>NW_017731362.1:4134485-4163256 GCF_001890085.2 Hipposideros armiger
AGCGACTCATGGCAGCCCAGCTCCAGGTTGAGCTGTTGTTCAGCATCTTAGCTGTGGAGGGCAGTGTCACTGGCCCTCATATGTGGGATCCAAACCGGGACCCTCTGGTGTCCCAAGCCAGCTCTTAACCATCGCGCCACTTGGCCGGCCCTGTGTGTAGTTTTTGAGCTATGCTTTTCTTTTCTTTTCTTAAAGATTTTATTGGGGAATTGGGGGAGGGGAACAGTGTTGGGGAAGTGGAACAGACAAGTCGCTGTCCTTTTGCTCTTCAGTCTAGTTGTGGAGGACGTCGCTTCACTGGCCCATGTTGGTATTATCATTGAGCTCTTCCCAGGTGAGGCAGATCAGTCGCCGGCCATTGGACGGCTGTTCATGGCGGCTCTTGGCAGCTCACGCCAGCTGCCAGCCACTCACGGTAGCTTACGGCAGCCTCACTGCAGCCTACGCTGTCGCAGGCGACTCACAGCAGCCCAGCTCAAGGTTGAGCTGTTGTTCACCATCTTAGCTGTAGAGGGCGCAGCATCACTGGCCCTAATGTGGCATCCAAACCAGGGCCCTCCTGCTCAGAGCTGGCGCTCCAAGCCAGCTCTTAACCAATGCGACACTTGGCTGGCCCTATGCTTTTTTTTTTTTTTAATAAGACTGCCTCACATCTGATGATGAAGATGTGTCATTTACATAACCAGTTTCCTATGAGTGGACATTAATTGTTTACTATTACAAATATACTGTAGCAAACATTCTTTGTGTGCCTTTGCATTTCTGAGGATGCAATTCTAGAAATAGACATCCTGGACAAAAGTATGTTTATGCTGAACATGCTGATAGATGCCCCCAAGGACTGACGGTCAGCCTGTCTGCCTCAGTGCGGCTGGCCAGCTCTTCTCAGCGGGTGCTTCTGACTCAGACTGTGCCGTACACATTGGAGATGTGTCGCAGGTCACTCCTGGATACCAAAGGGCCCTGCAAATGGCTGCACCAATTAACACTCATTGTTTCTCCACATGGATGCTACTTGCCCCTCACTCTGGTCAGCACTGTGTACTACTGGGGACTTCTTCTTTTTCATAATGATCTCAAAGATCATTCTCTAAATATATTTGTTACATATGTTTTAAAAGTTCTTTATGATTTATATATGTTTACATAAACATTTAAAAATTTTATAGCATCTTTTCACATTGAAGATTATTTGAATGTATTCAATTTGTCAATGTTATCCTTTATATATTCTGAGTTTTGTACCACTTAGAATGGCCTTTGTCATATGAAAATTATTGAACCAGTATTCTATATTGCCTTTAATTCTTAAGGTTTATTTTACATTTATATCTTTAATCCACCTCAGATTTATTTGTTTAGCAGCTTAATTTTGATATAATTTACATACCATACAATTTACCCTTTTAAAAGTGTACAACGAAATGCTTTTTCATTATATTCATAGGTTTGTGCAACCATTCCACACTCTAATTTCAGAACATTTTCACCTCCTCTAAAGAAACCCTATATGTTCATTAGCAGTCACTCTCTGACCTTTACCCCCTCTCAATGCGCCTGCAACCAATAATCTACTTTTTGTGTCTCTAGATTCGCCTACTCTGGACATTTCATATAATGGATTCATACAGTATGTGGTCTTTTGTGAATGACTTCTTTCATTTGGCATAATGTTTTCAAGGTTCATCCATGTTGTACCATGTATCAGTACTTCATTTGTTTTGTGGTGAATAGTTAATATTCCGTTATATACATATACCACAATTTGGTTATCCATTCATCACGTAGTAGACACTTGGTTTGTTTTTACTTTTGGCTATTACGAATGATGCTGCTACATACATTAGCATGGGATTTTGTGTGAAAGTATGATTTCCGTTCTTTTGGGTATATACCTAGGAGGGTGATATGGTAACTCCATATTAACTTTTTGAGGAACTGCCAATTTCTCTTCCACAGTGGCTGTACCATTTTACATTCTCACTGACAATGTACGAGGGTCCCAGTTTCTCCACATCCTTCCCTATACTTGTTATTGCCTGTTTTACTTTCATTCTAGCCATCCTAGTAAGTATGGAATAGTGTTTCCTTGTGATTTTGATTTCCATTTCCCTAAGGACTAATGATGTTGAGATATTTTCATGTGTATACTGGCTGTTTGTATGTCTTCATTGGAGAAATGTCTATTCAGATCCTTTGCCCATTTTTAAATTGGGTTGTCTTTTTATTATTGAATTGTAAGAGTTCTTTATATATTCTAGATACAAATACCTTATCAGATATGTGATTTGCAAGTATTTTCTCCCATTCTGTGGGTTGTCTTTATAGAATGAATTGGGGAATATTCTTTATTTTTATTTTTATTTATTTATTTATTTATTTATTTATTTATTTTAAAGATTTTTATTGGGGAATTGGGGGAAGGGGAACAGACAAGTTGCTGTCCTTTTGTTCTCCAATCTAGTTGTGGAGGACGTTGCTTCACTGGCCCAAGTTGGCACCATCATTGCCTTCTTCCCAGGTGAGGCAGATCAGTCGCTGGCTTCTGGACGGCCGCCTCATGGCGGCTGCTGGCCGCTCACGCTGGCTGCCAGCCAATTACGGTAGCTCACGGCAGCCTACGCAGTCGTGGAGACTCACAGCAGCCCAGCTCCAGGTTGAGCTGTTGTTCAGCATCTTAGCTGTAGAGGGCAGTGTCACTGGCCCTCATACGTGGGATCCGAACCGGGACCCTCTGGCGTCCCAAGCCAGCTCTTAACCAATGCGCCACTCGGCCGCCCCAGGGGAATATTCTTTACTCATATTTTTTGGAAGAGTTTGTGAAGGATTAGTATTAGTTTTCTTTCTTTCTTTTTTAATATTTAGTAGCATTCATCACTGAAGTTATCTGAGCCCGAGCTTTTCTTTGTGGGAAGTTTTTAATTAGTTACTAATTATCAGATTTATTTTTGTGTGTGATGTTAAGGTAGGACCCTAACTTAAATTAAAAAAAAAAAGGATAGCCAGTTATTCTAACATCATTTACTGAATAATCTACTTGTTCCTACTAATTGCAAATGTCACAAAAACTTCTTTAGACTGTTTTGAATCTTGATTGCAACCTTATTCCTGACGAGACACAAAAAGAATTGGCTTTGTTAATGGCAGTAATGTTGGTGCCTTGAGAAACTCTTTGTCCTGTTGGCATGTGAGGTTGGAAAACAGAAGGGACCAGGAATGGTTCATGACTCCCCTAACTCACCATGGATGTGTCAGTGTGGTCTGGATAGCACTCGGGGCCCACCAATGCCCCCAAGCCTTTGTCCCCTGGCTGGAAGCATGTCCTTGGATGCTTGTCTGCCTATACTGCAGCTGAGATAGATCTAAGCCAGGCCAGAGGCCACTTCCCCATCTGGCCTTGCTCTTCTGGCCTGAATCCCAGTCTTCAGGGACTTCTCGGACTTTGGAGTCAGCTTGCCCTAGTAGACCTACCCATCTTTCCTGACCCTCCCTGCATTTACATTCTTCTCAGACCTTGGACTTGGTCTTTTAACACACAGCAGAGTGTTGACCCTTCTACCTGGGAACAGTGAGCCCTGGATTCTGCTTTCTTTCAGATCCAGGACACTGACTATACTAACTAGCAACTCTCTTCCTACTCCAGGTACATGCCTCTGTTTATCCCTGAGCTCCTCAATCTTACCCGGTCTGCCTGGATTCATCCCACAGGTGCTCGTGATTCAACACAAACCTTCTAGTCTCACTCAGCACTGACACCCAGGAAATGTGACCCTGTGCTTGCTCCTGCATCCTCTGCTCTCCCGACACTATTGCATATTATAGATGCATGTGAAGCCATGGGAATAAATGAGGTAGTTGAGAGCAAGAGTGAATGGTGAGAAGGGACCAAGACAGGGTCCTGTGGCACATCAACATTCAGAGGCCAGACAGGGGAGGAGCGGCCATGTGGAAGCTGAGGAAAAGTGACCAGAGAGGTAGACAGAAAGCCAGGAGAACATGGTGACTAAGAAGTCAAGATGTGAGAATGCTGCAGGATGGTGGGAGAGACAGCAGCACCAAAGGCTACGAGAGAATTCACGTAAGAGGCAGATTGAAAAGTACGCAATGGATTTGGCAACACAAAGGTCACTGGTGACTTTAGCAAATTTCAATGTCAGTGATCAGGTAACTCCACTGTTTAAAACCCTCAAGGCTTCCCATGGCCCTCCAGCTAAAGTGGTCTCCACTCCAGCTTCACCTCTCATCACTGCCAGGCAATCACCCCCAGGCTCCATCCTAGCCGAGCTGCTTGCATGGACAGATGTCAGATTCTCTCTCGCTCCTGTGCTGTTCCCTCTCCCTGGAACCTTTTCCTCCTTTCAAACTCCTATATGTCCTTACTGACTAGCTCAAGTACCATCTCCTCCAGGAAGTCTTCCCGGACTCCCAAGTTGGGTTGGGTGGTCCTCTCCTCTCCTCCCATTGCATCGTGTGTTGGGATGAACAAGGTACATTTCACCCCCAGAACCTCTCTTGTCTGCCTTGGCTCCCCAGTCCTCTGGCCAGGGGCTGCCCCCCTGTGTTTACAAGCATGCAGGGAAACAAGTCTGGTGATGGCAGTGAAGGTGCATCCAGCGTCCATCTGACCAGGTAAGTAAACACTGACAAGCCAAGTTGCGTCAGCTCCATGAGCCACAGACGTCTCTTTGGTCTTTGGTTTCAGATAAGTCAGATTTTGTGAGACCAGGGCCAGGACCGCAATTCCTGGTAACCTGGTCCATGGGGTCATCAGGTTGCAAAATCCCTGGCATCATTCGGGTCAGAGGCTTTTCACAGCACTGCTGCACACACCCTGGCCTCCACCTCTCTTTCCCTCTCTACCTGCCTTCCTTCCCGGGGCCCTTCCCTCCTTTATGCGTCCATCTTTCAAGCATGTGATAACATCCAGCCTGCTGACTCACATTTGCCTCTGCATTAATGTCTGCCAGATCTTCTCTTGCCCCCCATGCCTCCTCCTCCGCACCCAGCATTTACACTATGAAAAGGTAACTGAGTTGGGCCTCTCTGGTTGGGTTAATTCTCCAAGGACAAGCAACATGTTCTTCTTTTTTGTGTCTGCTGAGCTCAAGCCTCGTTAAACTGTACTTGCTAATTGATTTAAGGGAAAATGGACTTTTGTATTATTACTGACCAAGGAGGCAAGTATTAGAGGGCTAGAAGCTTTCTCGAGCCACCCTGAGCACAGTTCTTATGCTTGGAGGTGGAACTATGCAAGATTTATCCTTTACACACTACCTTAAAATCCGATTCCAACTTAACGGGATATCACTTCAAAATTATATAAATGCCTAACCACTATGCTGTAGATCTGAAACTAATATAAAATATTGAATGTAAACTATAATTAAATATATATATATATTCACGGAGTGTAAAGTACAGCATAGGGAATATAGTCAATAGTATAACAGTGATGTAGTGTCAGATGGGTGGTAGACTTTGTTGGGACTATCACTTTATGAGGTGTGTAAATGTCTAATCACTATGTTGGATTGCACACCTGAAACTAATAATAAAAATAAATAAATTAATCAATCAATAAGTGAATAAATAAGTAAGTAAAATAAAGGAAAAAATAAAATGGAAAAAAAAAATCCAACCCAAGCTCAGGGCTCAGGCGGCTCCTTACTTGAAGGCAAGGCGCCCCCTTGTGGAAGAGCGCCGTCTCCTCTGACAGGTGAGACACCACACCATCTTTAAACCACACCTTGCCCCTTTGGGAAAGCACTTCCTGGGTGTAAAGGGTAGATTAACTCTGCTTTTGAAAACATGTAACATTATATATTGTTTTATTCCCGATAATAAAACTGGGCTTACTCATGTTATAAAATTTAGCAAATACAGCAAATTATAAAAAAGATAAAAAATCACCACGCTTTCACCTTCACAGAGAGTCACTGTTGTCATTTTGGTGTATTTTTTTCTATGAAAATAGATGAGCTATATAAAGAATCTACATCAGGCTATATATGTAACACAGAAGTTAAAATGTGAACTTCACAGGGGAGGTCATAGATATACTTTTGTACATAGATGTATTCCTCCTCTTGATCGCAGTGTGGCTCCTCTGCCCTATGCCTTAGAATCTTAGAGCCTGCTTAGCCCTGCAACCTGCCCTCAGACCTCAGCACTTCCAGCTCCCCTATCCAGCTCTCGTATTGTTTTCTTCAACACATCACCTTTAACTTATTATACAATTTTCTTATTTCTTGTGTTTATCGTTTATTGTGTGTCTCTCGCTCACACTCTCAATGTAAGGTCCAAGAAGGCAGGATCTTGTCAGTTTTGTTCAAAGATGTGTGCATCCCAAATGCCTAGAGCAGTACCAAGCGCATGGTAGGTGCTATATAACTCTTTGGGGAAGGATGACTTAAGATTATATGTCTTCCATTTTTCATTACTAAAAACGAGTTGTAAACATATATAATAATCAAAACTGTATAATATTCCATTTTATGATTATATCATGATTTATTTATCTATTTCCCTATTGTATGTCATTCAGGATGACTATACTTTTCCATCATGTTAAATAATATTTTGATAGGCCTCTTTGTACTTAAATTTCTGGTCATATTTCTCATTATTTTCTTAGAGTACATTACTAGAAGGTCAATTTCTGGGCTGTATGGTAGTAACATTTCAAGTTTTCCTAATCGCCAATACCAAGTTGATTTCTACAATGCTTGTGTGATATAATAGACACCCAGTCTCACCCAAGTTTTGCTGGCACTGAATATATCCTCTTTTTAATCTTGGCTAATTTCCAGGCAAAAAAATTATTTTTCATTTTAATTTTCATGTCTCTGATTTTTAAAGACGTTATAGAAATTGTCACAGGTATTGGCCATTTGTTTTTTTTTCCTTCTGTGATATGTCAATTTATATATTTGCCTTATTTTTTAGGGATTTGTTTTCTTATTGAACCATATGAGATCTTTGTATTTAATATTAATATTTATATATTTAGGTATTACCCTTTGCTATATTTGTCACTCATATTTTGTTGTTTAACTTTTATTTTAATTATGAATTTAAAAATCTAGGAGTTAAAAAGTTCTTTTTATACTTAGCTCTATCAGCGGTTTTTTTTTTATTGTTTTTTTTTTATATGTGTTTCACTGATTTTATGCTTAGGAAATTGTTCTAAACAGAGACAGGTTTTCGTGTGGCCCTAATATTTATATTTAGTTCTTAAATTAATCTTGGCATATAGTGTAAGGTGGATATCTCAGTTGATTTTCTGCCCAAATGATCAAGTTTCCAGTGGTACTTACTAAATAATTAATGCCTTTCTGGTTGATTTCTGATTATTTTATTATTATTTATAAAGTATTTAAGTATGTTTGGATTTATTCATAGAGTAGGGGTTGATTTGCCAGTTTGTTGCAGCATTAGTACTATACTGTTTTGGTTGTTGTAACATTATAATAATTTTAATATTTTTAACTTTCTCCTTATCTTTGAAAAAACATTTTTAGCTACTCTCCATTTCCCAAAATTTTAATAAAATTCCAGGGAGATGATTCAATTCAGTTAATTTAACGCATACTTTTGAACAGGTTGAATGACACTTCCCATTTTCACTGCACTTTGCAGACTACAGCTCACGGCCACTGTCTCTCCGTTTTAAAGGAAGCAAAGGTAAAATAATGTCAGGTTCTATTCTAGCTCTAGGAATGTTCCCTTGAGTTATTGGAGGCTGGATGGTGGGAGAATATGGCTTCTGAAGCCACGGGTATGGATCTGGTTGGAGGAGGGGCCATGAGCCTGGACACACCTCATGGATTTTCCTGAGTCAAATCCTTAATGGGGTCAGTTCCCTGCATTTTCTCTGTTTTTGCAGGGAGATTTGAATACAACTGCCAAAAACGCCTTTGCCAAACTAGGAGATCAATTGGAAAATTTTACATAAAAATCCAGATTTCCAACTTCTCTTGAAAAAAAAAAATCAGAGGATGTAGGCATTTCTGGAACCTGGCCAAAATCAATGGGAACTGCCACTTGTAGATGGGTCATGTGTTCCCTGGCCCTTGTCACTTATTTATTTTCTTTGCTGGCCTTGTAGGCATCTGAGGGGATAATCCTTGGGGACCAGGAACAGAACTCCAGTTCAGTCCCCACTTCATTGAGTCCATCAGTTTGAACAAGGGACTGAACATACATCTAGTTGAGAAGAGCCCTGTGAGGTTGTCACAGCTCCTTCCTCTGCTTCCCTGGGTGATGTTCCTTCTGGCCTTCCAGTGACAGCCCCGCCCCTGGCCTTTGCTCTGCTTTCTGCTAGAGAAGTGTATAATGTGCTACTGTTTTCCTAAGACAAGGACTAAAACTATAGTAAAAACTCACAAAGGAAGGGTAAACCATAAAATAAAAATAAATTGTTATCTATGGGAAAAGAAAGGGAAAAGGGTTGAAGAGACGGAAGCTAGGATTCCCTGAACGACTTTGTTTGTAGATTTGGCTTTGGAACCATGAAAATGTTTATATAATTATAGAGCAAGTTAAAAATAAATCCCTAAACAATTAAAAGCAACATGAACTTTGTATCAAGTTAGAGTTCTTTGTCACTATCTAAAGGAGAACTTTGGCTAGTGACTTTAAAACAGTGATTTGATTGTATACATCCCTAAGGACAAAAAGAACTACAAAAATATCCTATACTGTTCTCAGTCATTATATCGTTAGTGATAGCATTGGTATTCTTATCTCAAGACTGTTGGATGCATAGCATGTGATAAGTAAACAAGTGTGTGATAAGAACTGGGATTTTTACCATGGGAGAAAGAAAGTGGAGGTGAAGGTCAACAAAGTTAAGTAAAAACCTTATAATCCTGTATTGGAAGTGGAAGTATCAATATGAACTCCTAATGTGTTTTATTTATCCATAGCTATCAATCCCTGTGAATCATCTGTCTCTCTCCATCATCTGTCTCTACCAATCTATGTTACTGTGATTTGTAATAGGAAATATATATTTGGTCTTTGTCCCATTTCTGGTACAGAGCTCTTAAAACCCTTGGAATTTCCTAACTGATGAGAACAATAAAGGTGTCTTGCTGATGAGGTGACTTTTGGACCCTACCTCAGGATAGGGGCTTGCTTGCCATGAGCGCCAACCATGTGATTAGAGGATTAGAACGTTCAGTCCCATCCCCTGACCTCTGGGAGGGGAAGAGGTGCTGGCGGTTAAATCAATTGCCAATGGCTAATGGAATGGAGACTCCATAAAAACTCAAAAGAGCAGGGTTTGGAGAGCTTCCGGGTTGGGGAACACGCGGAGATTTGGGGAGAATAGCACACCTTGAGAGGGCGCGGAAGCTCCGTGCCCTTTCCCCATACCTTGCCCTATGCATCTCTTCCATCCGGCTCTTCACTAGAGTCATATCCTTTTATAATAAACTGGTGATCTGGTAAGTAAAATGTTTTTGAGTTCTGTGAGTGGCTTTAGCAAATTAACTGAACCCAAGGAGGGGGTTATTGGAACCTCCTATCTATAGCCAGTAAGTGAGAAGCACAGGTGACAGGTGGGGTTTGCGACTCGCATCTGAAGTGTGGGGTTGGGGTGGTGGTGGTGGTAGGGGGGGCAGTCTTGTGGGACTGAGCCCTTGTCATGTGGGATCTGACGTTATCTCCAAATAGATAGTGTGAGAATTGAGTTAAACTGTAGGACACCCAGCTGGTGTCATAGAGAATTTACCTGGTGGGGGAAAAGCCTTCACACAGTTGTGTGACCAGAAGTGTCAGAAGTGAAGTGTTTTGTCTGAGTAGTAAAGGAGACACACAGAAGAGAAGGACATAGTTTAGGGAAGAACTGGGTTTGTCCCTACATAGGTGGAAAATGGAGTTTTTCCTTTGTACTGTCATCTGTCACCTATCTATATTATGATGTCTTAGCTCTGACCACTGACTATATATGTAAAGGGCTAAAAAAAAAATTATTTCTCATTCTCTGTGGAGTTGACTTTCTAGCTCTGTTCTCCTCGAAATCTAGTAAAGGTGGAATGTCAGCTGTGTTACTAGGCAATATTGCTTGTGGTAAAAATCACCGCATCTGGTCAGTGAGAACAGTGAGTAAATGAGAAAGACCTGGCGGGAAGCTGTGGCTTTGGAGCTCCCTGAGAACGATGACTCTTGGAACTGGACACGTCCCTGGAAGGGACATGGAAGCAAGCTAGTCCAATAAAATTGTTGCTAGAGATATTGTTTCCTAATTGGGATATGAAGCTTTTATTCATTGTTTGTCTGAAACAATGAGTTTACTTGGACATCCTGTGTTTTATCTGGCAGCCCAATGGTGGTGGAGGCTGCCTAGAGACATGCCTGTGACTGCCTTCTCTATGTGTCCTGCCTTTATATCCTCATTCTCAGTGAAGTCAAGGCCAAGTGGCTTATTGTAGTTATGAGTCCAAATGTCTACTAAAGAACACCAAAGTGGGCATTGAAACCTAGAAACAGTGACCAGCTCAGGAGCAACGGCACTCCAGGAACCCAGCTAGTGGTCTCTAAATATGATTTCTTATTTAAAGGAGAAGGCTGATTCCACTGGGACTGCTGTTGGATGCACCTGGAACGTCTTGTCATACCAGAAAGCAGGACCACTTGAAGACTCCTATGTTCATGTCAAAGAACTTGGGAGCCTGCATGGAGAGCCTGGGATTTGATTATAAGAAGAGTTAGGGTGTAGGGAGGGTATAGATGAAACAAGATTGGCTGGTAGGTGACAATTGTTAAGGCTGAATATTGAGGATGTGAGGATTCATTACATCATTTTCTTTAAATTTGTAGTCTTGAAATTGTCAATAAAAATCTAAAAATAATAAAATAAAAAGTAGCTGTGCCAATTTCTATTCCCTCCAGTAGGAGTTGTAAAATCATAATTTTAATTTAAAATGGCTACATGGAATTGAAGTATTATCAATTATTTACACATCCTAATATTATTTAAAATACATTTTAAAAACATATTGTTATTTAGTCTAGGAGTTGACTTTGAGTCTAAAAAGACCAAGTTGTAAAAAGATTGCAGGGACCTAATTTTACATAGCATTAAATGAGTAAGTAATTGAAAAATCTATCTTCACGAGGTAAAGAGCTACGGATGAGAGAGAAAATCAATTCTATTCAAAAGAAGGTAAGTCAGAGGAACCACACTGGCAATCATGGGGTGCATGCACCTCTGTGCTCCCTTCTTCTCTCCTCTTGGACCAGAAAGGAGGCAAACCAAGCACCCTTGGTCCCCAGAAGACCAATTCTGTGAGTCTAGAGACAAAGGCAACCTTCCGGCCTCAGCATGTCCAGCGCTCCTAGGGACAAGGGATGGCGCCACCTCACCACAAGGGGACCCCTTGAAGCAACAGCCGAGGGTGAGTTAACTGACCCCCGATGAAGAGAGGAGCCAGGAGTATGAAGAATTACTGTTTGACAACCTCTTCTCTCTCTTCAGTGCCCATGAGGAGGTCGTGTTGGGACACCAGCGGGGAGCAGGGCTATCCCTGAGTGCCCTCCTCAGGGCGAGTAGATGCCTGGCATGCTCCACCCTGTGGCTCAACCTGCACCTGGTCACTCGACTGCTCTCAGACCGTGAGGTACCCTCTCCCTCCCTCACTACAATGTCACTTGCTATCTTTTGGCTCCCTCTTTTCCCAGTCCACCTTCCACCTGGTGGAGCCGGCCCTGGGTCTCAGCAGAAGGGTGTCTGTGGTCGCAGGCGTCCTAGGAAAATTGCCAACTCTGAGGGCTGCTTACAGTTACTGGAAAGCGCTTTAAAGATATAAACAGCTGCGGGAAAGACTGTGGTCAGAGCTGTCAAACCACAGTAAACCTAACTTCTCTTTTCTGAGAAATAGTCTTCTCCCATTGAATAGCTGGTCTGTGTCCAGTGGGGGAGACACCAGTTCTGAAAGGTTCACAGGATCCCGTGGTGGATGATGGCCCCCCTTAATCTGACCCTGCCTGACTTCAGCAGGAAACCAATTTCATAGCCAAAGTGGGCATTTTCTGGATGTGCAATTGGTGCTTAATATATATGTTTTAAATCAAATTTACTCTTGCTTTAGCTGCTTGATTTTTTGGGTGATGGAAACATATAATTACAATCATGCTGAAATGCATTTGTTTCTAGAAAGCTTCAATGTCTGGTTCTTAGAATGAAATGAGCTTTATTTTTTAGGCCATTATTTTCTCCCTGTTAAAGTGCTGATTCCATCACCTTGGGAACATGGATTTCAGGGTAATTATTATTTTGGTTCAAAATATACAACAGACAAGAAACAAAAATGGATTTGCCTGTATTTTAGATAACACTAAGTGTTCCCCCGACAGACCTTTCCCTCTGTTGCTGCTTTTAACGAATGCCACCCCTTACTGTTCAAATACTAGAATTCTCTAAGCTCGCGAAGAGAAAATGTGGTTTTGTGTGGGTAGGGTTTTACATGCTCTTTCATTTCAGCAAAATGAGTAAACCAAAAGAAAAAAAAGGCAGGGGTACAAAAACAGGAGCTCCAACAGGGGAAAAAAGCAAAGGGAATCCCAGGATGATGACACCAAAGGGATAATATTGGAGGATGACAACTGTGTATCAGGCACAGAGGACAACCAGCCCGGATTTAAGCAGGTCAGAAGGCTCTGGGAGACAGTTCTTTAGGAAGATGAAATTTATAAAATACTTGATGTGACTAAATGCCTGGAGAAGAGATTTAAACACCTGGTGGAGAATTCAAGGATGGATTGCTGAAAAGTTCGCAGGAAGCTAATAAAAACGAATCAGGTGAAAAATTAAGGCAATGATTAACTTGAGGTAAAAATGTACAAGAAAGGAGAAGTAATCATAGTTTGTTACATTACTCAGCTCTGGATGGTATACAAAATCATAATAATGTAAAAAAATGATTATTGATTTAAGCAAAATTATGATATACCTATATTGGGTTGGGGAGGGGGACAAATCTGAGTGTGGCAGATGGGGGATGAAAGAAAGAAATCTTCATCTATTGTGGTGTAAAGACAATAGGTAATATTCCAAACTGAAAATCAAGAAATAGTCATCCAAGCATTCTATTTAAAGATACAGAGGCGAATACCAAAAGAATCAAATGAAGTTGTCTCTGGGGCTGGGAAATGGGAAGGGAGGGGCCAGGAACTGTTGTTTTTGTAACAGATCTTATTGAACTATCTGGACTCTTGTGTATAACTTAAAAAAAAAGTCAGGGCCTGCCGAGTGGCTCGATGGTTAAGAACTGGCTTGGGACGCCAGAGGGCCCCGGTTCAGATCCCACATATGAGGGCCAGTGACACTACCCTCTACAGCTAAGATGCTGAACAACAGCTCAACCTGGAGCTGGGCTGCCGTGAGTCGGCGGTGATGGTGTAGGCTGCAGCCCCTGCTGCAGTGGGTTGCCATGGGCTACTGCATGTGGCCAGCAGCCAGCATGAGCGGCCAGCAGCCAGCATGAGCGGCCAGCAGCCGCAGTGAGCGGCCGTCCAGAAGCCGGCGACTGATCTGCCTCAACCGGGAAGAGCGCAATGATGGTGCCAACTTGGGCCAGTGAAGCAACGTCCTCCACAACTAGACTGAAGAACAAAAACGACAGCAACTTGTCTGTTCCCCTTCCCCCAATTGCCCAGCACTGTTCCCATCCCCCAATTCCCCAATAAAAATCTTAAAAAAAAAAAAAAGTCAAAAAAGAAAAAGAAAGCTGACACCTAATTCAAGTGGACATGTTATTTTAATTATCTTAAGGTTTAATTGAAATCTTAACTGGGTCAATTAACTTGATTGAGCTCAAATGAACTGCATTATCATGAAAGGTTAACTATTAGGTACTCATTTAGTGCAGTGGTTCTCAGCCCTAGCTACACAACTCTGGTTGGACCTTTGAATCACTAGCGGAACTTTCAGAACCTGCTCAGGCCATGTCCCACTTAAGCCAATCAAATCGAATCTTCAGAGCCAGCAGAGGCATCCCTAGATTTAAAAGTACTTCAGGTGGTTATAGCGTGCATCAAGATTGAGAACCATGGTCTAATGACAGCCTGAGGAACATATTTTAAAATGTACCCTCTTTTCTTTAAATGCAGCTCACAGGATACTTAACCAGTGGCCCAGGATCTAATGAGGAGTTTGGCCCCACTTCCAGAAGAAGGAGGCGGCAATGTGGAAGATACAAATGGAGGCTGACATGCATACTCAGCATGGAGGCGGGACTGGACCAGCGTATCTAGGCTGTATGGAAAAGTCAAGGTCAGTGTCACTATAGTCTTAACGTCAGGAGAGCAGTGGCCTCCGTGGTCCAAACACAGCATAAAGGTTGTGTTTGGTCACTTTATCTATTTTATCCTTTTTACTTGCATTTTTCAACTACTCCTGAAAACAAAATGCTGGAAAATATCTTCTTTATCAAGTGATTAGAGTAAAAGTTGGCCAGTGACCCCTGAAAATACAAACATAAAATTAAGCCTTCAAAATAATGACTTTTAGCAGAGGATAAGTGCAAACTGCTGGACAAATTTGCACTTCTCTTTGTGCTGACAGGCCACCTTTTACTAGTTTTGGAGGCAGGCTGACTTCCTGATTCATCAAATAGGTCTGCGTCCTATTTTTATTTATTTATTTTAAGATTTTATTGGGGATTGAGGGAGGGGAACAGTGTTGGGGAATTGGGGAAGGGGAATAGCCAAGTTGTTGTTCTTCAACCCTAGTTGTGGAGGGCGCAGCTAACTCAGCTCCAAGTCCAGTCGCTATCGGCTGTCAGCAGCTTGCAGCCGCTCAGCACAAGGCATGGTGTTCAATCTTAGTTGCGGGGGGACACAGCCCACCATCGATGTGGGAGTCAAACCAGCAACCTTGTTGTTAAGAGCGCATGCTCTAACCACTGAGCCATCCGGCTGTCCGTCAGCAGCTTGTGGTAGTTCAGCTCAAGGTGTGGTGTTCAATCTTAGTTGGGGGGTGTGTGTGCAGCTCCCGATCCCATGTGGGAGTCCAGCCGGCAACCTTGTTGCTAGGAGCACGCACTCTCACCAGCTGAGCCATCCTGCCACCCCACCCGCTGGCAGCTCAGCGGCAGCTCAGCTCAGATGCAGCTCACTGACCCATGTGGGAACCGAACCGGCAACCCTGCTGCTCTGAGCTTGCATTCTTAACCAACTGAGCCACTGGGCCAGCCCCTGCGTCCTATTTTTAAAAACACATTTTATGGACAAGCATTAGGTCAACAGAAACATCCTCCTTATTTGGCATTCTTCAGAAAGCAAATGCAGACAACACTTGGAGGCAAGACCATGCCAGGATATCCAGGGCTGTTTTAGGAAATCAAGGTCACTATTATTATAATCCGAGTCAAGGGCAATGGCCTCATTGAGTCCCAATTCTTAGGATACAGTTTCAGCATTTACGGGGTGCCCTTATTCCAGGCATAGGATGGAAACTGCCTCGTAAGTAAATTGGAGAGTCCCACCTCCCTGAAACATAAACTCCCTTCTCTTTAGGCATTACTCGATCTCTCTGCGCTGGCCCTAGGATCAGGAATGGAGATATAATAGCAGCGTTCTAAGTGCTTTGTGCATATTATCATCGCTGAGGTGTTTGTATGAAGGACTTCAGGTAGTTATAATGAGTCAGAATTCAAGATAGAAGGCTCATGCCAGCACAGGACATCCACAGGGCAGAAGGAACTCCGGAAAAAATGCCAGGAGGCCTGCTGGGAGGTGGTAGAAGGTGGAGGTAGTAGTGGTGGCAAATGGTCCCCCTTCCTGCCTTCTCTTTCCTCCTTTATTCAACCCTCCCTTCTCAGCTCATCTTTGCTGCCTCTCATTTTGGAAAACACATGGGGCCTGGTGGGGCCTAGAGTGCCCCAGCGTTAACACACATCTCTGGCCTCATGTGCATGGCTATCTCAACATGTAGTGGTAGGTAAATGGCTTCCCACCTGGGGCTGAGGTACACGGGGCCAGCAATTGGGAAGACGTTTGCACCGTGGTCAGAGCACACCTGTGTGAGGGGCGGAGAGTAATGTGATGAGCAGTGCTGAGTGGCTGCTTTACAAAGCCTTGGGCCTCAGTGGGAGGTCAGGAAGGACGTTCAAGTGCAGCTCTGTGATGTCAGCATTGCAGAGGAAGTCATGGTCTGGGTGTTCAAATTGGGGATGCCTCATTAAACTGGCAATCAGACTTAGAGAGCTGCAGTTGGTAAGTCATAAACATATTCCCAAGTGCATGCCTAACCAAATAGAGGCCATAGTGCTCTGTCTCAGGGTTTTTATCAACTGTGGTCACCCACATTGTCAGTTCCTTTGAATTTCAATTATATTAGAAGAGGTATGGCTGAGAAATGTAAACTGACACACTTTGGTAGCTCCTTGAGCAGAGCTTGTAATGGCAGCTGAATGGCAGACAAATCAGGGTGGAGGCCTTGGGGAGAAGTGGCTGAGTGTTGTGGATTAACAGAAGCATCTTTGCTCTGTGCGGGAAGGAGGGAAGACGACAGCGGCTGACGACCGACCCTAAGGCTTAAAAGCAGAGGTTGGAACCCTCATATGTTGCTGATGGGAAGGAAGGTGAACTAACAACCACTGTTGTAAACAGTTTGTAGTTCCTCAAAATGTTAAACATAGAACTACCACCATATGACCCAGTAATTCAACTCCTAGGAATGCACCCAAGAGAACTGAAAATATACGTTCACACAAACACCTTGTAAAAGAACGTATGTGGCAGCATTATTCCTCATATCCCAAAAGTGCAAACAACCCAAATGTCCGTCAACAGATGAATGGCTCAACAAAGTATGGTCTATCCATACAGTAGATGGAGTATTATTCAACCATAAAAAGGAATGAAGTGCTATACATGGATAAACCTTGAAACATTGTGCTGAGTGAAAGAAGCCAGACACAAAAGCCACTTGTTTGATTCCATTTATACAAAATGTCCAGAAAAGACATTCATAGAGATAGAAAGCAGATTAATGGTTGCCAGGAACTGGGAGAGGGAAAATGGGAAGCAACTGCCTAATGGTTTCTTCTTGAGGTGATGGAAATGTCAGAAATTAGAAAATGGTGATGGTGGCACAATATTTTGAAATATACTAAAAACCACTGATGTGTACAGTTTAAAATACTTAAAATGGTGAATTTTATCTAAAAATTGCAAAAAGTGGAAAAACCTTAAAAGTTAACTTTTCAAAAAAGTTATAAAATACCCAGCAAATTTATTTCAGTAATATTTTTTATTTGCAAGAACTTCTATCACACAAAGATTTTTAATGGCTGTAGATCCTTCCAAATCTGAATTATTATTGTCTACTTCCAAGTTTTATTCTAGTTTCTTCTTTGCTGCTGCTTCCTTGGCCTCTGCTGAGTGTGTTACTTCTCCCATGCAGTTAGTTTTCTTTCAATGTTTGGTGACTCTTGGAGGTGCATTAAGAGTTATTAATGGGGGTGTAGATCAGTATTTAATTCTGGCTGCCTGTTAGAATCACCTGGGGATGCTGTCGCTGGCATGCAGACCAACCACATCAGAACGTCAGGGGAGATGAAAGGCCTTGGGCATTGGTTCAAAGCTTCCCCAAGAGGAGTTATGTGACAGCTTCTAATCTTAATGAATTGATGTGCCAGCTCCAGCCAAGTCTGAGCCCGTTTCCTAGTAGGAACGCTTACCTTTGGTAATTGTGGGGCCCCAGGAAACACTACCTTAGGAGATGTGGGGAGGAGGCTCTACCTTAGGTATTTTGAGGGGCTTAAGAAACTTACCTTGATAGTGGGGCCAGGAAACTACTTTAGGTGATTGTGGGAGCCCAGGAAACTCTACTTCTGTTGATTGTGGGGGCCTATGAAAGCCTACCTAAGGTGACTGTGGGCCCAGGAAAACTACCTTAGGTGTTTGTAAGGGGCCAGGAAACTCTAGCTTAGCTGGTGTGATAGCCCAGGAAAGTCTACTTTGTGTGCTTGTGGAGGACCAGGAAACTCTAGCTTACGTGATTGTGGCGCCCTGGATTCTCTACTTAAGGTGATTTTGGGGCACAGGAAACTCCACCCAAGGTGATTGTGAGGACACATGAATTTTAACCTTAGGAGATTGTGGGTTGGAAACTCGACCTTAGGTAATTGCAGTGGCCCAGGATATTCAACTTTAGGTGATTGCTGGACCCTGGAAACTCTATTAGGTGATTGTGGGGTGGAAACTCGACCTTAGGTAATTGCAGTGGCCCAGGATATTCAACTTTAGGTGATTGCTGGACCCTGGAAACTCTATTAGGTGATTGTGGGGGCCCAGGAATCTCTACTTTAGTTGATTGTGAGGCCAAGGAAACTTTACCTTTTGTGATTGTGGGGGCCTGGGAATTCTATCTTTGTTGACTGTTGGGGGCCAGGATAGTATAGTTTGGGTGACTGTATGGCCAGGGACTCTTATCTTAGGTAATTGTGGGGACCTAGGGAACCTATCTTAGATGATTGTTTGGGCCAGGATAGTCTAATTTAGGTATTTGTGGGGCCTAAGGAATTCTAAATTAGGTGGGTTTAAGCCCGGGAAATGCTATGTTAAGTGATTGTGGGCCCAGGAAACTACACCTTAGATGACTGTTTGGGTCCAGGACACTGTACCTAGGGAGATGTGGAGACCTAGGACTCTCGACTTTAGGAGACTGTGGGGGCCCGTGAATCTTGACTTAGGTGATTGTGGGTCCAGGAAACTCTACTTGATATGATTTTTTTGGGACCAGGAAACTCTAGCTTAGCTAATTTGGAGACCCAGGAAAGTCTACTTTGTGTGCTTGTGGGGTCCCAGGGACTCTAGATGATTGTAGGGTCTCAGGACATTCTACATAAGGTGGGTGGGTGGGATGGGGGGAGCAAGACACTCTACCTAAAGTGATTGTGGTCCCAGAAACCCAAACTTTGATGATTTGGGCCTAGGAAGCTCAGCTTTAGTTGACTATTGTTGATTGTGGTCCCAGGAATCTCTACCTTAGGTGATTGTGGACCCAGGAAACTCCATTTTAGGTGACTGTGTACCGGGGAAAGTCTACATTAGGTGACTATGGGAGGTAGGGGGAACTCTACCAAAGATGATTGTGGGTACAGGAAGCTCTACATTAGGTGATTGTGCGGTCCCATGAATCTTGACCTTAGGTGATTTGTGTAGCCCAGGAAACTTTCTATTAGGTGATTTTGGGGTATGAGGAATTTCTCTTATCTAATTGTGGGGGCCAGAAAATTACCATTAGATGATTTTGGTTGTCCAGTAAACTTGACATAGGTGATTGTGGGGCCAAGCTACTCTACCTTATGTGATTATAGGGGCCCTGGAAATTCTACCTTAGGTGAATGTGGGGGGTCCAGGAATCCCTACATTAGATAATTGAGGGGGCCCAGAAAACTACCATAGATTATTGTAGGGTTTAAGGATAGTCTAATTTGGTGATTGTGGGGGCCTTAGGGATTTCTTACTTAGGTCTCTGTGGGGGCCAAGGAAACTCTAGCTTAGGTGATTGTGGGGACCGAGGAAAGTCTAGCTTAGCTGAATGTGGGTGCCTAGTAAGTCTACCTTAAATGCTTTAAGGGGCAGATACTTTAGCTTAGGTGATTGTGAGGGCCCAGGAAACTCTACCTAAGGTGATTGTGGGCTCAGAACACTTGACTGTAGGTGATTTGGGGCCCAGAAGACTCAACCTTAGGTATTTGTGGGTCCAGGAGACTCGAGGGAGCCCAGAAGACTCTACCTTAGATGACTGTGCAGACTCTAGATGACTCAGGCAACTCTATATTAGGAGATCATTGGTGGACAGGAAATTCTACCTTATGTGCTTGTGGAGACCCAGGAAACTCGACCATAGGTGATTGTGGGGTCTTAGGAAATAATACTTTAGATAATTGTGGGGGCCCAGGAAACCCTATCATAGCTGATTGTGAGCTCAGGAAACTCTATCATAGCTGATTGTGGGCTCAGGAAATTCTACATTAGGTGACTGTGGGGATGCAAGAAACTGTACATTAGGTAATTATGGGGCCCAGGCAACAAACTTAGGCAATTGTTGGGATACACAAAACTAGACCCTAGGTGATTGTGGGTCTAGGAAACTCTACTTAGGTGATTATGGGTCTAAGGAAGTCTACCTAAGGTTATTGTGAGCCCATGAAAGTCTATCTTAGGTGATTGTGAATCCAGAAAACTCTACCTAAGCTGATTTCTTGCCCCCCATAATCACCTAAAGTAGATGATTATGGGGAGCAAGAAATATCTTCCTTACGTGATTACTGAGGGCCAGCGTATTTGACCTTAGGTGATTGTGGGGGCCCAGGAATGTCGACCTTAGGTGATTGTGGACCCTCAAAAGTCTTAGGTAATTGTGGGCCCAGAAATCTCTACACTGGTGATTTTAGGGCGACCAGGAAACTCTACCTTTGTTGATTGTGGGTCCCAAGAAACTCTACCTAAGGTGATTGTGGGTCCAGTAAACTCGACCTTAGGTGATGGTGGGAGCCTAGGAACTTGAGCTCAGGTGATTGTGGGGTCTTGGAAGCTCAACTTTAGGTGATAAGGGGGCCAAGAATGTCTACTTTGGTGATTGTGGGGGGACAATAAACTCAACCCTAGTTGATTTTGGTAGCCCAGGATCTTCAACCTCTGGTGATTGTGGGCCCTGGAAACATGACCTTACGCCAAGGAAACTTGGTCTTAGGTGAATGTGGGGGGCCAGAAGAATCTACCTAGGTGATTATGGTGGGCCAGGAACTCTACTGTAGGTATTTTTGGGGGGCCAGGAAACTGCCTTATATGAATGCCAGGTCCTATGAACTTGACCTTAGGTGATTGTCGTTTCTTCTGAAACTCTACCTTAGGTGATTGTGGGTGTCAAAGAAATTCCACTTTAGATGATTGTTGAGAACCATGAATCTCAACCCTAGGAGATTGTAGAGCCTAGAAACTCTACTTTTGGTGATTGGGGGGGTAGGTAATATCTACCTTAGGTGATTGTGGGGGGGTCAGGAGACTCGACCTTAGGTGATTATGGGGACCCAGGAATGTGGACCTCTTGTAATTGTGGGGGCCACGAAATTCTACTGTAGGTCCTGTAGGAGTATATAGGTACCCCCATTTCTGAAAGTTTGCTTACATCACTTTACTTTTAAAACATTTTATATTAGTTTCAGGTGTATAAAACAACAATGATTAGACATTTACACCCCTCACAAAGTGATAACCACCCCCCCCAAGTCGACTATCCCTCTGACATCATACATAGCTATCACAATACCATTGACTCTATTCCCCATGTTGTACTTTACATCCCGACATCAATTTACTTTTATGAAAGACCTACATTAGTGCCTGTTTTTGCTAACTGAAAGAAATCCGAAAAGGATTTTGCTTTTACCAAAAAAAAAGGCAGAAAGTGATAATAGCATTCAGTGTTTGTTTTGCAGTGAGCTGTTGTGCACCCTGAGCAGTGAGCGTGGCACCACCAAACTCCTTCTCCAGGAACTACACTCAGCATCAAGCAGCCAGAGCTTTGAACTGTGTCTGTGAGCATCTGCTGTATCTCCATTTACTTTGTGCATCTGTTAGTAAGATGTCTTCTAAGGTAATTGCTTTTTGGCTTTATGTCATTTTGACATATGAAAGGTTTTAAAGGCTCTACTTTCCAACAGTAGGGGAAACCTGTGTTGGAAAAACCTCATTTTTTTTCCTTCCTAAAACCCAGTTCTTCCATACTATGTCTTTTTTACCTGTGTCCCCTTTACTTCTCACACAGCACATTTCACTTCTGACTCTTCTAGTCTCCAAATGTGTGGAGGTTTTCTCCATATCAAACAATTCTGTGCAACATCAGTTGGGTGTCCTAGAATTTAATTGAATTCTGACACTGTACGCAGAGATAGTGTCAGATTTCTCAGGTTAAGGGCTTAGTCCCACAAGACTGTGTCACCCACCCCCCACTTCAGATGCCAATTGCAAGCCCAAGTTATCACCTATACTTCTGACAACCAGTTATAGATCACAGGTTCCAATAACCCCCTTCTTGGGTTTGATTAATTTGCTACAGCAGCTCACATACTCAGGAAAACACTTACTTAGGTTTATTAAAGGATATGATAAAGGATACAGATGAATATCCAGTTGGGAGAGATGTGTCGGGCAAGGTATGTGGGAAGGGGTGCGGAGCTTCCATGCCCTCCATGGGAGTGCCACGCGCCCAGCACCTCCGTGTTCACCCAACCCAGAACCTCTCCAAACCCCATACTTTTGGAATTGTAGGGAGGCATGATGGATCATTAATTTCATTTTCAGCCCTTCTCCTTTCTCAAGAGAATGGGGAGGGGCTGAAAATTCTAAGCCTGGTCTTTCCAGTGACCAGCCCTCATCCAGCAGCCAACCCAGTCATCTCATTAAAACAAAAAATACTACTATTGCCCAGGAAATTACAAGAGTTTCAGGAAACCAGTGTCAGAAACTGGGATCAAAGACTGAAAAGGGGTTCCTGAACTTAATTTGTGTATGTGTGTGTGTGTGTGTGTGTGTGTGTGTGTGTACACCTGCAATCAATTCTTGGAAATCAGCAGGGTGTCCAAGAATTCACCTCAATTCTGACCCTATCTAGAGACAAAATCAGATTCCATAGGTAAGGGTCTCAGTCCCACAAGAGGCCAAGTCTCCACTTCAGATGCCAATCCCAAGCCCAGGTTTTTACCTGTGCTTCTGATCTACAGCCTACAAATCCTAGGTTCCCACAACCCCCTGTTTGGGTTTGATTAATTTGCTAGAACAGTTCACAGAACTCAAAAACCCCTGTGTACTCACTAGATTACTGATTTATTACAAAGAATATTAAAGGATACAAATAAACAGCCAAATGAAGAAATACATAGGGAGAGGTCTCAAATGAAGAAGCTCCTATTCTTGTGGAGCTCGGGGCCAGCATGACGGCACATGGAAGCTTTCTGGTTCCCCAACGCAGACGCTCTCTGTAAAAAGGTCAATGAGCTGTCCTTTTGGGTTTTTATGGCGGCTTCATTACTTAGTCATAAATTGTTGGCCATTGGTGATTGAGTCTACCTCCCCTCCCTGGAAATCAAGGGGTGGGACTGAAAGTTCCAATCCTCTAATCACATTGTTTGGCTCCTACTGACAACCAGCCCCTAGCCTTAGGTGCTTTCCAACAGTCATTTCATTAACTTAACCAAAGACACCTCCATCACTTTCAACACTTAGGAAATTCCAAGGGTTTAGGGAGCTCTGTGCCAGAACTGGGGATGAAGACCAAATATGTATTTATTATAAATCAAAATATCACAAAACCCAAATATTAGAATAAAAGATGCTCCTAGTGCTCTTTTCACTTAGAAAATCACAAGGATTTCAAAGCTCTTTGCCAGGAACTGGAGGCTGAGGCCAATGTATATTTTCTATTATCTCACAGCCCACCCCCTGGTCTCTGGCTACAGACCCTTATAGCAAAATGATACACAAGTCAAAACATATTGGCACATTACAAGAATCCCATGCAGTCATTATGAAAAATGTCTCTCAGGGAGAGGCCATTCAAGTTTGTAGGCTTCTATTCAATCTTGTCAGATTCCGCATGTAGGAGTGGTCTCAGCAAACACATGGTTTCACCCTTTCAGGCATCTGGTATTAATGTAATATTGCATTGCCCTTATGACGGAACCCATTTTTCATTCTTTTACCCTTAACTACTATTTTTCTTCGTCTCCATTTATACCCACACCTTTTCACCTTTGGAAGTGACATTATATTTGGCCACTGTGCTGGTCTACATTGCAGACAGCAATACTAGTCTAGCAAGTACCTCCCCCTCAGTCCACTTCCATTCAGAAAGGTAAGAGTATACAGGTGCAGAACTAGGGGGCTATCTTTGCCACCAGGCAATATAGCTGCATGCGCTGTGAGCCCCATTTTCCAGATGGGCGAAGGCACATCCTGCTCCATTAGGCCCTTAGGGATTCTGACATAATGTTTAAAAACAGTTGTAACTTCTTGCTTAGGAATCAGCCCTATTTCTAGCCCTTGTAGTTGTAGCCCTAGTCACATGACCACTGCATCAGCTAGAGCAAACAAAATAGTTGAGGTGATGTGGGGAAGAAAGGAAAAAAATAAGTACAGTTATACCAATATCCTCCTCGCTGGGCAAGAAGACAATTATATCAGCACTGCCTTTTCCCCAGATCCACACCAGAAATAGAGGAATCTGTCCAGTGGGAACACTCCTTTAGTCCTACTCATGTTGAGTGTGAGCACCCACTCATGAAGGTAAGCCAGACCTTCGTGCCTTTATTTCCCTCCATTTCAGACAACCAGCATTTCAATTGCCTGTTCCAATTCTCTACCAAACTAGTACCCTGAGAATATCTCCCTGCTCTTTGTTGGACAATGTTGGCTGTAAAGTGTGTTCCTTGGTCTGAAGAAATGGTGGTTTGCTGTACAAATTGGTGCAATATCTTTTGTCCCAATTCTTTTATAATATTTGAGCATTTGCTTCTACTACTGGTTAAGCAAAGCCCAGTCCAGAGTCATTGTCTATTCTAGTTAGGACCCACGTGTAGCTCCTCAGGGCTACCAGCATCAGCCTCACTTGCCAGCTATGATCAGGGCCCCCACCAGGGAACCCTGATGCCCATCTGTAGCTTCTATCTCCTTTGAGGACAGACAGATCAGTTCTTATTGGCATTTTGTGCCTCAGAAAGTGCAAGAGGACTATGTCTAGATTTAGCTCATCTCTGCATTGCTGCAGTACCCCATGTCCACTCATTTCATGGAACCAGGTGGCCACCTTAAGCAAGCACACTGGGATAGCTGCTTGTCAATTCCAATCACCTCCTGAACCTGGAAGGGGGTTCTTCTGATAGGCATCCACATGTCCTACTTTAATGCACCCCTCAAATTTCCATAGTGATTTCCACAGGGCTGGGCCCCCATATGGGCATCCCTGTAATAGGCCAGGTTTCCATTGCCCTTCTACCTGACCATATGGCCAAGCCATTGGCCACTGCCCAGGAGTCTGCAAAAACCCAGAATGGCTTTTTCCACTGTTCAAATCTTCCATCACTGCCAGGAAAACAGCATGCAAATAAGTCCACTGAGTGGATTTGTTTTTACCTTCTTCAGTCAGTGTCTTTCTATCCTCTGGTCCTAATGCAGCAGCTTTCCAAACAGGATGTTGTCTATTCACTGTGGAACTGCCACCCACAGACCAAGCAGCTCTTTCTTGGTCAGCTGGGAGCTGTTTATATAGCGTGCTGCCCAAGAGCCAATAGCTGTTTATATAGCGCACTGCCCAAGAGCCAATAGAACCCAGCAGCTCTTCACACAGTTCCAGAGTCCATCCTAGGGGAAAAGAGACTCCCTGTGAGTATCTCCTCCTTGCATTCCCCAGGCAGCAAGATCCTGTATAAATTATTTCCATTTTATTATGGAACTCTTCTGGGCACTGCCATCCCCACTAGAGCATTTCTCTGACATCATCCTCGACAGTATGGGTATTTCAGGTCTTCAGATCACTTTATTTCCTTTAGTCATCAGGGTAGTTTCAATTAATGTCTGATAGCAAGGTAGTAAATGCCTCTCAAGCGCAAATCCTCTAGGTCCCAGTAATCATCTCTGGGAGGCACACACGGGCTTTTGCCGTAAGCCCTAGTCCAGGCTCCACATAGGGCATCTGTCCCTACCAGCATTTCAGCTGTTTTACACTGTGTGGCCTTGCACAATCTTACTGGTTCCTGTTTAGCATGTCTAATTAACATAGCTTGAGGGGCAATTTACATGCCTTCTGTTTCACAGTGTTAGGTGGGGAAACATTTCCGAGTAGGAGATAGTGTCCATCTCTATAACACAATCAGGTAAAAGAGGTGCAAACACTTCACATAAAGACTGTTTAAATATACAAATTTTACCGAGGTGATTGTGGGGGCCCATGACTCTACCTTTAGATGACTGTGGGCACTGGAAAATTTACCTTTAGGTAATTGTGGGAGATCAGGAACCTCGAACTTAGATGATTGTGGGGACCCAGAATAGTTGACCTTAAGTTATTTGGGGGGGGGCACAAGAGTTTACCTTAGGTGATTGTGAGCCCAGGAAATTCTTCCTTACTTGATTGTGGGGTCTCAAGAAACTCAACCTTAGTTGACTATGGGGGGCCACGATAATCTACCTTACGTGATTGTGAGGGTCCAGGAAATTGACCCTCGGTGATTGTGGGGCCTAGGTAATTCAAGTATAGGTGATTGTGGGCCCAGAAAACTCAACCTTAGGTGATTGGAGTGATCCCAAAACACTTTCTTAGATGATTTTGGGGCCTGAAAACACTAAGTTATGATTGTGGGGACCCAGGAAATTTGAACTTAGGTGATTGTGGAGCCCAGGAATGTCTATCTTAGGTGATTGTGGTGGGCCAGGAATCTCTTCCTTATGTGATTGTGGGGGTCCAGTTAGCTTGACCTTAGTTGATGGTGAGGACCTGGGATAGACTAGTGGATTGTGGGGAGCCAGGATAGTCTGCCTTAGATGATTGTAGACACACAGTTATGTCTACTTTCGGTGATTGTGGAGCCTCATGAATCTTGACCTCAGGTGATTGGGGGTTCCTGGAAACTATACCTTACATGATGGTGGGGGGCCAGGAATCTCTACCTTAGATGATTGTGGGTGCCTAGGAAACTCAACCTTAATGATTGAGGGGGCCTAGGAAAAGCAATCTTAGGTGATTGTAGGGGCACAGGAAAATCTACACTGGCTGATTGTAAGGGTTCAGGAAACCATTCATTAGGTGATTGTAGGGGCCCAGAAAACAGGTGATTTTTGTGGGGCCAGGGAATTCTGCATTTAGTTATTGTGGGGAGCCAAGCAACACTTCCTAGGTGATTGTTGGGCCAGGAAATTGAACTCAGCTGATTATGGAGGCCAAGGAAACTTGTCCTATTCAATTATAAGGAACCATGAAACTTGCCCTTAGGAGATTGAGGGGCCCTAGGTCACTCAATATTAGATAATTGTCGGGGCCATGATAGCTTACTTTAGTTGATTGTGGGGGGCCAGAAAATTTTACCTTGTTATTTTGGGGGCAATAGAAACTCTACCTTAGGATTGTGGTTTCTCTACCTTATGTGATTGTTGGGCCCAGAAAACTCATAATGACTTTTATGGAAATTCTGCCTTAGTTGATTGTGAGTACCTGGAAACTACTTTACATGATTGTGGGGGCCCAGGAAACTCTTCATATGGTTATTGCTGGCCAGGAAACTCGACCCTAGCTGATTTTGGTGCCCATGAATCAATCTCGACCTTAGGTGATTGTTGGAGACCATGAATCAACCCTTAGGTGATTATGGGAGGGGGGCAGGTACTCATCCTTGGGCTTCAGGTTTCTTGACTTTAGTTGATTGTGGGAGGCCAGGATAGTTTACCTTAGTTAATTGTGGGGGCCAGTAGAGTCTACCTTTTATGATTTGGGGGGTACAGGAAACTCTCGTAGGTGATTTTGGTCCTGGAAAACTCTACCTTATGTGATTACATGCCCTGGAATCTCTACCTTAAGTGGTTTGGGGACCCAGGAAACTGAAATTTAGGTTACTGTTGGGGCCTATGAAACTCTTAGGTGATTGTGGTGGCCATGGAAGCTCTATCTTATGTGATGGTAATGGGCCAGGAATCTCTATGTTAGGTGATTGTGTGGGGCAAGAAGACTCAATCTTAGGTGTTTGGGCCAAGGGGTTTTGAAGTTAGATGAATGTGGGGGCCAGAATAGTCCTCCTTAGGTGACTGTGGGGCTCTGGAAGCTCTACCTTAGGTGATTGTATGAGGCCAGAAAATTCTACATTAGGTGATAGTGTGGGCCAAGAAACTCAACCATAGGTGATTGTGGATCAGGAAAGGTGATTGTGGGAGCCTAGGAAAGACCTGAGGTGATTCCTATACATGAACTCTCAACTTTGGGTAATTGTGAGGTCCATGACTCTTAATGGTAGGTGATTGGGGGAGCCTTGGAAACTTGACCTTAGATGATCATGGGGGGCCCAAGAATATCTGTTATGTGATTTTGAATACCCAGGAGCCTCAGCGTTAGCTTATTGTAGGGGCCCACGACACTTAAGCTTAGGTAATCGAGAGGAACCCAGAAACTCAGCCTAAGGTGATTTTTTTTTTTTTTGCTGGGAAACTATACCTTAGGTGAGTAAAGCGGCCCTGGACCTCCATGTTAAGTGATTGTAAGGGTCCAGGTTTCTCCACTGTAGGTGATTATAAGGGCCTAGGAAACGCTACTTTAGGTAATTGCATGGGGCCTGGGATCTCTACATTAGGTGACTGGGGCCCAGGAATCTTGACCTAAAGTGATTGTAGGGGGCCGAGAGAACCTAATTTAGTTGATTATTGGGAGCCCAGGAAACTCTCCCTTAGGTAATTATGGGAGACCAGGAAACTTAACCTTAGTTGATTGTAGGGTGTTAGGATAGTCTAATTATATTAAATAGAGTTTCCTGGGCCCCTCAACCAACTAAGGTAGCTTAGTTGGTTACCTTAGTTCAGCGGTTCTCAACCTGTGGGTCGCGACCCCTTTGGGGGTCCAACGACCCTTTCACAGGGGTCACCTAAGACCATTGGAAAATAAAAAGATATTTACATTATGATTCATAACAGTAGCAAAATTACAGTTATAGAGTAGCAACGAAAATAATTTTATGGTTGGAGTTCACCACAACATGAGGAACTGTATTAAGGGGTC
>NW_017731362.1:4163305-4178116 GCF_001890085.2 Hipposideros armiger
GATTCATAACAGTAGCAAAATTACAGTTATAAAGTAGCAACGAAAATAATTTTATGGTTGGGGGTCACCACAACATGAGGAACTGTATTAAGGGGTCACGGCATTAGGAAGGTTGAGAACTGCTGCCTTAGTTGGTTGAACCTTAGCTGATGTGGGGGCCCAGTAAACTCAACAAGAGGTAATTGTGGGCACAAAGAAGACTTGATCTTAGGTGATTATGGGCCAGGGAAAGTCTACCTTTGTTGATTATAGGCCTTGGAAACTCTGCTTAGATGAGCCTAGGAAACTCTGCCACAGATGAATATGGACCTGGGGAACTCTACCTTAAATGATTGTGGGATCCAGAGAAATTGACCTGAGGTGATTGTGGGCTTGGGAAATTCAACCTTAGGTAATTGTGGGAACCTATGAATCTGAACCTTAGGTGATTGTGGAGACCCTAGGAATTCTCCTTATGTGATCTTGGGAGGCTAGGATAGTCTACCTTAGGGGATGGAGGGTCCAGGAAACTCTGCCTTAGGTGATTTGGGGCCCAAGGAAATGCAACCTTAGGTGACTGTGGGGGCCTCAGGATACCAGACCTTAGTTGATTGTGGGGGCCCCTGAATCTTGACATTAGGTGATTGGGGGTGGAGGGTCATGAAACTCAAACACAGGTAATTGTGGGGCCCCAGAAAACTCAACTTAGTTGATTGTGGGGGCCAGGAAATCTATCTCAGGTGATTCTGTGGGCCCAGGACTCTTGGCCATAGATGATTGTCAGCCCAGGAAACTCTACCTGAGGTGACTGTGTGGGGCAAGGAAACGAGAACTTAGGTGATGGTGAGGGCCAGGAAATCTACCTTAGGTGCTTGTGGGGCCAATGAATCTTGATCTTAGGTACTTCTGGGGGGGCGAGTAAACTTGACCTCAGGTTATTGTGGGCCCAGGAATCTTTACCTTCAGTGATTGAGGGGGTCCAGGAAACTACCTAAGGTGATTGTGGGCCCTTAGGTGACTTGGGGCCTAGGATATCTGACCCTTAGGTGATTGAGGGGCCTCAGAAACTTCACCTTAGGTATGGTAGAGGTGGGACAGACAGGAAACTCAACATTAGCTGATTGTGGGGGCTGGGAAATTCTACCTTAGGGTATTATAGGGACCAGGAAACTTCTCCTAAGGTGATGTGGAGTCAAGGGAACTCTTAGTCTCTCCTGGGCCCCCAAATTCACCTATCTTATGTGATTGATGGCCCAGAGAACTACACTTTAGGTGACTGTTGGGGCTCAGGAAACTTGACTTTAGGTAATTAAGGGGGCCAGAAATCTCTACCTTAGGTGTTTGTTAGGGGTCAAAGATAGCCTACCTTAATGATTCTGGGGGGCCAGGAACCTGACCTTAGTTGATTTTTAGGGGTGAGGATAGTCTACCTTTTTGATTGTGGGATTCAGAAAAATTTACCATAGGTGATTGTAAGGGCCCACGATCTCGACCTTAGATGATTGTGGAGGCACTGGATACTCATCCTTAAGTGATTATGGGGGGAGGGAGGCGCTAGAATTTCTACCTTAGGTGGTTATCAGGGGCCATGAAACTTAACCACAGGTGATCATGGCGGGCAGGATGCAGAAAAGCACATCGGTGAGCCCAGTTAGCTAGTCTGTGCATGGAGGCTCCTGGGTGCTCTTACAGCGTTGTGATTGCCAGCCCTGAGGCTTCAAGTCTCACTTTGGAGGCTCCCTTTCCAGGCTGTCATTTCGGGAAGCTGTAATTGTGCTTAATCCGCTGGGAAGCAAGTGAGAACCAGGTATTTGGAGGTGGGAAACTGTCCCAGTGCTTTACTTTCTTTAATGCTCAGCCAGTTTCCAGGGACTGCTCTCTCCTTTGCTGCGTTTATTGCTTCTGACTTTGGCATTAGTCCATAGTTTTATGAGAAAAACTTCACGTTTTTTGAAGATGTTCTTTATTGCCTGAAGTGGGCTGAGGGTCCCTCAGCTCTGCTGGGTTCTACTTTCAATTTGTTCCCATTGACATTAAATCTGGGCATTCCATACCGCTCATGGCACCCTCCCATGAGCAAAAAAATAGTAATGCTACTATTGATTATTGAACTGTAATCTGTCTTTTCAATAGAGTTTGGGAAGGAAGGGAACAATATTTATGCTTTAAACTAAAGCTTCAAAATGCATATTAAATTATATGCTAATACATTTTAAAAACCTTGAATAGTTGATTTCCTATTATCAATATTTCAAGTAATTTTTGTGATAAAAATGATAGAATACCAAAGCATAAAAAGCTGTCTTATCCCATCAAACCTAGTCTCACTAACAAAATAAAAAATTTAAAAGTCTGATGAGTACAGATGTAAAAACTTCAAATGCGATTCAGCATGTTAGTACCATCTGCTGCTAAAAGGAACCAGGTCTCCTTGGAGAAATGGTTTTCTCTTCTTCACTTGGTGGTTTATTTATATGAGCATGGACTCATGGTTTTTTAACTTTATTAAATAGGTTCCAATCCTTTACTATCATTATTGGATGCTCAAATTGTCACAAACTTATCCAGTGGGGCCCTCTTACAGAAAAGAGAGCAAATAAAGATGCAGATAACAGAACCATGAAATTGGAATTTCAACTAAGTAGCTTTACAACTGTACTGGTTTAGAGCACTGCCTTTAAGTATTTTGCCCTCAACATTAGAGGTCTAAATGAAGTATCCAAGAAATAAAATAATATGTAAAGAAAAGGACAGTTGGGGTTTTTTTAACTGTTAATAACCATGTTGCCCAATCCATTGTTAGGTCACACTTGATACTTGAGTGAAGGAGAACCATTTTCTTAGGGAGTTTGGTTGTGTTTGTAGAAATGGAGAAATGGTCAACAATTGTTTTCCCAAATATCTTATTATAAAATACATTCCAATTTCTTCCCATCTTGAATACTAATGACAGCTGGTAACTTTCACATATGAGTTCATATTAACTTCACAATTACCTGTGAGGAAACTGAGGGCCAGTGAATTTGGGCATTAAAGGTCAAAGACCTGGGGAAGTGGTCAGGGAATGGATGACTACCATTCGTTCTCTGTACATTTTCCTCAAAGGGAAAAAATTATTTTACGCTTTTGACTTAAACATAAATGTAACTTTCAGACCTGTTGAAATGAAATAGACTTCCTCTCAAAGTATAAAACCTGAGCACTTATTTTTGTATTTAAAAATTTTTTTACTAAATTATAGTTGGCATACAATATTGTATTAGCTTCAGGAGTACAACATAGTGATTCAACATTTATATACTTTATGATGTGATCATCACACCAAGTCTAGTAACCATCTGTCATCGTTCAAAGTTATCACAATATCATTGACTATAGTCACTATGCTTTATTTATTTTACAACTGGAAATTTGTATCCCTTATTCCCCTTTCCCTTTTCCACTTATCCCCCACCTCCCTCCCTTCTGGCAACCATGGGTTCGTTCTCTAGTCTGTTTTTGTTTTGTTTTTTTTAGATTCCATGAAATCATTTGTCTTTGTCTGACTTATTTCACTTAGCATAGTACCCTCTAGGTTCATCCATGTTGTTGTAAATGGCAAGATTTCATTCTTTTTTATTGCCGAGTAATATTCCATTATCTATGTATCACTTCTTTATCCATTTGTCTAGTGATGGACACTTAGGTTGCTCCCATATCTTGGTTATTGTAAATAATGCTGCAATGAATATATGGGTTCATATAGCATTTCAAATTAGTGTTTTTAATTTTTTTTGATAAATACACAGAAAAATTGCTGTGTCATATGGTAGTTCTATTTTTAATTTTTTGAAGAATCTATTGTTTTCCATAGTGTCTGTACCAATTTACAATCCCACCACCAGTGCACGAGGGTTCCCTTTTCTCCACATCCTTACCAACACTTGTTATTTGCTGACTTTTTGATACTAACCATTCTGACAGGAGTTAGGTGATATCTTATTTCAATTTTGATTTACATTTCTGATGATTAGTGATGTTGAGTATCCCTTCATATGTCTATTGGTCATCTGTATGTCAACTTTAGAAAAATGTCTATTCATGTCCTCTTCCCATTTTTAAATCAAATTGTTTTTTTGATGTTGAGTTGTATGAGCTCTTTGTATGATTTGGATATTAACCCCTTACTGGATATATTATTTGCAAATATCTTCTCATTTAGTAGGTTGTCTTTTCATTTTGGTGATTTCCTTCAATGTACAAAAATCTTTTCATTTGATATAATCCCATATCTTTATTTTTGCTTTTGTTTTCCTTGCTCAAGGAGATCTATTCAAAAAGATATTACTAAAATATTGCTAAGACCAATGTCAAAGAGTTTACTGCCTATGTTTTCTTCTAGAGGTTTTATGGTTTCAGGTCTTACTTTTAAGTCTTTAATCCAATTTTATTTTTGTATATGGTATAACGTGTTTCAGTTTCAATCTTTTGCATGTGGCTGTTCAGTTTTCCCAGCACCATTTATTGAAAAGACTGTCCTTTCCCCTTTATATAGTCTTGGCTCCTTTGTCATGAATTAATTGATCATATATGTGTAGATTTATTTCTGAGCTTTCTATTCTGTCCCATTGATCTATATATCTTTTTGTGCCAGTACTATACTATCTTGATTTTTATAGATTTGTAGTTTAAAATTAGAGAGCATGATACCTCCAACTTTGTTCTTTCTCAAGATTGTTTTGGCTATTTGGGGTTTTTGTGATTCCATATAAACTTCAGGATTATTCTAGTTCTGAGAAGAATGCCACTGGTATTTTCATAGGGATTGCATTGAATCTGTAGATTGCTTTAGGTAGTATGGACATTTTATTGATATTAATCCATGAGTATGATATATCCTGCCAATTATTTGTGTTTTCTTCAATTTCTTACAGTTTTCAGAGTACAGGTCTTTCATCTCCTTGGTTAAATTTATTCCTAGGTATTGTATTCTTTTTGATGCAATTCTAAATGAAGTTGTTTTCTTAATTTCTCCTTCTGCTTATTTGTTATTGGTGTATAGAAACAACAAATTTCACTATATTTTATATCCTGCAACTTCATTAAATTCATTTATTAGTTCTAATAGTTTTTTGGTGGAGTCTTTAAGGTTTTCTATATGTAGTATGATGTCATCTGCAAATAGTGAGTTTTACTTCTTTCCAGTTTGGATGCCTTTAATTTTTCTTGACTAATTCTGTGGCTAGGGCAACATGGTTATTAAATAACAGTGTGTTCATGAGAGAGGGTGGGTTTAGCATCCTCCTATGCTGTCATCTTGGACCCACCTCCAAAAATCTGAGCTCTGCGCCTCCTCCATGCTGTGCAACTGTGCATGCACACTAGGCCTTCATTCCTTGTACATGGGTGAGCTCTGAGCCTACCTAAGGTCCATTCCTTCACATGGGCACAAGGGTCCATCTTCTCTCCATCAAATGTTACATCTCTTGAATCATTCCCATCAGCATATAAACATGTTATTTCTCCTTTAAAAAAACCTCTTTTCAATTGGAAAACGTTAAATACAGATGAGTTATTAATTATACTGGCAGTATTTTTAATACTGCTATTGTGATCATGGTATCATGATCATCTATAAATGATACTAAAATAATCAAAGGGGAAATAATGATTCTTTAAAATATTCCAATCACAAAAGGAGGTGATTACAGATGAAACAAGATTATCAAAATATTAATAGCTGTTAGAATTGGGTAATGAGTACATGTGAGTCCATTTTACTCTTTATTTCAATTTTGCTTCCTCTCCAGCTATTACGTGCTGTCCTTCCTTTTATGGCAATATCCCTTGAAATAGTTTCTAACATTTTCTAAGATACTGACTCTGATTTTTTTTCTCCTATTCTTTCTTGAACCTACTTCATTCAGCTTTTCCCCCTACCATTTCAGCAAAATGGTTTTTCTTAAGGTCACTAATGACTTCTACCTTGTTAAATCCAATGATCATTTCTCAGCTTACATTAGCAAGATTCAACAGCTAATCACTCCCCTTCCTCCTTGAAACACTTTCTCCACCTGACTTCCTGGAATTTGCAGCTGTTGATAGTGGAGTTAATGAGGTAAAAAAAATATTAGTACTGAGTATTACTTCTGAAACCCAGACCATGGATTTGATTCCCACCTGGTATTAGTTTTATACAGAGAAAGGATGTATTCCAAGGCAGAATACAATTGCTGGCAGTTGGTCACAAGGGTGAGACTAGGAGTGAGGTCAGCCTCATTACGGCATGAGCTGTTCCTTCTTTCTCTTCCCTTTGACTTACAACTAAAGGAATATCCATAACTGATCAAAAATGCATCTGCATAGCATACCAAGACACCCAAGAGATACTTCCATTTGTGATTCGAAAGTGGGCGGATTGGTCCTCAGAGGAAGCCATGGAACCAAGGGAGTTGTGGCAGCAGCGGCAGTGGTCACCTCTCTAGCAGAGGAGGAGGAAAGTAAAAGGCGGGAGTGCAAGTCTGCCGAGCTGCACTGGCTGCAGCTGGAGGGTCCTAATGCTCTCCAGCAACACTCAGATTCCTGAAGAGAGACCTCTGTGACTGAGGGAAAGGGAAGAAAGCAAAGACAACTGGAGCAACGGGTTTTCTACTGTCTGCTCTGGGATTCCAGTAAAATTTTTGCCCACAGACTGCTGGGACTCTTCCATGTGAGGATCCCCTGACCAGGCCATGGGTACACCCAAAGCCCCAAGTGCTAAGTATACACCTCCCCTACTCTGCCAGCCCTTTTATATTTTTTTTACACCAGTTTTTTTTTTTTTAATGTGTGTGCTCCTAACTTTAGCAGCTAGTCAGCTACAGTAAAAGAAACCCAAAACCTGGGCTATATAGCACCCCTTTCTGGAAAAAAAAGAAGGGCTTCTTGTTGCCAACTAGTTGAACTGTTAGAATCAAAATACACAAAGTCTTACCTAAATAAGAAAAGTGTTTGCTACTTCAAGTGTGGCAGCAGAGGCACATTTCATCAAACGCTATGAAAAATAGTAATATGGTACCACGAAAAGAAAGTGACAATTTTCCAGTGACTAAACACAAACACATGGAATACTGTGAACTAACAGATAAAGAATTCAAGATAGCTATCATGAAGAAATTCAGCAAGCTACAAGAAAACTCAGAAAGACAATTCAATGAACCCAGGAATAAAATTAATGAAAAGGGTGCTTTACCAAACAGATTGAAATTATAAAAAAGAACCAAACCTAAATTCTAGAGCTGAAGAACTCAAACGAGATAAAGAATGCATTAGAGAGCACTGAAAATGGGGTAAATCAGATGGAAGTGAGAATTAGTGAGCTAGAGGATAAGAATTTAGGGCAGACTTTCACTCCCCCCCCTTTTACTTTCCTCCTCCTCTGCTAGAGAGGGCACCACCGACACTGGTGCCACTGCTGCCACAACTCCCTTAGTTCCATGGCTTCCCCTGAGGACCAGTCCACCTATTTTTGGATCACAAATGAATGTGTCTCTTGGGTGTCTTGGTATGCTATGCAGATGCATTTTTGATCAGTTACAGATATTCCTTTAATTGTAAGTCAAAGGGAAGAGAAAGAAGGAACAGCTTATGCTGCAATGAGGCTGACATCACTCCCAGTCTCACCCTTGTGACCAACTGCTAACATTTGTATTCTGCCTTGGAATACATCCTTTCTCTGTATAAAACTAATACCAGGGCTGGCCAAGTGGCTCAGTTGGTTAAGAGCAACAGCTCTGAGCAACAGGGTTGCCAGTTCAATTCCCACATGGAATGGAGGGCTACGCCCACCTGCAACTAAGATTGAACACGGCATCATGAGCTGAGTGGCTGCGAGCTGCCAACGGGTGGCTGGATGGCGAATGGACTTGGAGCTGAGCTAACTGTGCCCTCCATAAACTAAGATTGAAGGACAACAGCTTGGCTGTTCCCCTTCCGCAATTCCCCAATAAAATCTTTAAAAAATAAATAGAAAACAAACAAACAAATAAATAAATAAAACTAATACCAGATCAAATCCATGGTCTGGGTTTCAGAAATAATACTCAGTGGAGTTAATGAGGTAAGAAAAATATCAGTACTATCGACAGCTGCAAATTCCTAGAAGTCAGGTGGAGAAAGTGTTTCAAAGAGGAAACTATTTCAAGGGATATTGCTATAAAGAGAAGGAAAGCATGTAATAGCTGGAGAGGAAGTGGATTGAAATAGAGGGAAGAGTAAAATGGACTCACATGTACTCGTTACCCAATGCAACAGCTATTGATATTTTGATAATCTTGTAGATAATCTTGTTTCATCTATAACCACATCCTTTTTCTGATTGGAATATTTTAAAGAATCATTATTTCCCTTCTGATTATTTTAGTATCATTTTTATAGATGATCATACCATGATCACAGTAGCAGCATTAAAAATAGTGCCTTAATATAATTTAATAACTCATCTGTGTTTCATTTGTGCTACATAGCACTACTTTATGGAAAACAAATCTCATTGCCAACTAGTTGAACAGTTAGAATAATGGGGATGATTTTTTGGACATGATGCTAAAAGCACAAACCAAAGCAGAAAACAAATGGGACAACAGACTCAAAAACTTCTGTATGGCAAAAGAAACAACAAAATGAAAAGGCAACCTATAGAATGGGAGAAAATATTTGCAAGCCATGTATCAGATGAAGGGTTAATATATAAACTATACGAAGCACTCATACAACTTAACAAAAACCAAACAACCCAATTTAAAAGAGCACAGAACTAAACAGATATGTTTCCAAAGAGGACATCAAAATGGCCAACAGGCACATGAAAAGATGTTCAACATAACTAATCATCAGGGAAATGTAAATTGAAACCACAAATGGGATATCATCAAGAAGACAGGAGACAAAAGGTGTTGGTGAGAATGTGGTGAAAAGGGAACCTTTGTACACTGTTGGTGAGAATGTAAATTGGTCCAACCACTATGAAAACAATATGGAGGTCCCTCAAAAACTTAAAAATAGATCTATAGCACAATCCAGCAATTTCACTTCTAGGTATATACCTAAAAGAAAATGAAAACAGGATTTTGAAGAGATATATGCATGCTCATGTTTATTGCAGTATTATTCACAATAGCCAAGATATGGAAACAACCTAAATGCCCATCAATGGATGAATGGATAAAAAAGATATGGTATACATATGCAATGGAATATTATTTAGCCATGACAAAGTTATCCTTCAACTATGAAAGAGAAATAAAGGCTCTCAGACAAACAAGAGCTGGGAGAATTTATCACCACTAGAGCAGCCTTACAAAAAATGTTGAAAGGAACTTTTGAAGCTGAAATGAAAAGATGACAGTCCATAAAACTCTGACTAATGTGACAGTCAGAATTAGAAAACTATGTTTTGTAATAGTATTTTCAATAATTTTAGTATAAAGGTTAAAGAAAAAGGGCATTAAAAATAACTATACTATAATTTGATAATGAATTCACAGCATACAGATAATTTTTGACATCAAAATTATAAAGGGAGAGAAGTAAAAGGGTAGAAACTTTACAGGCAAATGAAGATGAACTGCTATTAGCAGGAAAAGGACAACAGTATTTTTATCTATGAGATGTTCTGTATGATCTATCCATTGATGTCAATGGGGTGTTAGAGTCCCCTACTATGACATATAAGAGATATCATACAGTATTTGTCTTTCTCTGTCTGACTTATCTCAATTAGCAAAATGTACTCAAGATTTATCCATGTTGTTATAAATGGCAGGATATCTTCCTTTTTTTCTCAAGTGCACATGGAACAAGAAATCACAAGTTTTGTGAGAATATAAATTGGTGCAGCCACTATGGAAAGCAGTATGGAGGGTCCTCAAAAAATTAAAAATAGGTCTACCATTTAATTCAGCAATTCCACATCTGGGTATTTATCCAAAGAAAAGAAAACACTAACTTGAAAAGACAAATGTATCCCTATGTTCACTGCAGAATTATTTATAATAGCTAAGATATAGAAACAACCAAAGTGCCAACCAATGGTTGAATGGATAAAGAAAACGTAGGGGGTAAACATACACACACAAGAATTATTCAGCCATAAGAAAGAATGAATTCTTATAATTTGTGACAACATGGATGGAACTTGGGGGTAAGTAAGATGACTCAGAAAAAAACCAATACCATATGATCTCACATATGTGAAACCAAAAAAATCAAAAACAAGTTTATAGATACAGAGAACAGGTTGGTGGTTACCAGAGGCAAGGGTTGAGGCATGGGGGAAATGGGTGAAGGGAGTCAAAATGTACAAACTTGCAGTTATCAAATAAGTCATGGGAATGTAATGTATAGCATGTTGACTATAGTTAATAATACTGTATTGCATATTTGAAAGTTGCTAAGAGACTAATCTTAAAAATTCTGTAACTGTTATGGTGATAGATATTAGATTTATTGTGATCATTTTGCAACATATACAAATAAGGAATCACTATGTTGTATAACTAAGTAATATAATATTGTCAATTATACCTCAAATAAAAACTAATGAAGTTTTATTATTAAGTATTCTGAACACCTTATGTGTTTGGCTTTGTGTTGATAATGAGTTGGGTGTGGCAGAAGACAGGGACTTGTGCTTCCTTTAATAATTTACACCCCATTTGATGGAGATGAGAGAAGGGAATGGGAGTGGTAAGTAAAGTAAGAACTAAAATACAAAGCAGCAATTTAAACCTACTGTGGAGTAAAAGAGTGCTTAGCATTTTTACTGATATATCCCCTCAGGCAACGGAAATAAGAGAAAAAATAAACATATGGGATTACATTAAACTAAAAAGTTTTTTCACAGCAAAAGAAACCATCAATAAAACAAAAAGGCATCCTACTGAATGGGAGAAGATATTTGTCAATGATACATCTGGTAGGGATTAATATCCAAAATTTATAAAAAACTCATTCAACTCAACACCAAAAAAACCAAACAAACCCAATTAAAAAATGGGCAGAGGATATGAAGAGGCATTTCTCTAAAAAGGACATACAGATGGCCAATAGACATATGAAAAAATGTTCAACCTCACTAATCATTAGGGAAATGCAAATAAAAACACAATGAGATACCACCTCACTCTGGTCAGAATGGCTATCATCAATAAATCAACAAACAAGTGCTGGTGAGGATGTGGGGTAAAGGAAACCCTGATGTACTGTTGGGACTGCAGATTGGTGCAGCCATTATGGAAATCAGTGTGGAGGTATCTCAAAAACTTGGAAATGGAACTACTGTATGACCCAGCAATTTCAATCTTAGGTATCTATCCAGAGAAATCCAAAATGCTAATTTGAAAAAATAAATGCACCCCTATGTTCATTGCAGCGCTATTCACAATAGCCAAGACATGGAAACAACCAAAATGCCCATCAGTAGATGATTGGATTAAGAAACTGTGGTACATTTATACAATGGGGTATTACTCGGCCATAAAGAAGAATGAAATCTTACCATTTGCAACAATTTGGATGGACCTAGAGAACATTATGTTAAGCAAAATAAGTCAGACGGAGAAAGACAAATACCATATGATCTCACTTATATGTGGAATCTAAAGAATAGAATAAATGAACAAACTAATCAGAAACAGTCTCAGAGATATAGAGAAAAAACTGAGGGTTACTAGATGGGAGAGGGGTGGGGATGAGGGAGACAGTGAGGGGATTAGAAAGCACAAATTGGTAGTCACAATATTGTCATGAGGATACAAAAGACAGTTTGGGGAATATAATCAATATTGTAAAGATTTTGTAGGGTATCCGATGGACACTTGTCTTATTAGGGATACCACTTCATGGATGGTGTAGGTGCCTGACCACTGCAGTGTACACCTGACGCTGAAGCTGAATAATAATGCCAACTATAATTTAATACATATATATATAATCACAGGATGTGGAGTACAGCATAGGGAATAGAGTCAATGGAATTGTAACAGTTATATACAATGTCAGAGGGGTAGTAGATTGGGAGAGAAGGGTTATCACTTTGTGATGGTTGTAAATGTCTATTACCTTGTTTTGTACATCTGAAACTAATAAAAAAAACTTTTAAGAGGGTAGATCTCATAAGTGTTCTAACCACAATAAAAAATAAAAAAATTTAAAAAATGCTTTAGCACTAAGAAAAATTAACACCTATCTTTCTCCCACTATTCTATAAAACTGAATAGGACGGAAGGCTCTCAAACTCATTTTAGAAGGCCAATATACCTGATGAACAGATGCAAAAATCCTCAACAAAGTATTAGCAAACTGAATTCAGCAATACATCATAAACCATGATGAAGTGGGATTATTCAGGAGATGCAAGGCTGGTTGGTTCAATATCTGCAAATCAATTAATGTGATATACCTTATAAACAAAATGAAGGATAAAAATCATATGATCATATCAATAGATGCAGAAAATGCATTTGACAAAATCAACATCCATTTATGATAAAAAAAAAATCGCAGCAAAGTGGGGATAGAGGGAACATACCTCAACATAGTAAAGGTCCTATGTGACAAAACCATAGCTAACATCATATTCAATGGTAAAAAGCTGAAAGCTTTCTCTTTAATATCAGGAACAAGACAGGGATGTCCACTTTCTCCACTTTTCTTCAGCATAGTATTGGAAGTCCTGGCCAAAGAAATCAGGCAAGAAATAAAAGGCATCTGAATTGGAAAGGAAGAAGTAAAACTGTCACTATTTGCAAATTACTATATATAGACAATCCTAAAGAATTCACCAAAAAACTATTAGAACTGATAATTCAGTAAATTAGCAGGATACAAAATTTATATTCAGAAATTGGTTGCATTTTTATTCACCAATAATGAACTACAAGATAGAGAAATTAAGAAAACAATCCCATTTACAACTGCATCAAAAATATTAAAATACCTAGGAATAAATTTAATCAAGGAGGTAAAAGACCTGTACTTCAAAAATTATAAGACATCGAAGAAAGAAATTGAAGACGACACCAATAAATGGAAAGATATACTGTGCTCATGAGTAGGAAGAATTAACATCATTGAAATGTCCATACTACCCAAAGCAATCTACAGATTCAATGAAATCCCTATAAAAACATCAGTGGAATTTTTCATAGAACTAGAACAAATAATCCTAAAGTTTATAGGGAATCACAAAAGACCCTGAATAGCCAAACCAATCTTAAGACGAACCAAGTTGGAGGAGTCACATTGCCTGATATCAGACTATACTACAAGGCTATAGTAATCAAAACACCATGGTATTGGCATAAAAACACATAGATCAATGGATCAGAATAGAGAACACAGTATAGTCAATTAATCTATGACAATGGAGGCAAGAATTTATACTGGGGTAAAGACAGTCTCTTCAACAAATGGTGTTGAGAAAACTAGACAGACACATGCAAAAGAATGAAACTGGATCACTTTCTTACACCACATATAGGAATAAAATAAAAATAGATCAAAGACTTAAATGTAAAAGACCCAAAACCATAAAACTCCTAGAAAAAAACATAGGCAGTAAGCTCTGACTTTGCTCTTAGTAATTTTGGATATGTCTCCTCAGAAAAGGGAAACAAAAGAAAAATAAACAAATGGGACTACATCAAACTATAGTTTTTGCACAATGAAGAAAACCATCAACAAAACAAAAAGCCTACTGATTGGGAGAAGATATTTGCCAATGATACATCCAACAAGGGCATAATATCTAAAATATACAATGAGCTTATACAACTTAACACCAAAAAGCCAAACAATCCAATTAAAAAATGGGCTGAAGTCCTGAATAGAATTTCTCCAAAGAGAACACACAGATGACCAATAGACATATAAAAAGATGTTCAACATCACTAATCATCAGGGAAATGCAAATCAACCACAATGAGATACCACCTCATACCTGTCAGAATAGTATCAAAAGCCAACAAATAAGATGTGGAGAAAAGGGAACCCTTGTGCACTGTTTGTGGGACTGTACATTTGTACAGCCACTATGGAAAACGTTTTGGAGGTTCCTCAAATTAAAACTAGAACTACCAAATGACCCAGAAATTCCACTTCTGGGTATTTATCCAAAGTAATCCAAAACACTAATATGAAGAGATATATGCACCCCTGTATACACTGCAGCATTTACAATAGCCAAGATATGGAGGCAACCTAAGTGTCCATTGATAGATGATGGATAAAGATGTGCTACAATGGAATATTACTCAACCATAAAGAAGAATGATACCTTGCCATTTGCGATAACATGGATGGACCTAGAGGGTAGTATGCTAAGTGAAATAAATCAGACAGGGAAAGACAAATGCCATGTGATTTCACTTGTATGTGGAATCTAAAAACAAAATAAATGAACAAACAAAACAAACAAACTCAGGTGCAGAGAACATATTGATGGTTGCCAAGTGGGAGGGGACTTGGGGGGATGGATGAAAAAAGGGGAAGGGATTACGATGTACAAAATACCAGATATAAAAATAGTCACAGGGATGTACAATACAGCGTAGAGAATATAGTCAGTAATATTGTAATAACTATTGGGTTGTTGGAAAAGTCATAACCCATGTTTGCGACAGGTGGCACTAGTTCATTTGTGGAAGTATTAGAGTCATTCACATCTGTGTTATTGCTCTGTCATTTGACAGCTGACAGTTCTAACTTCATTCTAAAAAAATTGAGTGATTTGGTTGAGTTTTGGAGATTTTACAACAAGTTGAAGATGGAAGACCAAACTGTGCATTTTTGCCATGTTTTACTGTTTTACTTCCA
>NW_017731362.1:4178501-4215379 GCF_001890085.2 Hipposideros armiger
GTAAGCAAGCTCGATATTTGGGTTCTGCATGAACGCAAAGAAGTTAATTTGACAGCGTGTATAAACATCTGCAATATGCTCATTAAACATGAGAAAAATGATCATTTTTTGAAGCGACTGATAACTGGTGATGAGAAGTGGACTGTTTATGACAATGTGGTGTGCAAACGGTCTTGGTCCTGATGTGATGATTCGCCTCAAACGACATCGAAAGTAGACATTCATCAGAGGAAGGTTATGCTCTGTGTGGTGAGATTTTAAAGGTGTGGTTTTTGAGCTCCTACCAAGGAACCAAACAATTCGAATGTGTACTATCGGCAATTGGACAGTTTGAACGAATCCATCATCCAGAAACGTCCAGCTTGTTAATTGTAAAGGAGTTGTGTTCCATCGCAACAACGTGAGACCACACACAAATTTGATCACCTGTCAAAAATTATTGGAGCTTGTATGGGATGTATTGCCACACCCACCATACTCGCCCGACTGTGCGCCATCAGACTTCCACTTGTTTCGCTCTCCTCAAAACTCCTTGCATGGTATAACATTCAATTCAGATGAGGATGTAAATCAGCACCTTGTTCAGTTTTTCTCAAATAAAGACAGGTTCTTCTATGAACGAGAAATTATGAAGCTCACTGAAAGATGGCAAAAGGTTATTGAACAAAACGGGCAATATATCATTGCTTGATCTTCTTTATATAAATAAATGACCTTTGAAAAACAGACAAAATATGTCATGACTTTTCCAAAAACCAAATATGTATGGTATCAGATGGGTACTAGATGGGGTGATCACTTCATAAGGTATATAAATCTCTAAACACTATGTTGCACACCTGAAACGAATGTATTGTATGTCAACTGTAATTGAAAAATAAAAAATAAAAAGATTTTTGAAGAAGGATGTTGCCCTGAGAACTTATGCCACTAGTTACTCCAGGTAACAGAGCTTCAGGGAGATTTGGTGTAAGAATGATAATTGGTCAGAGAGAGATGGAAGGATGTTTTAAGGTCATAAAGGAATATGGGGCAGGGAAGAACTTCTAGAGCAGCGGTTCTCAACCTGTGGGTTGTGACCCCTTTGGGGGTCAAACGACCCCTTCACAGAGGTCGCCTAAGACCATCGGAAAACAAAAAGATATTTACATTACAATTCATAACAGTAGCAAAATTACAGTTATAGAGTAGCAACGAAAATAATTTTATGGTTGGGGGGGTCACCACAAGAGGAACTGTATTAAGGGGTCGCAGCATTAAGAAGGTTGAGAACCGCTGTTCTAGAGGAAGAATGGAGACATTCTGATTAATAGAGGGAAATACATTGGAAGTGATAGCGGTGTGAGTTGGAAAAGCAGCATGGAGACTGGGGGGTGAGGCGGTGTCCAAAGGGACTCCAAGTTTACAGGGAAAGTACAACTGGAAAAAATTTGATGAATTTGAAGCAAACAGCATTTATCTGGAACTTCCCAGCTAGAAATTAAAAAAGTGAGAAAAACTTGAGAGAATATAACAATATATTATCAGTATTAGTAGACAAAGGATAGGTTATGAGGCAAAAATCTGAGGGACCCAATGCTTTACAATCTGATGGGTAAGAATGCCACTAGAAAATGTACTTCAGGGCTGGCCGAGTGGCACGTTGGTTAAGAGCTGGCTTGGGACGCCAGCTCTGAGCAGCAGGGCCCCGGTTCAGATCCCACATGAGGGCCAGTGACACTGCCCTCTACAGCTAAGATGGTGAACAAAAGCTTGACCTGGAGCTGGGCTGCTGTGAGTTGCCGGCAATGGTGTAGGCTGCAGCCCCTGGTGTAGTGGGCTGCCATAAGCCACCATGTGTGGCTGGCAGCCAGCGTGAGTGGCCAGCAGCCAGTGTGAGCTGCCAAGAGCCGCCATGAGTGGCCGTCCAGAGGCTGGTGACCAATTTGCCTCACCCGGGAAGAGCGCAATGATAATACCAACATGGGCCAGTGAAGCAACGTCCTTCACAACTAGACTGAAGAACAAAAGGACAGCAACTTGTCTGTTCCCTTTCCCCCAATTCCCCAGCACTGTTCCCCTCTCCCAGTTCCCCAATAAAATCTTAAAAAAAAAAAATTTTTTTTTAAATGTACTTCAGGGCCGGCCGAGTGGCGCGTTGGTTAACAGCTGGCTTGGGATGCCAGAGGGCCCCGGTTCGGATCCCACATATGAGGGCCAGTGACACTGCCCTTTACAGCTAAGATGCTGAACAATAGCTCAACCTGGGGCTGGATTGTCATGAGTCGCCGGCGACGGTGTAAGCTGCAGCCACTGCTGCAGTGGGTTGCCATGGGCTACCGTGTGTAGCCAGCAGCCAGTGTGAGTGGCCAACTTGGGCCAGTGAAGTGACGTCCTCCACAACTAGACTGAAGAACAAAAGGACAGCAACTTGTCTGTTCTCCTTCCCCCAATTCCCCAGCACTGTTCCCATCCCCTCAATGAAAATCTTAAAAAAAAAAAATGTACTTCAATCCAGCACCCCAAGAGTGCCTTGAAATGGCACATTAATCGGTGCTCCATCATGGCTAATCGCCTTCCTCTTATGAGCCCAGAATACTCAGCTTGTGGAATGCGCATCCGCATGCTAAACACAATGACAAGGTTATCACATGGGAAAAATATTTCTTCGTCTCGTGGATAGATAGTTGAGTCAAAAACACTCCCCCAGCACCTGAAACTAATAAAAAAATAAAAAACCAAACCAAACCAAAACAAAACACTCCCCCAAACTGGAAAGCCTCATGACTCAGCACTGCCAGGGCTGCTGTCCTATAAAATATATTTTGCCACAGAGGATTAACATAGATGTGTCTCATCCTTAATTTACTCAAAGAACCTGAGAGAGCCTAGGTTCAACTGTGGTCTGAGCAAACGACTCCTCCCTCTTAAAATGCTAAAGTGAAAAAAGTACTGGAAGAAAAGATGACCATCAACAGACTAGAAATCAAGGAAATTCCTGGTAGATCAAAAACAACTATCACTACCATTCATTAATTTACATAATTAACCAAGAAAAAGAAAGTGAGATATAAACATTGGGAAAGAAACATTAGAACTAATGGGAGTTCGAAAATAGCCAGATTTAGAATCTATATTAAATTTCTTTTTATGGCAGCCATAACCAAATAATAAATACAACAGGGAAAAATTGATTCTCTGACTCAGGAATGAATTGAGTTTCACTTGCAAAAAAAATGAGTTTAAGCAGAAAAGGAAATTTGAGTCCCAAGTAGCGTTAAGCACAGCCAAATTGTGAGGCTTTAGTAATGTCACCAGAACTGTTTCTCCACACTCCATCCCTCCCCAAATCTCTGACCTCCGTCCTTCTGTGAAGTCTTATCTTCCAGGCAGGCTCTTTCCAGCGGTGCAAGATTCTCATTCGATAGTGTCCACAGAGATCCTGGAATTGAGTCCTGTTAACTTCACTTAAGAAACAGCTGTGTTAGGCCAGGTCTAGGTCATGTTCCCGATCTTGGGGTGGGGTCAAGTGTGGAAGAGTCAACCCTACCAGAAGGTGTCAGGGAAAATGACTTCTGGGAAGGCAAAACATCCCTTCCAGATTCTGTTCCCAATAGCAACAGAACCCATAGAGAATACACTTGACAAGAACATGGACCTATGTGATGAAAACTATAAGAGAACTAAATAAACGGAGCAAGAGTTCATGTTCTTAGAAGGGAAGACATATTATAAAGATACTACTCATTTCCAAATTGGTCTATAATCCAATATCATTCTAATCAAACCTCTAAATCAATGTCTTAATGGATTCCTTATAAGCTGGTTTTGAGAATTCACTTTAAACAATTCACAAGAATAGTCAAGGATTTTTTTTTTTAAGAGCAATGGTAGGGAAGAAGATTAGACTTATACCACCAGATATTCAAAGATACCATAAACATATAGTAATTGAGGTCAAGTGCTATTAGTAAAGAGAAAGATAAGTAAACAAAATAGAGATTACATTCAGATATGAAGGGGAAAAAAAACAGGCTGTCTATAAAGAATGCTGAAGTATCTCCCACAACTCTTCTTTCAGAAGAAGTGAGTCCTACTTCACACTACACTAAAAGAATTCCAGACTGGATCAATGTCTGAGGACATAGAATACCTTCTTTAAAATCTTGGGATAAGGATGACATTCCTAAAGAAGACTCAAAAGCCATAAAGGCAAAAATTTAGGATGATTTAACACTGGCAAGAGTGTGAAGAGCTAAGCATGCTCTACCCTGGGGTACGTTTGGATTGGCACAACCTATTTTGAATAATAATTTGGTAGCACCTAAATTTTGATACATAAAATCTATGACTCAGAATCGCTAGGATTCCCTTTTACAGACATAATCATGCATGTGTACAAGGCTATGCACAAAAAAATTCCATGCAACATTGTTTCCAATAGCCTGTAAGAGGAGAAACATCCTAAAAAACACAGCAATGGAAGGTTAAATCAGTTTATCCTGTCATGGTGCAGAATGCACTGATAGAACAGGGAGGCAGAGCCACATGCTCTGAAGAGGAAGGGCACCTAAAATGAGTCAAAAGAGCAGGTCCGGATGTTCTGTGAAATGCAAATGTAATAATGGCCAGCAAGGCCTGCGGGGATGCCACAGTTTTTTTGAAACCAAATATTTACTATTTTCACTAAATTGTCTCAATACACTTCAAGCAAATGCCAAATGAAAGACTGAGCCCAGGAATTCATAGTGGAAACAATGTTCCAGACAACAGGGAACATCAAGGAGGTCTTCTAGACCAGCCTCACTATCAGCATCCAGGATGGTGCCAGTCAGCCAGTGTTATCCAGATTACTGAGTGTTTACTACATCAATTTGCTGGTGTTTGTTCCAGACAGATTTCATTGCTAGAGTGAGTTCGCTGACTGAAACCAACAAGGGCTAGACAACCAATTCCTCCAAAATATTTTTCTCCTTGGGCACCCTGGTTTCTTAGTACTGTTACTGAAGAAATGGGATTCAGGCCAGCAGCTTCAGCTAGTATAGATGGAATGACCTCCATTATTCCTGCAAAGACACGAATGCAGTAGGGTCCCATACCACTCAATGTTCATGAATATCCACTTAACATGGGACCAACTCTATTTCTGGAACACCACCTCCTGCAATAAGAGCGCTCTGCTTCACTAAACAGTGAATAACACATAGCACATCATGAATGGAGTGCTCAGCTTCTTCCATCGCCAATTTATTAGAACCAGGAACAACTGTTAACTGTTTTTCCAGGGCCGGCACAGCCTGTAATCTTGAGCAGTTTGCCAGAAACATTTAAATTGACCTCCTCGGATAACTCAGCCAAACCCAGCATGTCAGCAGTAAACTGGTCAAAATGAACAACTGGCTTGGCTCTGGAGAACCAAGCTAAAATGGAGTCACTAATGTCAGGGACAAAACAGAGAAGGTCAATGCAGGCTCATAAGGGCAGCTTACTTAACGTAATGTTACCAGGATTATAGCTCTTTTTAGAAATCAGTCGAGGAGACCAGCCAACCCCCAAATGCGAGATCTGTTCAGGCCATCTCTGGACTTCCTTGTTTCCCTGACTTGGCTACCCTGATCCAAATAGGGAAGACGACCAATAGAAAACCAATCAGCTGAAACAGCCAAATAACTTCCACATTTACCCCATAAAAATCTGTTATTCTGTGAGCAACTTGAAACTCATTGCTCCCATAACCTTGAGTTTCCCAGCTTGCAGGTTGAAAGCTTTGCAATAAACTCATCTTTCTCCTTTATTTTATTCAGTATTCACAGTTTGGTTTTTGACAGCTCCAACTGTCTTACAAATGACTCTGATGTCTTCTCTTTCAATATCCTAACCACCATAATCTTCATTTTGTTTAGGAAATGTAATGCAAGATCACCAAACGCATCTCTTAAGAACAGACTTCTGTATGGGGAAATTATATTCTGTTTTTTTAAATTTACTTCACCAAATTTAGAATATAGGTTCTTCCCTCCTGCAGCACTTGGTCCATTTGGGGACAGTCAGAAGCTACTATTTGATTATCCATCTGTTTTGGGAGCAGATAAGCAAAAGTGAATAAATCCAACCTTAGCCTTTTTAACTCCTATTATGCCAGAATTTGCCAACTTTTGGGTGAGAATCAGCCCTTCCACTATGGAAAACAGTATGGAGTTCCTCAAAAAAAATTTTTTTTCTTAGCTGAGCCATCCTGCCACCTGTTAGCAGCTCAGCGGCAGCTCAGCTCGGGCCGTGAATCAAACCAGGGACCCTGTTGCTCAGAGCTCAAACTCTTGAGCGAGCTCTTAACCAACTGAGCCACTCGGCCAGCCCAAAAATTTTAAAATAGAACTACCATATGACTCAGCAATCCCACTTCTGGATATTTATATGGAGAAATCCAAAACACCAATTCGAAAAGATATGTGCACCCCTATGTTAATTGCATCATTATTTACAATAGCCAAGATATGGAAGTAAGCTAAGTGTCCATCAATAGAAAAATGGATAAAGATGTGGTACTTATATACATATAATGGAATATTACTCATCCATAAAAACGAATGAAATCTTACCATTTGTGACAACATGGATGATCCTAGAGTGTATTATGCTAAATGACATAAGTGACACAGAGAAAGACACATGTGGAATCTAAAAAAATAAAAAATAAATGAACAAACAAAACAAACAAACTTGTAGATACAGAGAACAAATTGGTAGTTGCCAGATGAGAAGGGGCTTGAGGGGATAGGTGAAAATGGGGAAGGGATTAAGAAGTACAAATTGCCAGTTATAAAAATAGTCATGGGGATATAAAGTGCAGCATACAGAACATAGTCAATAATATTGTGATAACTGTGTGGTGTCAGATGGGCACTAGATTTATTGGGGTAAACACTTTGTAAGTTATATAGATGTCTAATTGCTATGTTGTACACCTGAAACTAACATTGTGTATTAACTGTAATGGAAAAAACCAGAGTTGTACATGTTGTATTTAAAGAGACAAAAAAGGATACTGTCATAAATTCAAATTACTACTAAGAATAAAGGCTTATTGAGTCCCAAGGAAAACAAACTAAGTTTTTTTTTTAAAGATGCATACATTTATTAAAACTTTGAAGACATTTAACAATTTATTAAAGTCAGAAAAATAAATTCTTAATATTAACTCTAGAAACTGTGAGGTACCTAAATCAAAAGGATTTAGAAAGAATTCCTTATAAAAGGTGCTAATGTTACATTCTTTGTTTGACTGGTACTTGGAGAACTTTTGGTATCATTTCACCCCTGACCCACTGCCTTGATAAACTTGTCAGCAGTAGCACATGAAGTTGTGGATAGGTGATTCATTCAAATTTATCTAAACATAGCAAAGACATTGCTATAAGACATTGAAGAAGATACAAATAAATGGAAAGATATACCATGCTCATGGATAGAAAGAATTAACATCATTGAAATGTCCATACTACCCAAAACAATCTACAGATTCAATGAAATCCCTATAAAAATATCAATGGCATTTTTCATAGAATTAGAACAAATAATCCTAAAGTTTATAGGGAGCCACAAAAGACCTTGAATAGCCAAAGCAATCTTAGAAAGAAGAACGAAGTTGGAGGTATCACACTACCTGATATCAAACTATACTACAAGGCTATAGTAATCAAAACAGCATGGTATTGGCATAAAAACACACAGATCAATGGAACAGAATAGAGAACACAGAAATAAACCCACACCTATGTGGTCAATTAATCTATGACAATGGAGGCAAGAATTTACACTGGGGTAAATAGCAAATAGCACCATGTTTCCCATTTAATGAAATGCAGTTTCAAATTTTACAATTCTTTGGAGCAATAAGCCTTTAGACTCCTATTTCCCCAACTCTGAGAAAAGCCACTTATGCCTTTGTCCTAATACCTTTGAGTAATTGTCAGGAGTTAAAACACTGGCTGAATCATTACCACAGGACTCCTTATATGAATGCCAGTGAAAATTCTCAGATGGTGCTTTGTTTTATTCTTTTACATCTCAAATTCACTTGGCTGGTCACAGTTGGGAGGTAGAAATGGGTTAAGAATCTGGGAACTCACGAAAATTTTGTCCACAAATAGGTTAAGATTGTTGCTGTAAAGTATGACAGAAGAACCTGGACCAGCAGTCTTTCCCAAGAAGATATCGGTGCAGGTGTGAACAAGTGACAAAAGCCATCCTACAAGGAAGGAGAAGAGAATTAGATTGCTTCAGAATGCTCAAAATACACAGGAGGTTCAAGATGAAACTGAGATAACTCCTGGATTTAAAAAGTACAACAAGGAAATACTGACCAATAGGCAACCCATAATTGGGAACATTTGATGAGTTAGGATCTGTAAGTAGTCCAACATGGTGGATAGAAGGACATAGGGACACTTCACTTTGTCAGTTATAGCAGGAATGCTCTTTTGACTCACTTCTTTCAAAATTCTAGAGGAAGAAAGACTACTACAGACATACCTTGTTTTATTACGCTTTGCTTTGTTGCACTTCATAGGTGTTTTCTTTTTTTTCTTTTTACACAAATTGAAGACAAGACCCTCCACCAACAAAAAGATTATGACTTGCTTTATTGCGATGGTCTGGAACCGAACCCACAAGATCTCTGAGTGTGTCGGCATATCATGTTTTCCTAAGCAAAGCAAAGGAGATACCATTTGGGAAACGGTCAAATCACTGGGTTGAAAGTTATCACCTGAGACAAAGCAAGCACCTCCATTCAGAAAAATGGAGAAAAAGGGAATTTCAGTCCAGACCCTAGCATTTTAACTGCATCTGGGAGAGCAGTGGGGCTAGTCCTGTTTACTCAACTGGAGAATGTCAGCTTCTTAATGTTAAAAGATTTCTTAGCCAAGATTGATTGGCTAAAAGATGAGAGCAGAAACAACATCCCCTCCCCCACAGTCAATTTCCTCCTTAAGTGCAGAAAGCCCTTAGGGGCCAAATGCCTTAAGATAAATGGCTCAAGTGGGGTTCTTAGAGTTCACAGGTCTAGATGACTGAAGACAAACACACACACACCACAAAGAATGCCAGAGTTAATGCTAACACTTCAAACTGTTCATACAAGGTTCTGATTCAGATACTACCTCTCCTCCACAAATGGAACCCAATTCATCACCTCAGGTCTAACAGGAATCTGCCAATAGGAGGCTAAATTTCCTGTAGTGTTTCCCCTAGTTCCTTGGATTCTTCTTTTTTTTAATGGCTAGTTGTATTAGTTTGGCTGTATTTATTCTACAGTCTGGGCCACTGCAATCGTTGATTCAACTCCAGTAAGGAAGAGAGAAAAGAAACAGGGGTCTAGCTCAGAACCCAAGAGTCAAGCTACACTCTTACTGAAGGGTGGTGGGCTTTCCTTGACCAATAGATGGGTTTATGAGCTGCAAGCTAAGGGCCTGCCCCTCTAGCCTAAACCACAGAGCTCAATGGCCTGCAGCTGAAAGCCAGGGCGCTCGGGCTCTCTCTCAGTTGAGGGCAAGGAGCAGTGGATTAGAAGGAACCTTGAGTCAGCACCATCACCGGTTGCTCATGCACACTCCCCAACACCTGTGTCCCTGCTCTTCCTGAGTGGTGTGGGGGCGGGACAAAGGGGTGGCTTTTCATTCTAACGTTTTAGGCTGGTGCTCTTCCGCCTGCAGAGCTATGGGGTCAATGAATCTGAATCTCTCCAAAGGTGCATTTAATAGGCGGAGGAGAAAGAATCCACCTGGCCGGGATCACTCTATTGCTGACTTCACCAGCTTGAGGATCTCTAGAAGAGCAAAGCATCCAGACCTAACGAGGGCGCGGGCAAGTGCAGATCCAAAGTGCGCAAACCGAAGTCTTGCACAGGTTCTTCAGAATGGGTTAACAAGACAGCCGTCTAGAAAGGCCGGTTTCTGCCAGCGTGATGCCGCCAAAAGAGGAGAAATCTGGAATACACACTCAACGTCCCAGCGTGCTGAAACGAACGCCCCCAAGGGCTGGCGCCACTGGGTCCCCAGGTGCCCATCGCACGGGCGCGTCCCGGCATGCCCGCCCCGCCCGTCCCTCCCTCCCAGGGTCCCGTGCTGCCCCGTGAGCCAATCGCACAGCAAAGCCACCACCAGGCTTTGGCAGTCCCGGTCAACCTCGGCCTCCCATACCTTTAGTTCCAGCCTGCGGCCTGGCGGGGGTCTCTGCATCAGCGTCCCCGCGAAACTAATAAGCGCCACCACGCGGCCCCATCTGGGAACGCGGCGGTCGTGGAGTGTCTCTTGCGCCACGTGTTCCATTAGCTCGATGCGATTTCCCTGATATCCGCGGTAGCAGGACCAGACGAGCTGGTAATGCCTCTGTACCTGGGCGGCCACAGAGTGCAGCACGGAGGCCCCCCGGCATGGACGGTGGCAACGTGGCAGTGCCGGCCGCCCGGGAGCAGGACTCCAGGGAGTCGGTCAGCAGCCGCACTGTGGGCAACCTCAGTGCATCGCCCATGACCTGGTCTCTGCCAGCGGGTCCAGGCCCAGGCCTGCTTTCTAGGCCCAGCCTAGCTTCCGCCCGCGGAGGGGTTACTTGGTCCCGCCCTGGCGGACTGTTTTTTTCTAGATCCGGGGAGGGGGCCTATGATGGGAATACCACCTGCACCTGTGCGAGTTCCGAAAACGAGGCCCAGCAGTGGGCAGGTGTTCACGTTGAAATCTGGAGTACAGTGAGATTCTTTGGGGTTAACTCTCGGCCTGGGGACTAAGAACCTGGAGGAGACAGTCTGAGAAGTTGGGCTAGGCATTTCCCTTCTCTTAAGTAGAGGTTGACAAAGGCTACATACACATAAGCCTCCATTGGCAGCTTCCTTGCGAGGGTGATCAGCATCTCAATTGGACGGACGCATTCAGGTGTGTGTGGGAGATACTTTTCTTTGGGTCTGGCGTATGTATAATAGCAGGAAACAGGATAATTCTCCTGTGGGCTGCTAGAGTGCCAATATTGGCTGCATTCATTCATTCACTCATATGTATTCAGAGCCTTTGGAGGTGCTAGGCCTCCCCTTCTTAGCATTAGAGATATAATGGAGAACAAGACATGTGGTCCCTGCTTTCAAGGACCCTACAGTCCTGTGATGGGACAAAGAAACAGGCCATCACAGTAGAGTTTAGTTATCACTATAATAGGAGCTCAGCTCCAGGTTAGTGGCTGCTTCTTATAGCTACCATTCTATATTGCTTAGAGTTCTCTTTACATTTTACTGGCCAATACCATTATTCCAATCCCCTGTTATAGTTAATACTTCTTATATTAATCTTTTTCTTTCTATGGCTTCTTTTTCCTAATTGGACAAGGCTGATACAAAATTGGTACCAGCAGTGAAATTTCTGGGGTCGGGAGCTTGTTGAAATAGCCCACCCAGGGTGAAAATGAGGTGCTACATCTTGTAAAATCTACAAGGAAAAAAAGGCACAACGCTTGGTAGGTCATTTTGGATTTTGGAGGCGACATACACATTTGAGTGGGCAGCTTCAACCCATCTACAGGCTGGTGGATTGGAGAGCAGAGTGAGAGGAGGCTCTGCAGAACATTCAGGCTACAGCATAAGCTGCTCTACCATTTGAGTCTCATGATCCAACATATCCAATGATACTTGAAGTATCCAATAGGAATGGAGCCTTTGGCAAATACCAATAGGAGAATTACAGTGCAGACCTCTAGGATTTAGAAACAAATCTATGGTCTCTTCTACAGATAACTGTTCTCCTTTTGAAAAGCAAGTTCTGGCTTGCTACTGGGCCTTGGTAGAGGCTGAATGTCTAACCATGGGACCTCAGGTGACCATGAAGCTTGAGCTGCCATCATGATATGTCATGAGGTTGGGCGTGCTCAGCAGCAATTTGTCATCAAGTGGAAATGGGATATGAGACTGAACTCAGACAGGTCCATTAGGTACAAGTAAATTGCACGATCAGATGGCTCCAACTCCTGCAACACCATCTCCTGTTGCTTAGCCTCCTCCCTCCTTCCATGCCTATGGCCTCCAGGGGGTTGCTTATGACTAGTTGACGGAGGTAGAAAACCTCAAGCCTGGACTACAGATGGGTCTGTATGATATGCTGGTACATGAAAGTGGACAGAGATAGCATTGCTGCCCCACTCAGGGGTGACTGTGAAGACAGTGTTGAAGAAAAATCCTCCCAGTGGGCAGATATTCAAGCCAGATATGTAACTGTCCACTATGTCTAGGGTGAGAGATGGCCAGAGTACAGATCTGCACTGATTCACGGGCAGTGACTGATGGTTTGGCTGGATGGTGAGGGCCCTGAAAAAAAACAAGATTGGAAGATTGGTGACAAGTAAATCTTGGAAAGAGGTATGTGGCTGACCCCTCTGAGCACTGATAACATATTTCTGTCCCATGTGAATGCTCCCAAAGGGAAACCACTGCAGAGGAGCTCTTAATAATCAAGTAGACAAAATTGTGTGCTCTGTGGATGTCAAGAGAGCCTCTTTACTTAGCCACCCTAGTGCTTCCTCTATGGGCCTGTGAACAAAGAGGCTGTGACAGCAGGTAACAGCAGAATTCTCCCTGAGCTGGCTCTAACCATACTGCTGAGTCCCTCATCTGTCAATGTCAGCGATTCCTTTATAGTGAGCCAAATGAATTTTGTCAGAAGGGAATATAAATCTCTGTACATCAAATTCCCGTTTGAACTGGTTTTGACATCCATGGGTTTCCTCAATAATTGGGTTAAATAAACATTTTGATATATGTTCATGTTTTATTTGCAAGAGAGTCATGACTTTACAACATTATATTTTAGCAGCAGGCATACAGCTTTTTCTTAGATTTGGAGTAGCTTTGGAGTGAGTGATAAATCCTCTGGCCCTGCCATTGGCAACTGTTAATAATTATCAGTTTTCTCACTTATTAAATGGAGGTAAGAATCTGCCTCATAGGGCTGTTATGAGGATTACATGAGTTGGTGTATGCAAAGTGGTCAACACAGTGCCTGGCACACAATGAAAGCTCTCTACAGAGAAGCTTTTATTATTAGTATGAACTAACCAGGGTTACCATGCTCACTTGTCCCACTTCTAACTAAAAACCAAAATGTGACACTTTGGTGAACCTTACTTATAGGTTTTTTTTTTTTAATATTGAAAATAGCTAGAGACTGACTGCCTACTATTTTTTATAGTGGATATAAAATATAAAATATATATTACCATATAACCACTTCATTATAATTCACATACCATAAAATTCACCCTTTTAAAGTATACCATTCAGTGGTTTTTAGTATATTCACAGAGTTGTTTTACAATCACCACTATCTAATTCTATTACCTCAAAGGTTATCTCATATCCATTAGCAGTCACTCCCCATTCATCCCACCCCTTGCCCTAAGTAACCACCAGTCTGCTTTCTGTCTCTGTGGATTTGCCCATTCTGGACATTTGATATAAATGGAATCATACAATATGCGGCCCTGTGTGACTGGCTTCTTTCACTTGGCATAACGTTTTCAAGATTCATCTATGTTGTAGCATGAATCAGTACTTCATTTCTTTTTATTGCTAAGTAATACTCCACAGTATGGATAGACCATGTTATGTTCATCCATTCATCAGTTGTTGAACATTTGAGTTGTTCCATCTTGGGCTGCTAAGAACATTTGTATTCAAGTTTCTGTGTGGACATATGTTTTCATTTCTCTTGGGTATAGACCTAGGAGTGGGAGGCTGCCTTTTATTGGGGAGCACAGATAGAAACAGTGACTTTTGCTTCATGGTTCCTGGTTTGTGACAAAGTTAAGTGTTCACCATTGGTGTGTTGGTTAGATGATCCTGGGTTCAAAGAAAGGCATTTCCTGTTGTCATAGTCTTCACACAAATACTGACATTTCGTTGTACATATTTATTTAGGTGGTTAAATAATCCAGACCATCATTCCTGATCCCATCTTCTCACTAGAGGGTCTGCATCATTTTTACAATGACACAAACATATTAACTTCATTTCTTTCACCAGAAATGGCCGTGAGTCACCCGCTGTGGAGATTAACAAGTCCTGAATTCCGCTTAGCTCCAGCCAAGTCCTGTCTAGAGAATGGGGGGTCTGTGGTATTCCTTGAAAATGGACCCGATTCTCTCCTATCACAAGTGACAGGGTGAGCAGTTTAGCATCACATTCTCACAAAGGATCGATAGAGACAAGAAGATTCACTGAGAGCTTTCCTCAAGTTGCCTCATCCGAATTCCTGGTCCACCTCGGTCTTGCGAGTCCAGGGCTCCAGGGGAGGGGACGTATGGATCTGTATTTTTAACCTGCTATTGACCCAGCAGGCAAGTTTGGGAAATGCAAATCTACAAATTCCTGCTCAGTTAGCTCTCCTGGGTTTGGGGAGAAGCCAATTAACAGCAATGTGGCCCCAATCCCAGTTAATTTTGTAACCTATCAGCTGGGCTTACCCCAGATTCCCGTGTCCTCCTTTAAAAATGTCAGTGGTTCACAGGCTTTGGTTGGTCTCTAGCTTGTCCCACTGCCTCTCTGTGCCCCTCCAGGGCCTCCTATGTAGCCCATGGTCACCCAAAAGCATCCTCTGAGGACCTCTCCTTGAGCCCCTCCTCCCTCCACCCCAATTACCCTCATTCCTTCCTCCCTCAATGGCCTTAATGGTCTCAGTGCGGTCTCACACACAGGTGCTTGAAAAGGGCACATTAACCCAGATCAGCTGTTTTCAAAGTATGGTCCCCACCCTGAGGGGCCCTGAGACCTTTTCTGGGGGTCCTCCAAGGTCAAAATCATTTTCATAATACTGACTGTGTGTGTGTGTGTGTGTGTGTGTGTGTGTTTAAACTCTCATTCTCTCAGTTTACTAGAGGCTACTGATATGTGGTGACAGTATCACCTGTGGAAGGCGTGCTTCTGTATGTTTGTGTTTTATCATTTTTCTCAGTTTTAGTTTCTAATACGATAATATTGATAGATATAATCCACATAAACAAAAAACTCTTTGGGATCCACAACACATTTTCAGAGTGTAGAGGGATGGTAAGACCAAAAACATTGAGAACCATTGGCCAATTATCTAATTGATGATAATTACTAATTTGGTGATGAATGGGGACTGCTTATGGAGGAGAAAATGGGAAGAGAGAAAAGAAAGAGCAAGGAGAAGGAGAAGAGAGAAGGGTGAAGAAGGGAAAGGAGAAGGGAGGAGACGGAGGGAGAAGAGGAGGAGGAGGTGGAAGAAAGCAGATAAGGAGAAAGGAGGAACAAGAAGAGAAGAGGGAGGAGAAGGGGGAGGATGGAGAGAAAGAGAAGGGAGAGGAAGGGAACAGGAAAGGGAACAGGGGAAGAGGGGATGGGTGGACAGACAGAGGGAAGAATCAGGGAACAAACCCTGGGTGAGGATGTGCCAAAGGCCTCACCTCACAGCTGAGGAAGCTGAGGCTGAAATATGGATATTATCCTCTATCCTGTAAAAGTGGTAGAGCTGGGCCTGAACCTAGGTGCACATCTTTGTCACCATGCTGTCTCCCTCTAACTTACAGATGAGTCCTAGCGTCAGTGGTGCCACCTTCCAGCCAGCTGGCCAAACACAATGAGAGCCGAGGATGCAAAGGCCTTTATCATCTTGTGCTGCCATTAAGCCGCTTAGAGTCTAGGGAAGGGTGTGGAGGAGCTCAAGGGGTGGGAAGAGGAGAGTGGATGTAGAGTGCCTGCCTCTGGCCTCTGGCTCATTCCAGAACAGGGCCGCTGCTGGGCCCACCTCTGAGAGGCTGGCTGCCCTCCCCAAAGCAGGTACCTTGATTTCAGTTTACAGGTATTTCCCATAAATACCCATCACTGCCCACCTCCTTACCTGACTCCCTTCTTGCCTAACCCTTCTCTTCTCTGGCTGGGGAGGGGGTGTCCAAGGCTAGGCCCCCTCACCACAGTCGGTTTGGTAGGTTTGCCCCCAAGTCCTCTGAAAGAAGGAAAACGGATTGAAAAACTCCACTCAGCATTATTTTCAATATGCAAAATACAGTTTATTACTTGGAGTTTACCTTTGAGTCTCCACATGGTGTAATATGTTCCCAACCAAGTATTTCATCAATGAATACTAAACCACACCCACTGCAAGGAAATACTTACAGGGCAGGTGGCCTACTGCCCCTGGGGTGAGTGAGTGTTCCAGGGAATACTTTCATAGGGTCCTTCAAGTCGCTTATCTGACTGGAAAGTTATGAGCTATTTGCACATATACTGAAGATGCTCCCCGTCTCTCCAAACTTATAAGCCTGACTTTGCTCCCCCTCAGTCTAGGTAACTTTTTCTTTGTCCTGTCTTCCTTCCCTTTTGGGAGGCCCAGGTCAGAGTGCAGAGACATGACAGGGTCTGTGGGAGAGAGGGAAGGGAATGCCACAACTAGAAGACCAGGAGCAAACTCTGGAATGTTCTGGGAGCAGAGCTCGGGAATTTCATGGGACACACTGTGGGGTCTGTCTCCTTCAGCAGCTGGCAGGAGCTGGGGAGACCTTGTGCCCATTTCCCTGAGCCCCTGGCAGATGAATCCACTGCGGGGAGAGGGAGAAGGTGACTGGAAAATGGTCCTTCTGGAGTCTTTGGAGGCAGAGCCCTTTTCTATTTCTCTCTCTACGCCAGGGCCTGCTGTGTAGTAAAACCCTCAGTAAATGTTTGCTTGGCAAATGACTGAATATAACCACTCTGTTTATTTAAAAAGAATTGATGTTTGACTGACTGGTCCATTATGACACCTGACTGAGTGGTTTGGAGGGTGGTCCTGGTATACCCCGTTAGGTGGATAGGAGCATCAGGCCCAGGACTGTCCGGTGGCTGTGCTGGCTCCAGCCCCAGCAGGGTGTCTCCGAGCAGCAGGGCCTGGGGCTGGGCCTGCAAAGCCAGAACTCTCACCAGGGGAAGGGCCAGGCTGGAGCAGGGCTAAGAGAAGACACCCGATGACCCAGGGGACTCAGCATACACAGCCCTCGCTCAGACACCACAGGACCTGGCCTGTCAGACCCCGGGCCACCCACAGGGCAAACCTTACCCAGGAATGATGTTTAGTGTCTAAAGTGACTTTTTATTTCCCTAGGTAACGCATGCCTTCTTTACAAATGAGGAATTTTCTAAAACAAAGAATAAGCCTCTACATTTTAAAAAACAAACAAAGGAAAAAAAAAAAAGAAAAAGAAGGGATCCTGTAACAAAAATACTTGGTATTTTCCAGAAGGAATCGCAGAATTACAAATAAAGACAAGATATCTTTTATGCTATTTGTTCTCAGTATAAGAGAATCAAAGACATTATCATTCAAGACATAGCAATTAATTTGTATATGTAACTATACTCGTAATGCAATAAACATGGGTATAATGGATATGGACAAGATCCACTTTAGGCCGAGTAGATACTACTAACCCTAATGTGTCTAATACTAGTAATAGATTTTTATATAAGTTTACTTTGTGTTCCCACACAGAAAGGTTTGGGTTGTTCTGAGAAGCATTTGTGTCACAAACAGCATTTAGCTTTTCCCTCCAAACAAAATGTTCTGTCCAAGTGATAACTGTGCTATATCACATTATCACATAATTTGTAAATCAAACATTCTGTCCATTTTATGCATGTCTCTGTTTCATTTATAACAGTTCACATAGATAAAAATGTTTTATCTGGAAAAAAACAATAGGATGCAAGACTGAAAAAGATACCTTTACAATAAAAAAACATTTAAAAAAACTTGACTTTGTCTAATTACATTTGGAATTGGAACTTTCTTCTATCACAGATCAATTAACACAGTCCTTCTCATACAATCCACTAAAATTAGCACTTCTAGAAGGTTCCAACAGTCACAGTGCACACTGAGAAAAATCAGATTTTAAAGTGCTCTGAAAACAAAATTTGATTCAAGGAAATAATATAGAATACATTAAATGCTGAATTCTGTTGGTAATAGAAAGAGCTGAGGCTAATATAATTAAAAATAACCTTAAAAAATGAATACATTTTAAAAGTGTTCAAAATGAGAAAGACGGTACTTGAAGATATTCTCCTAGAGCTGAAGACTCACAGTAGTATTTTTCCAGGGGTGGTAGTTCTAACAGTAATATTGGAGATGCCTGTGTACTTTCAGCCATGGAGTTGCTCCCTTAAGCTAAAGTGCGATAAACTCTCAGATCCTCTAGAAGTAAGATCTATTAATATTTACATGTGACGATTTCAAATTCTGTCCTCAGATACCTATGAGTGCATTTTGAGAAGACGATTAAGCCCAGACCTGCAAAGACACAGATAATTGTTTGTCCCTTAGTAGTTAACGACTTGTAAAACCTGAGTTTAAAAAATCAAAGTCACACACACACACACACACACACACACACACACTCCATTCAGAATAGAGCACTCTCATGTCTTGGAAAAATAACACTTTACTGTTAGCAACTCAAAGGGCTTCTTTGGACCTGACTGCCCCTCCCCGTTAGTTAATTGTCTGAAGGGCATCTGTGGCCTCCTTACTAGGGACTGGTTACTCTTAGGTTGACAACTGAAACCAACTGTACCCACACGGCTCACTGGTTACCTTAACACAACTATACTGATTTAGAAAACTCTTGCCCACGAAGATGAAGTCACAAATAACTTTATTGTCTGTTTCAGGAACTTTGCAAAAATCCTTATATCTGTTTAAGACTAGACTACTCAATCAAGTGCCCTGTTTAGAAGAGATGCTCACCTCTCAGAACAATAGACAGCATCAAATGACTGGTCACTTTTTAAGACTGTCTTCGAAACCCTCTCCTACCCCCACAGCCTGTGCCCAGCAAATTTTATTATGCCATAAATCTGTCCAGTCCTAATTAAGTCCCTCTATCAAAATACCTGCCTTAAACCCCTAAAACCTCATAAATATCTGCCTTTGCTCTCCCTTCTGAGCTGCTACTAAGGCTGTTAAGTTTGTGATCTTCCACACTGAGGTAAGCTTTGCTTTATGAACAGGCTATTTTGGTGTATTTCTAACAAAGTCATGGAGCTCTTTAAGAATTTAATAAAAGCCATAAGGACACTTCCCAGAAAAATGCACACACACACAATTTGGCATATAATTTCAGGCTTCATGGGCCTCCTAAAACCTCTCTGTGGGTTTAGTAGGGGTCTGTGAGTACAGGAGAACCCTGCACTCCTGGATGGCGAGACTGACCATCTGGTGTGTCAAAGGCTAGACTAAGAATCAGACTTTTAGGGTCAAAAGGAGCCTTTTGGATCACCTAGCCTGACTGTGCCCTCAACTACAATGCTGATATGTAGGTGTTTAATCTAGGCTTGAACCCCTGCATTGATGGGGAACTCACTACCTCTCCCAGCCACTCATTCCTTCTGTGGCTATGAGCAGAGCTGAAATTAGAGCTCTACTTGGTTGCCTGGGCCTATGCTAGCTTACTCTGACCTCTGTTTGTTCAGGAAGGTCAATCACTCCTCTCAAACACCGAGTAAAATAGAAAAACTTCTCTCTTACTCTTAGGGTATGATCCCATGATCCTGAGCAAAACGCAGTCCCATCAGGGGAAACTCGTAGAGTACTAACGCGGTTTTCATGTCCAAACAGGATGGAGACTCGGGATCCCTTGAGAACATCCCAGACATTGATGGTATAATCGTTGTAGCCAGCAAACAGCAGGCGACCTGGAAGCAGGATATGATGGTTATTAAACTGGTTCCTTCCTTCCTGTTTTTCTTTTCAGGACTCTCACTCACTCACTTGTGTGTTCGCTCATTCATTCATTCATTCATTCATTCATTCATTCATTCGACAGTGATTTAGTACCCACTATGTACCAGGTTTGGTGCTTTGCCCTGGGGATTCAAGGAGGAGAAAGCACAGTTGCTGCCCCCTGTGGAGGGTAGTTGTGGGCAGCAGACACAAACCATTGTAGCACCGTGTAGTAAGGGTTGTAATGCTCAGGTATGTGTAACATGCTATGCGGTCATAAAAGAAGGGGTATCAAGGAGGGCACTGCAGAGGAAGCAACATTTGAGTTGGCTCTTGAGGGTTGAATAGGAGTTTGCTGTGCAGAGAAAGGAGAGGAAAGATGTTTCAGGCAGCAGTAGCAGCATGCAGATGTAGAATATGGGGGTGACTGGGGAGACCAAATGGTCCAGTGACCTAGCATATCAGTGCTGCCTTAACATTCACTAGCAGCCTCCCCTGCTGTGAGGGCAAAGGTGCCATGAGCTTCAGAGTACGGAGACAGGGATTCTTGCTTTATCCCTTCCACCTCTGAATCAAGTTCCTTTTCGAGTATGTAGAGGAGAATGGAAGACTAGGGAGGAAAAGCCTAAGGCACCGCACATAAGAGAGTTGATCCATTGTCTTAAAGGACAGTATTAGGTGGGCACAGCCTTCACTTCCCCTGAAGTGAAAGGGTCTAGGGGAAGTCACTGAGGGCAGGGCGAAGTGGGTGGTCAAGGAGTGCAGTGGAGGAAAACTGGCACTAAAGCAGACTATTTAGCCATTGGCCACTGAGAGTTCAGCGGAGGGGCCGTGGATAGAGAGCTGGGTCTCATTTAGGTCTTGTTTTACAGTTCTGGGGAAAGTTTCTGAAATAAAATCTTACCACTGAGGGAGAAGTCCACGCTGGATGCTCCAAATATGATACTCTCTTTGGAATAGATGGCGACCTCCCTGTCTGCCCGGAGGTCGTAGAGGCGACACTGCAGTGCAAACAGACAAGGAAGGACTTACTCCTGGCTCCAGTTGGTGACGCGATGCCCACAAAGCTACCAGCAGGTGCCAGTAGCTGGTGTCGTTTGAGAGATAAAGGAAATACCTCTTTTGTTTTCTCTCCTAGTATTTTCTCCTTCAAATCTGTTTCCTATTAATTTCTAAGGATCACTGGAGATTTAAAGAAACAGTAAATATAGAAGGTTTCTTTGGGTATAAAACCAAAAATTAAATCCTTTTTTTCCTGATAAAGGATACATATTCATTGTAGAAAATTCAGAAATGCATAAAGAAGGAAATAAAAGTCACTCCAAATCCTAGTGGTATTTAATCCTAGTGGTATTTAATCCTAGTGGTATTTATTAACATTTAGGCTATTTCTTCAGTCTTATTTCTATTGTATGTGTATATTAAAATGGGATGGGATGGATGTTTATTACTTCTATGACATAATGTTATGGGCATTTTTTATCATTAAATACTCTTAAAAAAAACCCCACTTATATTTTGTTATATATTTTCTGACCTACAGAAGTTTCAAATTTTCATTATTATCAAAACTCTCAATTTATTCCTTTGTAATTTCTCCCACAGTAGTAAATCAGAATGAAACCCACTGTTTATTAAGATACTTGATATTTTCAGGGCACGAGAAGGTATTTTTTTCCTCTTGAAAAATTGGTCAACGTATTTTTTTTCAATGAGTATCAAAAGCCTTAAAACAAGGCCTATTTTTAACTCAGTAAATTCATGCCTGGAGAATTCTAAGGAAATAATAAGTTCTAAAAATATTTAATTATAGCAGTGTTTTTAACAGAAAAAAAAAACCTTGAAAAAAACATAAATGTCTAAAAACTGATGAATGGTTAAGTAAATGATGGCATGTCCATAACATGAAAAACTATTCAATCATTAAGAAAATATAATGTAGAAAAATGTTTATTGGCACAGAAAAGTGTTCACAATTTATTGCTAAGTGAGAAAAGCAAATTAAAAGCATTTTGTTTAAAAAGTAGAGAGACATTAAGAAATTCACCCAATTGTGATTTTTCTTAGGTAGGGAGATTAAGGTAACTTAATTTTCACCAAAGTTTTCTTCATTGAATACATACTACTTTTGTAATTAGAAAGTTATTTTATTTATTTTTTATTTTTTTATTTTTTTATTTTTCAATTACAATTGACATTCAATATTATATTAGTTTTAGGTGTACAGCATAGTAGTTGGGATTTTATATAACTAATGAAGTGATTCCCTGGTAAGTCTAGCACCTACCTGGCACCATACATAGTTATTACAATATTATTGACTATATTCCCTGCGCTGTACTTTACAGCCCCATGACTGTTTTGTAACTGCTGATTTGTACTTCTTAATCCCTTTACCTTTTACACCCAGCCCATCACCCCTCCCATCTGGCAACCATCAGCTTTCTGTATCTATGAGTCTGTTTTGTTTCTGTTTGTTCTTTTATTTTGTTTTTTTTTTAGATTCCACATAAAAGTGAAATTATATGGTAAGAAAAAGTTACTTAAAAAAAAATGGTAGGCATATCTTTCTTTCAAGTAGGAAAAGCTATCAAAAACTTAGAAACATACCGTAGCGTCATCTGATCCTGAAGCAAAGGCATCTCCACTAGGGTAGTATCTGTAGAAAAGAAGTTTAGGGAGAAAAAAAAAATGCTTTATTTAGAGCGGTGATTCCCACTCCTGGATGCCCATCAGAACCACCTGGGAAGGCTGTCCCAGGGTAGGCCCTTGGGCCAGAATCTCCACTTCTAGGGACACAAAGACCACTCATTACAGAGGCCAGAAAGGGAGGCTCATCTGGCAGACCCATTGGCCTCCAGTTTTCTTCCCTGTAAACAAGGGCAGTGACACTGGTCTTGCAGAGTGTTGGTGAGGAGTAAATGAGATAATACGTGTATCTACGCCAGGCACTGAACACAGAGCACGTCCCCATAGGCATAGTTTCCCCTCGATTACCTCATTCCCAAGACTTGACTCAGAGCTCAGGGATGAGAAAGTGGTTGGAATCAGATACGCAGACATTGGAATCGGATAAACTGAGCCACATGCAGATCTCAGCATTGACCGCTTGCTACATGGGATACTTTTGGCAAGTGACTTCACCTTGCCCAGTTTTCTCATCTAAAACGTTAGGATGATAATGCACATTCCCTGTTGTAAAGGTGGAGTAAGATAGTAGATGCAAAGAATGTGGCATGGTGCCAAATAAAAAACACTCAATAAACAATGATTATTTCTGTTAGTCATTCTCTTCTCCATAATCAGGCTTCCTGGAGAGAGGGAAGCCTACGTTGAGACCTGATAGAATAACGGTCATTAGAGGAAGAGGGTCCAGAGTGCAGGGAAAAGCATGGGTGAGAGAAGGTGCATTTTTTAAGCTGTATTTCATGAATATATAGCAGTTTATATTTGTGGCTTTATAGTCTATTTTTATATTCTATCAATCTATTCTGTCTTAGCAACTTCATTCACTACCACTACCTATAGTAATTTCTGGATCAATTTCCTTTGATTTTTCTAGGTCATTGCTGCACATTTGCAAAAAGTGATAGTCTTTTTCCTTTTTCCTTATCCCATATTTGAGAGCAGGGAGCTGGACATTTTTAACATTTGTGCTACTGAAGTAAATAAGCCTTCTTATTTTGTTCTTGCTTTTAAGGGGAAAAACTCTCCAGTTTCCCACTAAGCATAATGAAGATTCTTGGGTGATTATACTTTATACACTGTCTTCCAAGTGCCACCTTCCAAATTTATATATCAAGTCCTGACTTCCCTCTTGGGATCCAGTTCATAAATCCTGCTACCTACCTGACATCTCCACTTGGTTGTATAACAGACATCTCAAACTTAACTTGCTCAAAACACAGCTCCAGAATCCACGTGCAACAACCTCATGGATGCTGCACTGCCTCCAGTCTTTATTGTCTTAGTAAATGGTTCACTACTTACTGTCTGTTATAAAGATTTCGGTTCCTTAAGCTCAGGGTTCTTCTCCCATAATACAACCCCTTGCATGTGCAGGTGTCATCTGGCTCTTTTCATGTCACCCTGTGGAAATGGAGCTCAGGTAACCAGCACAAAAATGCTGATACTCTGGGGCTGGCCGAGTGGCGCATTGGTTAAGAGCTGGCTTGGGACATCAGCTCTGAGCAGCAGGGCTCCAGTTTGGATTCCACATGAGGGCCAGTGACACTGCCCTCTGTAGCTAAGATGGTGAACAACAGCTCGACCTGGAGCTGGGCTGCAGTGAGTCACCGGTGACAGTGTAGGCTGGAGCCCCTGCTGCAGTGGACTTCCATAAGCTACTGTGTGTGGCCGGCAGCTGGTGTGAGTTGCCAAGAGCCTCCATGAGCATTGCCGACGACAGATCTGCCTCACCCCGGAAGAGCGCAATGATCATACCAACATGTGCCAGTGAAGCAACGTCCTCCACAACTCGACTGAAGAACAGAAGGACAGCAACTTGTCTGTTCCCCTTCCCCCGATTCCCCAGCGCTGTTCCCCTCCCCCAATTCCCCAATAAAAAAATCTTAAAAAAAAAATGTTGATACTCTGGGTACTGCCTTTGCTCTGAGTAATGAACTGTCCTTCATCTCTATCCCAGGAGTCTTGTGTTTTCTACCAGCATCCATGAAATTGTGGCAGCCTAACTGGATAGCTTGGCAGGTAGGGGAAAATTTCAGACCCTTCCCAATTCTAGACATTTGTCTCTATGTTTTCTTTAGTTCCAGCCACCATCATTTCTTTCTTAAACTCACACAACAACCTTCTACCTGGCCTTCACACTTTCATTCTTGCGCCATACAGTAGCCAGAGTGATTGTTTAAAGGCAAAATATAGATCATGTTAGCCCCACCCCCCCATCCCCCAACTCAATTCTTTGGCCTTTCTTAGGTCCCACCTCATCTTTGCCCAGCTCTTTGCAAACCAGGCTCTTGCATCATCCTGGATTCAATTTAAATGTCACCGTCTCAGAGAAGCGTTTCCTGACCATTCTAAGAACTAATTCATCCCATCTCCTTGTTTTACGTTTTTCATAGCACATATCAGTTTCATAAATTAAATTATACATTTGTTTATTTGTGCTTTGTCCTATTGCCTTGTCTATCTTGTTCACAACTGTATTTCCAGTTCCTGGAATAATGTGTAGCATATAAGTACTCAATAAATACTTGTTGAATGAAAGAATGAGAAATACTGATTCGATTTAGGAAGGATAACATCAACTGCCCTGTAGTATAATTAAATTAAAATTCTCTAAGAAATCTGGAGCTCTGTTCAGGCCCACCACAAATCAGCCATGCCTGCTGGGGAGGCCTCTCTCAGCCAAGTAAACTGAGCCTGGAGGCGGTTTCTGGGCGTTATCCCAGGCCAGGGAGCAATGGAGAACAGAGAAGTAATGCAAACAATCTACTCACTGACCGAACACTGTTGATGTCCGATTCGTGTGTTTCAAAGGCCTGCACACACTGACCAGAGCGCATGTCCCACACCATGGCTTTCTTGTCACATCCCTACAAGTGCAAAGTTACCCAGCATTATGACCATTGCAAGGACTGTCTACAGACAGGCATGAATTCCAGTTACATAACAGTCATCATTTATTGAGTTGTCGGAAAAGTCATGACGCATTTTTGCAATGAAAAACAGAAAAATACGCCATGACTTTTCCAAGAACCCAATACTTCCCATTAGTAATTGTTTGACGACGTGCTTTTCTGAGACAAGCTTTACCTACGGCCACTTTCCTCTACTAATAAGCCCTTAGAAGGCCAGAACCAGGTCTTGGGGAGAGGCGGTGGGGAATAAGGACCCAGCTTCTTCCTGTAGCATGTTTAATTTTTTCACACCTTTCTGAGTTGGTGCAAACTTTCTGGAGCCTACTTCTCACCTTCCCCCTGGACATTTCCTTTCTCTTCATTTTCCCCGTTCCGCCCTCCTTCTTATCAGTCTCTCTAAGCCCAGAGGAGAGGGCAGGCAGACAGTGGGTGCATGATGGGACCTCCCAGCTTTTCTCAGGTGTCTGGGGCAGCCCTTGAACACAGGTGGCGCGCCAGGTGCCCCTGGCCATCTCCACCCCGACAGCATGCTGGGCTGGGAACCAGCAAACTAGGAGCCCAGTCATGGCCCTGCCAGCAGTTAGCTGGTGGCCTGAGTCATCATCTCTCTGAGCTTGCGCCTCGACATCTATAAAGGAAACACTCTCTCTGGGTTGCCAACCTGACCCAGAGAATCATAAACATGAGGCTCTCCCATTACACTATCATGGTTCTAGGAGAATTTTGATAAATTCCTGCAGAGCGGTCCTATTGCCAAGCTTGGGTAGTGTGATATAGACTCTCAATAGTCAGATAGAAGAAGGAATGGCTTAAAATCGGTGTCCAAGTTGTTGGTTTCAACTCAGAGGAAAGGTGGGACGAGGTACCATAACTGATTCTCAAAAAGACCTGCTGTGGGGTTCAGCACTCCGAGTATCTTTACTGAGAATGTGGACAAATGAATCAGGAGTGTCTTCTAACCTTCAGAGGGCACTAAATCAGATGGAATTTAGTGCTCTGAAAGACAATATCATCTACAATGACTTCAACAATTTAACAGTGTAGTTGAGGAGAGATAAGTACAGCGATACAAAGGCGTAAGAATGAAACATATGGCGATATAGCCAAATACCCAAAAAGAAAATTGGGGTCCCTGCTATTTATAGGCCACAGAGCCCTTGCCTGATGCCCAGAACTAATATGTGGGCAGCTCGGAGCAAAGGGCCCTTATTTCTTCCAGCTGCAACTATCATTGGATGGTGTGTACATCACCATCCTCTCTCACCATTGTCTCCTTGACGGAAGTGAGGTAGGACTCGTGGTCCTGTCAGTCAGCTCAGCTGTTCATTTTTATTCCCAGCTGTCCACAGAAATACTCACCCCTCCTATTTGCGTAACATATTGCAAACTCTTTCACCTACTGCTTAAATATCCTGGGGAAGGGGGTGGGATGCAAGTACTACTATACATTATGCCTAATTTAAAGATGACAAAATTTAGTCAGGTAGCAAAGCTGGGAGCCCGTTATCCCGACTCTTGCTCTGGTGCTCCTCTGTGCCACCGTGGCTTTATTTGCCTCTCTAAGCTTTCAAATGCTGTTCCTTGTGCTCTGTGTGTGGGAGGGGGATGGTGGCTGGCAGAGTTGGAGTGGAGAGTGTCCCACCAGCCCCAAAGCCCTGGTCACACCACAGGGTTGCCTCGCCTCAGTACCATCTGACCAGCTCGTGCCCTTGTGGATGTTTCTAATGCTCTCAGATGCTAACTTTCTGCTATTTATTTGAGGAATGACGTTTTTAAATGTGGCAGATATGTACCTTGAGTTGCGGCATTCATACCAGGAGAATATTCCAGATCCCTCTGTAGGCTGTTGAATTTCAGTGGTAGAATGGGAGACCCTCACATCCAGCACTCTAACTGCCCGCCAAGTGCCACCACTGCTGCGGGAGCTGGGGGTGCAGTGGGGAGCTGAGGACCATTTCTGCAGCTCCTTTCAGGGACCTGTCCAGTCTACACCCAGGAATTGGTAAGAACTGCCGCCACAGCCTCCCTAGAGGACCCCTAGGGATTTTTCTTGGGTTTTTACCCCAGACACGAAGGTGTTTCCTGTTTCTGAGGGGGCCAGGTCCAAGCAGAGCACGTCGGCCCCGTGCCCATGGAAGCTCTGCAGCAGCTGCCCGCTCTCCACGTCCCACAGGGCACACGTCCCATCACCGCTCGCCGTCAGGATCTGCCCGAAGAAAAGGACAGGAAGAGCACTACTGTCATCACTACTGCTGTCGGGGGAAAGTCCATCAGATGCTTAAAGTTCTACAGGGAAAAGGAGGCTCCTTAAACACGCAGACACACCTCGTTAAACCTGGAGTCAAGGGCAGAAGTGTTTTTCCATACTGAGAAAGAAAAAGTCCATTTTCGGCACCTTCAGTGACCTTGAGCTGTGTTTTTTTTTTAAATTTTTTTTATTGGGGAACAATGTGTTTTTCCAGGACCCATCAGCTCAAAGTCGGGTGGTTGTTTCAACCTTGGCGTTGTTGAGTACTGTGCTCTAACCAACTGAGCTAACTGGCCGCTCCAGCTTGAGCTGTGTTTATGTGCCTACCCGCTCTGGAGTCTGAAATCCAGAAGGCCTCCCTACTGTACCCACAGGGCCCTATGCCTGCTCGTGTGTAAGAAGTGCTCTGTGAATATCTGAATGGCTCCCCCAAGCAGCCCTACCCACCGTTGTGCGGGCCAAACACATAAAATGCTTCTCAGACGTTCATGAGCACCCCAGTCACCAGTCTGCTTGCTAATACAGATCGGGGGTGGGGCCTGAGAGTCTGTAGTTCTTACAAACTCCCAGGTGATGCTGATGCTGGTGACTAGACCCCACCTGGAGCAGCAAGGGTTGAGGCAGCATTTTGTTAAACACATTTTCCTACTGCTGCTTCTCCCCAGGGCACGGTGCTGCCCCAGAGGCTCCCCAGAGCCACTAGGAGGTACTGACACTCATGCACACACAGGGCCAACAAGCATCTGCTGTGCGACTACATCCAGGCACTCTGCTGGGCATTAGGGTTTGCGGAAAGACTGGGTCTTGGTCTCTGCTCCCCTGGAGCTCGGTTTAACAGGATTGGTGGTTACATCTGAAACCAACCTAATTTCCTGTCCCCACGTTATTCAATTCCAGGACCTGGCACACTTTTCTGAGACCAAGTAAAAATCACCCAGCTGCTTATTCTAGAAAACAATTGCTCCTGCAAAATAAGGCTGTGAACCAACTAAACAACATACAAAGACTAAGAGCTTGCTCATCAAGACTCACTTCGAGACCCTTACCTCACTGGGCTCACCAACCACGCTGTCATGTCATCAACCAGTTTCCTGAAAGACCCACTTTAAAATCACCCAGGCTGGACCCTGAAACCCTCCACATACCCTTCCCCGATTTCCTCATTTTGAGACACTATATTCTGTCAAGTGGGCATTCTCCCTTACTGCAGTGGGTCTAAGTCGCCTAGAGATGCTGGATGACAAGTTTTTCTGGGGGTCTCAGCAGACAACACAATGATCACTTATGACAGAATGTGAGAAGTGCTGAGATGCAGGCAGGCTGCTGAGAGGGGCACCAAACCCACTCTGGCAATGCCTGAGCTGCTCTTGGTGGATGAGTGAGAGCTGGCCAGGGGGAGGGGAGGGGAGGGGAGGGAGGGCACTGCAGGTGACAGCATACCTCTGCACTGAAGGAAAGGTGTGCCTGTGGAGAGAATGAGGACTTGAGCCTGTAGGCAAGAAGAAACTGTGGAAAGCGTCCAAGCCCAATGATGAGATCAAGGAGATATTTTTGGAGACTCTGTCAGGTTGGCTCAGCTATCCCTCAGCAGCCTCTGTATCACTGACAAGTACAAAGGCTGGCCCACGCTGCGGTGCCTGGGGGAAGGTGTAGGGGCAGAGCTAGGGTTCGAATTTTTGTTACTGCCATTTTGCTTGAGGCTTGGGCTCTAGCTGGGCATACCTTGGTGGAGTTGAGAGAAAGGCAGTGGGATCCAGGCTTCATGGGCTCATATGCCTAGCTGACGGCAATTGCAGCACCCTGGAGCCAGTTTGGTCCTGAGAAGCCACGTGGAGAACCACAAGGGTTAAGCCCTGGATAGCAGAGCCTCCCTATGCGCCACCTTCAGGCTGCTCGGGGCCTGGATGGGGTGATAGGACAGTGCAGGAAGTGGCTATTACAGTCTAAGTGCCCACAACAGGGGTGGTAATTACTGATAGCTGAGGGAAGGAAACAGGAACCAGGCCTTAAGGCATTCCAGTTGCTATGCACTGGTGGTCTTCACCCCTCCTCTCCCTCTCCCTCCTTCATGCTCTCTCCCCTTCTCTCTTGTATGCTAGGCCTAGCACTTATAAAAAGTCTCCTTTCTTCTGCAGGGAGGGGACACATTATAAGGAGGGGAATCTGCCCCACCACGGCCTTGCGGCTGCAGGCTGCACTGTCCACCCTCAGGCTGCACTTTCCTGCCGGGCAGTCTGGGAGGCCTAGGATATCTTTGCAGCCAGGAAGGAGAGGCTGCTTTGGAGCATCTCCCTGGAGCAAGAGCTGGCTGAATTCCGAAGCACTCAGGCTTCTTGGGCATGGTCCCCAAGGCCTTCCTCAAAACCCCACTTGGGGGATAGCTCTCAAATTTGGGGAATTTCCACGGCTGCTAAGCCCCTATAGCTAGCTGTTCATGGGACTCCCTCCAGCCTCAATTTCCCTCAAGTGTGCATCCAACAAGATGAACAAGACTGGTAAAAGTAGTTTATGAACACACGTGTCTTAATTCAGGTACTTGTATTTTGTAATATGCTACAATTTCCTACCATCTATCCAGGCCCACATCCACTAGTGGATGACCCACTCCGTTCCTGTTCTAACACTTCCAAAGGGTTAATAATCTCCACTCTTTTTTGGGACACCAGGTCCAAACACTCTGCTTTAAATGATTACCACAGTCTAGCTCTTTAATATGGGAATTTTCCATACCACACTCTTCAGTCAAAGAAATGGTTTTTTTTTAAAAAAGTGAATTCTTAATATTTAAAAATTTTAAATATATTTTTGTGATCTTTTGTGATCTTTGTTACAATCGAAGTATAAATAAAAATAAAAAACCAAACATTCATTATGATAACTGCACTAAACAGAACCTCTAACTCACTGTCACTCATTTATTCTGGAATGTAAAGAATTCGCAGGTTTAATACCATAGTCTTATATCAGCCACTTGAGGTTTTCTTTTTTCATCCTAGATCCCAGAGATGGAAGGAAGCTTAAGGTTCCCTAGTTCACTGGTACCCAAGCCAGGTCGTGCGTCTGAATCACCCACGAAGCTTTGTGTTAATATTAATAAAAATAAAACAGGAAGAGCTAACACACTGATATTTACCAGGGACTATACTAAGTATTGTATATGAATCATCTCATTCAATCCTGAGAAAGCTTTATGAGGGAAGAATTTACTACCATCTTCACTTGCAGGTGAGACGAACAAAACAGAGAATAAAACCTTGTTTGGGAGTGACCAGCTAGCATACAGTGGGGCCGCGACTGGATCCCAGCTGTCTGACTCTGAGCCAAGACCTGTACCTGCCGAGGTAGCCAGCATAGTCAGGGGGACTTCCCTTCATTCCTTCTATCTCCAGCTAGCTGCCTGTTAGGAAGAAAGCACTCTCTACCTCAAGAGGTGTCCGCTTTGATCCCCATGTCCAGCATTGCGGCAACACAGAGTGAGGGTGACGGTCTCCATCAGCAACACTTCAGATGCCTGATGACCTGCTGTTCTCGCATCCCTCCGAGTCATCCTTCATGCAGGCTAAGCATCCTCTCTTGCTCTAGCTGCTCCTCAGGCTCAAGGGCAGCAAGCTGGGGCCACAGCGCCCTCTACTGTACAGGTCTGCAAGGCTCCTGGTCACTGCACTCCAAGTCTGAACACTCATCCTGTGAGCGATTACATTACCTAGTCACCTGGTCTCCCAGTCACCAACCTCCCCTCCCCTCCTGACATTAGTCAGCTAAAGCCAGAGTGGACCATGAGGGGCTTTAATCTGAGATACTCTCCTTAAAACTCATTTGCTGTGATGTTCAGGTATGTTTTCCTGTGGCTTGCAGTATCCGCAACAAAGATGTTTTTATGCCATATTGTGTAACATTTTGTAATACATTTTTTATGTCATCAATGTCATTAGATTCTAATTTATCTATACTTAAATCTAATTGATGCCACTTAGTATGTTTTGAGTATATTTTGCTAAAATTCAATATAATGGTAAATTTATTACCATAAACAAAGGTTTAAAATAAAAATGTCATTTATGTACAAAGCAGCTCAAAATGTTACTAAATGCATAAAATAGTCAAAATATCAACTTTTTATCGTTTGTGGGTTATTGACACATTTTGAAAAAAAAACAAACTTGGAATCAATTAAAGCAGTGAAAGAGTTAACCCCAAATCTGCTCCAGCCCCTGCAATGGCCCACGTCTATCTATAGGGTCAGCCCAGGCAGTCAGCGCCCCTGTGACCTGGCACTGCCCACTTCACAGGCTGCCTGCTTCCCACTGTGCTCCCCTCACACCTCACTGGCAATACCCTTGCCCTCCAAGGCTGGCCTGGGCACCCGCCACTGCAGCTAGTTTGTGACCACCCCTCCTGCTCTGAGTTCCCAGCCTTTCCCGCTGTTCAGTCACGAAGGTATCACTGAAGGTCCCTAAGGGCAGAGACTAAGTGTCCTTCCAGCCCCTGGGCCAGGTAGTATCTGGCAACATGGGTGGTGGACACTTAGAAAGGGCTGCTGAATATATGTGAATAAGTAAACTACTGTATGCATTTACAACTTGTTAAGAAAAGGTAGTCGCAGTGTTAAAGTTGTATCGTTTTTACTTTATGGTTTATTCAAAGTAGGGCACAGATTTACTCTCTGAAGCTTTTCCTTTTTGCAATTGTTCAAACAAGTACAAAACAGGTTCAGTGAGGTGTGTAAAGTGCCAACTCTGAAGCTCAGAAGCTCAGTGAGTACATTGGGACCACCTCTCAGACAGGGAGACAGGAATTCCCACCACCCCAGCAAGTTCCCTGATCCACTCCCACCCCCATCAAGTCAATTAGAGGAGGATGTTGGATATGGGATGTAGTCTATCTCAACTCGATCAACAACCAATAGCCCTGATTTTCCTCATCTGATTTTATTGCAAATCATAATAACCAGTGAGGAACAAAGGGAGCTTCCTGTTGAGCCAAGCGCTGGAGCACACCCCTCCTGTTAAGAGGGACACGGGAAAAGCTTTCTGTCCTTGCAACTTCTCTACCACTCACCCTGCTCCCCAGCAGGCTGATCCAGCCGCGGGCCCCTTATTTACCTGCATGTCAGAGTTGGTGAAGCTGCAGGCTGACAGGTAGTTGGTATGCATAGCAACAGACTTCTTTTTGGCAGCCATGTTTTCATTTTTGTCAAACGTCAGTGGATACACAGAACACTTATTATCCAAACCACTAGCATGGAAAGAAAGAGGTGTCAAAAGTTGATAGAGGGCCATAGAATATGTGTATAAGTTCTCATTCACACAAACTTTTCAACATTTTTCTCTTTAACAATATCATATATTGTAACCTTTTCCCCAACTTTTACTATGAAGATTTTTAAACAAATGGAAAGAAAAATAGTACAATGAACGCCTAGATCCCTTCACCTAGATTCACTAACTTAACATTTTGTCATATTTGTGGGAGCAAATTCTGAATCATCTGAATGCAAATTGCAGACATGACATGTTATGTCTAAATACTTCAATTTGTAAATTTACATCTCCTAAAAATAAGAACATTCTCCTCTATCACTACTAAATCATTATCACATCTGAGAAAACTAACAAAAGTTCCATAACACATGTAATAAGCCATCTAGATTCAATCTTCCCCAATTGTCCCAGGATCCAGAGCCCAATCAAGGTTCACATTTGATTTGGTTTTATATCTTTTTAAGATCATTGAATCTAGCACAAGCCCTCCACCTATTTTTTAGGGTGCATAACAAGAGCTCTTAGGTCAGTTGTATTATACAATGTCACACATTCTGGATTTATCATACAGTTTGTTAATGGTTAGATACAAGTTCAACATTTTTGGCAACAATAGTATAAAGGTGATATTATGTCCTTCTTTCTTTTTTTTTTAAAGATTTTATTGGGGAGTTGGGGGAGGGAAACAGCATTGGGGAATCAGGGAAGGGGAACAGACAAGTTGCTGTCCTTTTGTTCTTCGGTCTAGTTGTGGAGGACGTCGCTTCACTGGCCCATGTTGGCACTATCATTGCGCTCTTCCCGGGTGAGGCAGTTGCTCACTGGCCAGACGGCCGCTCACGGCGGCTCACACCAGCTGCTGGTCAGCCCTACTGCAGCCTACGCCATCGCCGGTGACTCATGGCAGCCCAGCTCCAGGTCGAGCTGTTGTTCACCATCTTAGCTGTAGAAGGGCACAGCGTCACTGGCCCTCATACGGGATCCGAACTGGGGCCCTGCTGTTCAGAGCTGGCGTCCCAAGCCAACTTCTAACTAACGCGCCACTCGGCTGGCCCTGTTCTTCTTTCTTATTGCTTCACTTCAGGAGGCTTGTGATCCCTGTTATACCAAGGCTGGTGATGCCAACTTTGATTACTTGGTTAAAGGGGGCTCAATCAGGTCCCTCCATGGTAAAGGTGATTTGTTTGTAATTAGTAATAATCTGTGGTGTGATACTTTGCGACCATGAGAATATCCTGTTTCCTAACAACCTTTCACACAATGCCTTCGGCACGATTACCCTTGTTTGATCCAATATTACTTTAGGGGTACCAAATGGTGATATTCTAATTTGATAATTCCTTCTGCACTTATTAGCTGATATTTTTCTGCAAAGAACCTCCCTTTCACCAGTATCATTGTTCACCCATGGATTCACTTTTCTCTTCAACTGTGTTATGATCTATTACTATCATTATTCCATGTGATGCTCAAATTACCCCAAATTTGGACAGTGGGGGTCCCTTCAAGTAGCTGTTTCCCTTTGATATAACTCTATTGGTTCTTGAATGTTTCCTTGCTTTCTGCAACAAGAAAATATCTTAGGCTTGCTTTATTCTTGTTCTGCCCCAGACCTACAATCAACCTTACTCCAAGGAGCTCTGCTTCCTTTTAATGTGGACCAATATTTAGGAGGGAGCACCCTCTTCTGGGAGATCCCTTTGCCTTTCCAACTGCTTGGAGCTGCAGGTATAGACTGGGGTCGTCTATTACCAGTAATTAGCTTTGGCAAGCTTGTTTATAGATCATGGGGGTGAGAATGATTTGCACTTGGCTGTGGTAATGAACCAGCATGCTGTGGACTAGGGGCATCCCTGACCCTTGAGGTGGCCCATACTGAAGCTTCAGAGTAATTTCTGTAGCTCTGTCGGGATACTCATTGCTTAGGGTTACTTGCATTGCTATGAGAAGCAGAGAAGTTTTGCAGTGTGATGCATCTGGTGTTGAATCTCTGCTTTAGTATTAACTCATTTTGTGATCTGAGTTATATTTTTTAGGTTCTCTGAGCTTCAGTTTCCTCCACTATAAAATGAGTGGATCCCACTCACCTATCACAAAGGGCTGTGCTAAAGATTACATAAAGAGTTCAGACTAGCCCTTGACACATGATAGATGCTCAGTAAATGGTCATTGTCATGATTTTTATATTCTTCTTACTTTGAGGAAAGCACTATGTTTTATTCAACATTGAGTTCCCTTAGGACACCCACTCCTTGGATGCCTTGCACACAGTTGCTCAGAGCAAGTGTACAATACCTGAATGAAGGCTTCTTGGGGGATGTGGTTCTCAAATAAAAAGTGTGTGTGTGTGTGTGTGTGTGTGTGTGTGTGTGTGTGTGTGTCTACACATGTGTATAAATCAATTAACATTTTTTAAGAAGATTGTGTCAATACTGTCGAAGTTTTAGCTTTCAGGTTTGGAACCAACTGAGAGATAGACCCGGTAGTCAGGCAGATGGAAATAAAAATATCCCCATTATTACCTATAAAGACATTGAGAGAATGTGGCATAGGTGTGGGTCTGTGTGTCATAATGGAGTTACAGGGATAACACAATGCCATGGCTGAGAAACACTATTTTAGATTATCACTAGAAATTCAAATTATTATAATCACAATTGCTCTTAGCAGTTCTAGGGAAAGGCCTCTGGGTAGGGGAGATGGTGCTTTTATCTAAGATGAGGATTCAGTCTTTCTCAGGTTAGTTTCTGATGCTCTCTCCTTATCTATTGGACTCCATATTTTAAAAAAATACTTTCACAAATATTCACACCTTGAACTTCCTCAGCTTTGGTTTTCATAACAACCTGTGAGATGGCCACCACGTGTCAGGGCTCAGGTAAACAGAGAGGACTAAGGTGAAGATACCAGCCCTCCCGCCACTCTGAACTCTCTCTGTACCAGGTTGTTACCAGAAAGCTATCTACCTGGGCCTTGTAAAATTGTTCTCTTACCAGACTGCCCCCCTGCCCTCATGGAAATCCTTCCACGGGTTCCATATAATGAGGGTGACAATAAAAATAAATAGCCTAGAGCATCATTTTCTAAACTACTGCTGAAGACACCATTCACTATTATACTCATTGTGTACTGCAGAAGGATCTACCCAGTATACTCTTTTTGTAATTTAGAACTAGACAGCTGATATCTTAATATTAAATACTGAGAAATTATGTAACCCATTCAACTCTATGCATTTGCTAAAATTAATGCCCAGGTAGAAACACATTATCCTAGAGATTTTTGTTTTTTTTTTTAAATGTAGAGCATTTATTATTCCTACCAAGTAGTAAAGAACCGACCTTACCTAATGAGAAGTCTGGCCTTTGGCTCTGATTACTGGAAGGTGATCTCTGATTCCTTGGGATGTCTTGCCTGATGGGAGCGTCTTTGCTTGGGGTTCTGGCCACCAGACAGCCTAACTGTGATTTGTGATGGGGACTTTGGGACACGTCCTATCAGTTCCAACCTCTGGAGAAACTAGAAACTAATGGTATTAGCCTGAACCTCCAGGAGAGACTGAAGGGTGAAGGTCAGCTGTGTGGGCAACATGGGACAGAGCCTTTATAAAAAGTCTGGAGACCAAAGGCTTGGGAGAGTATCCCCAGGTGGCAATACTCTGGGCATACAGTCACATTAGCTGGGAGGTGGTAATGCCAGACCCCTCCTAGACCCTGCCCTGTGCGTCTCTTCCTGGTTCTCACTGTATCCTTTCATTGTGATAAAAATGTGAGCCTAAGTATAGCACTTTGCTGAGATCATGAGTCATTCTAGTAAATTACTGAGCCTGAGGGTGGTTGTGGGGACCCCTGAATTTGAAGTTAGTATCTGAGGGGAGGGAAGTGTTGTGGGGACTATGCCTTCTGACTTTACAGTTGGCTGAACTCCTTTGCACCTACCTTGTAACTGTGGTATATATGTAGAAATGTGTTACATATGTGGCATATACATAAATACATATACATTCATATGGTACATATGGTATACCACTTTGAGTACCTCT
>NW_017731362.1:4215694-4221527 GCF_001890085.2 Hipposideros armiger
AAAAAATATGAAATACATGCATGTGAGCATGGGTTCCAAAGGTACACCAGGTCTTGGCAAGTGGAGAGAGAGAGTGGGAAGATGCCCCCAAAGCAGCCACCCAAAGAAAGGGACGCTGGGGATGATGGCTTGGGTGACATTGGCTGGAGGAAGCTCCAAAGCTTTTGCTTGGAGGCCCAGGGTTTCCATATTTGAAATAAAACTCTTTTCTCCTGATTATAAAAATAATACATGCTTATCTTTAAAAAACTGAAAATAAAGAAAATTATAAAGAAGAGAAAAATACCCATAGCTGTGTCTTCCAGAAAGAACTACTAGTGCATTTTCAGTGTAGTTCATCACAGCCTTTATGCTAATGCCTCTTTTCTAAGCATAGCTGAGATTCTACAGTGGAGATATTTTGAATGGTCTCAGAATTGTTTAACACGGGGACAGGGAATCATGGTGGTTGCAGTTCTCATTGCCCCAACCCTGTTAAACTGAGCTCCAGGAGCACAGAGAATAAGGCACAATCTTCCTAGTAACCTGAAAGCTCTTTTCACTTAATGTAACTAAGAATTTTCCTTTTAATGGCTGTATAACATTCCATTCAATTCATGTACCACAATTCACTTAATTTCCTGTGATGGGCATATTGTTTCCCCTTTTGTGGCTTTATTTTAAATAATACTACAATAAATGTTATTATTCATATAGTTTTTTCTACATTTTGGATTACTCCTTCCAAACAAGTTCTTATGTAAAATCACTAGACCTAGGGTTATACATTTTTCAAGGCTTCTGATACACACTACCAACATGCTTTCCAAAATATTTGCACCAATTTATAGTTCCCACCAACAGCATTTGAGAGTGGAGGGGAGAGGTTTAAAACTTACACTACTGTCCGTCTGTAATGAAAATTAATTATCAAAGAGGTTTTTGTGTTGATTTTTTTCTTTGATAAAGTTCAGGGAGGAATTTAACATATTGTTTGCGTGTTTCTGCCCATAGGAGACAGTACTTGATGACTAACTAGGAAGCCGGAAGAGCTGCTGCAGGCCCTACTTACCCACACGCAATAGCACATCCCGACGGGGCGTATGCACACGCCATCACCCACGTGCAGGGCATGGTGACTGCATGCTCCTGAAATACAGTATGCACCATTCACAGAATAAACAAGGGCATAGTCTACACAAAATGTCTTCAAATTTTTACCAAAATAAATAAATAAGTAAATAAAATCACTTGTGTTCCTATTGAATTACATGTTCAAATTACAGTTTCAAAGGGCAGTGGAGTGGGGTAACTATTAGCTTGCAACTGACAAGGAGACTCAGCCTCCTATAATCAACCAAACTTTACATCATATAGTCTAAAAGTTAAAAATCTCAACTAGCAAAAAAAAAAAATATATCCTTAATGTTTAACTTCGTTCTTAAAGTTGTACTCCCCTTGTTCTTCTGAATGAATATTGGGACTCCTTTTTTTTAAAAAGGTCTATCCAAATTTCATTTCTGATACATACTTCATATTTACGGATTCCCCCTATTTTTAAAATCTGTTCTTGAATGACTTTTTACATATATAGTATAAGTCTGTTGACTTGTGAGTGTATAAGAGCCTGCTATAATGCAGAATATGGATACTGTTCGATTTGAGACAGATATAGGTCTCCTTTTTTAACAGAGTGAAAAGGAAGATTTTCTAAGTAAATACTGGAATCCATATTTAACACACAATGCTCATCATTGTAAATGCCACTACAATGTAGGCACGCGAGCACCTGCACGTAGATTTCGGTCTTTCCCTTTAGTTAGGAGTCTAAATTCAGGTCTAATACCGATGCTCAGGCCAGAGTTGCAAGGGGCTCAGACGCCACTGCATCCCTGGATAGCGCGGTTCAAGCCCCTGCAGCCTGGGCTTCCCCTCCCACCATCTGCTCATGTCCGCAGTGCCATGGAGTCTGGCCACAGAGAGGGGATGGAAAGCGGGGGATCTGCGTGCCTCTTACTATCACTCAGAAGAAGAAGAAATGCAGCTGCATGTGTGAATGGGGTCAGTTTTCCAGGCCATGCCCTGCCCGCCCCTCCTTTTTTTGCACCCTCTGTGGTGACTGTACATGCTCTTCTCTGAGAGCTCGAGAGAGAAATGAATAATACAGTGGGCTGCAGATTTGTTCCAACACAGATGGGCTTTTGTGGGGTTTCCGTTCCCAGACAGGTTCCCCACGAGGCAGGGAATGAGGACAGGGCTGGAGAGCTGAACTACCTTTAAACTAGGCTGGGGTTCTGAGGTGCCTCAGTGCGCCGGGGACACCACTGTACCTTGTTAGTTGTGAAGGAATCCCACACGATCACCTTCCCATCCTGGAAGGAAAACAGTAAACAGTTCAGGAGTTGTCAACCAGTCCACTTGCATTGTAACCACTGCTGCAGCCTACACTGGGGGTGTGGGGCGTGACTACGAGGTCATCTATTTGTAATACAAACCCACCAGAGATAAATCCACACGGGCCCTGGTCCCTATAACACAGTTACCTGCCCAGACGTGGTGTGTGGGTTCTGGGCTCCCCAGGCTCTGGCTGAGGGAGGAAGAAGATGGCTGAGCTGACTTCCTTCAGCACACGGGTCCCCCAGGCACCCTCAGAGATGGTGAATCTGCAGCCTCTATGGCACACTTGTTTTTTTTAAACACTCAAGCATTTGGAGCCAAATATGGTGAATGAGGCAGTGATGGGGGTGGGGTGGGGGGTGGGGAGCAATGTCACCTAGGGGCACAAAGAAGTTCCGATTATCTGAAGTGACACAGCTGCTTGCTTCACAAGATTGGATGGCAGATTTCCATATTCAAGCTGCGTGTGGCTAACGGGCCCTGAAATAAGGTCAGAGTCGGCACTTTCGGGCCCTTCAAGATTCCTAAGTACCTTGGTTTTTCTGATCTAACTTCTCTGACTAAACACTCAAACATGACATGTGGGGTAAATTAGGTAACAGAGCAGAGAACATAGCAGGGGATCCAGGCCTGTCTTGGGGTCTTCCAGGCCTGGAGCCCCTGCTTGCTGGGTGGGGGCACTGACTCGGCATGGCCCGCGTCAGCATTCACTTTGGTGGCTTCCTCCCCTGCTCTGCCTGCATGCCTGTCCCCACTGCCCACCCACGGTGCACTCTGGAGAGAAAAAGGCATCCAAAAGGCTAAAATCAATCTCATAAAACTAAATGGAGTCCCCTTCGTGAGCACAGATTTATACACCAGGGGCCTACGTACCTGGAAAGACTGTGCCTCCGCCCCAATCCTGGCCCACACAGTCAGGCTGATCAGCCTCCTGCCTTCTAAGGGAGAAGGGCTGCTCTGAGTCACTCAAAGTCTGTTCCAGAGCCTTCCTGCAGTTTTAGCTTCCTCCCACGCCCACCCCACTTGTCTTCTCTCTGCAGCGGAGGTGGATGGATGGAGCGTGTCAGCCCTCCTGGTCTCCCTCCCTCTCTAATCAGGGTAGTACATGAGTGACAGAAAATCCAACACATATTATACATCTAAGGATTAAAAAATCTAAAAGGCTACGTAGCAACATGTACATCTCAATAACCACTTTGGAAAAATGAGCATTCGAAAAACAATGTGTAGAAGAAATGCTCTAAAATACAAATAATGGTTGTGACAGGGTGCGGGGAGTAAAAACCTTTCCTGTGCTCTCTCTTCTAGTGTTTCTTCAACGTAGTAAAATACAAAAGTGATAAAGTTGTTATGAACACAAAACAAGCAAGTGCAACATGACATACTAGATTTATTTGTGACATACAGGAGATTAATCACCCCTGCCCTATCAAACACAACACTGACATAGATGTTAGAGCTTGTGGGTTATTTAGAATATGTAATGTTTTTATACTTAAAAGTGTTATTATAAAAAACCCCACACTGTCCTTTGAAAAAGCTGGGTTGATGGCAGGGGTGCGGGAAGGCCAAATTGGCCATAAAGATATATGACTGCAGCTTCTAGTTTTATGTTCAATGCATGTAACATCAAAATAAACATAACAAGTACTAAGCAGTGGTAGCCAGCCTCTTGCTAGTCACACCCTTGTGTAGGCCCCTCCATCCTTACATCAGAATTGGCATGTATGACCAGTGGAATACAGCAGAAGGGACGGAATGCCACTTGTGAGGCCAGGTCACAGAAGCATGGCTTTGGCCTTTGTCTCCCTCTCTTTGATCACTTGCTTTGGGGGAGCCCAGCTACCATGTCCTGAGCAGCCTAGGGAAAGGTCCACATGTACCGAACTAAGACCTCCAGCCAAATGCTATGTGAGTGAGCCACTTTGGAAATAAGCTTCTGCCTTAGTCAAGTTGTCAGATGACAGCAGCCTTGACCAGCATATTGAGTGCATCCTCATGAGAGGCCCTGAGCCAGGACCACCCAGCTCAGCTGCTCCGCACTCCTGACTCTGAAACCATGTAAGATAAATATTTGTTGTTTTAAGTTGTTAAAATCTGGGATAATAACTTATCCAGCAATGGATAACTACAATGTAAGACGTAAAATAAACTGTCAACTATATAAAATGAATGAAAAATTATACTTCACAAAATCTGGATCTTAAATTTATTCTTTAAGGCATAAAAAATAGCTCAACTTTCTAAAGAAGCCACAGTGGACTCTCAACCACTTATGCCCTCAATTTTGGGGGGGGGGGAACACTATTTTAAAAATGGTTTCACTCACAAGTAAGACTATGAAACATGCTCAGGAAGAAATGCTTTTGAATGGATTGTCAAACAGAGTTTACGCTGTTTTAGGTATTATCACTTCCAAATCTTTCCAAAAATTAGTGAAATTCTGCAGTACAAAAGAGTATTCTGAACCATGCTAAACTCATGTTCTTTGGAGAATAAGCAGAGTCATAAGGATCAGAAAGGGTGTTTTGAAAAGGACGGCTCTCGTCCCCCTTAGCTATAAAATCAGAAATCTGCTCACCATCACACAACAGGTGCGACATACCTGTGACGAGCTCACGATCCTCCTCTTATCTTTGCACCAGTCCATGCAGAGAACTTTGTTCCCGTGGCCTTTGAGGGTCCTCCTGGTCTTCATGACAAACTGCCCCAGGGCCTCCACCCGCTCTGCTACCTGGTGCACTGGAAGGACAAGGCCATGGTCAATTCCGTTGCCAAGGACCTGGCTCTGAGCCACACCTTGGCACCGGGAAACTTGGTCTTCTCTGTGGCAATGGCTTGAGTCTCCTGTTCTTTACTACCATGCCCTCGCAATGCCCTCTTTTAACCTCAGTAGAGGGCAGAGACAACACTGTCATTCTCTCTTTGTGTTTAAAGCCCTACAGTTTTCAAAGCACTTTCACATATGCACGTTGAGGGACTAAGGACAAGACCGTCTCGTGTTTGTAAAGCACTGTATAGAATTCTCCAGTGGAAGGGCCACAGCTCTGCGAGGTGGGCAGGACAGCAGCAGACTGAGGCTGCTATCGCCATTTAACAGGTGAGGAGACTCAGGCTCATAGAGGTTATTTGGCCAATACAAGTTCATGCAACTAACTGGGAGCAAAGCTAGGGCTTGGGGTTGTTTTACCTACCACTTTCCAGTCACAGGAAAAGTGGTTTTACAAAAATTGTCCTGGCAGGTGCCATCACGTGTATCCATGCCGCTTGATGGCAGACACGAGAACTCAGAGCTGACCCTCCCATGCCTAGCACAGGCCTGGGACATGGTAGGAGACCCATTCACGTGCTGCAGGAAGGAATGAAAGAGCAAACCACCAAACCGTACACCTGTGGGTTTACTGAAAACGTACAGTATGGGTGGAGATCAATGCAATATCCTAACAGTCTAAACATA
>NW_017731362.1:4222043-4231192 GCF_001890085.2 Hipposideros armiger
TTCTTCCCTCCCCTGCTCCCTCCCTCTCTCCCTCCCTCCCTCTCATTCCTCTAAACATTTCAGTGTGTATTTCCTAAAACCAAGGAACTCTTATATAACCAAGTATAATTACCACAGTCAGAAAATGAACACTGAAACCATAATCTGTGGGGGTGTCTTGAGGTTTAACTGAGAAAGCAAAGAATGTTATTAAAGTGCCTAGCAGGTTATCTGCCAGGATAGGAATAAAAAATGTAAGAGTTGCGGTGCTAGGGGTTGGGGACTAGAGAATCAGACAACATAACCCGGGGCAGAGAGGGCTTCTGAAATGGAAAGGCTGGAAGGACCATGAAAACTAGAGACTGTGTTTAGGATAGGCGAGAAGGGGAGAATGAACAGAGGTTATGGATAGGGAGAGGGATGTTTCTTGATTTATTTAAATAAAATTATAGAAGCGTGTACCCACTGAAAATAATCAGAAAATAGAAACATAGGATCACTCATAATTCTGCTTAGCCCAACCACTCTTAACATTCGGTGTATATCCTGCCAGACCTTTTCTCTACATATATGTGCACATGCATATGTGTGTAAGCAGATTACACTCCACATACAATTTTGGGGACCTGTTTTTTCAGCTGATATACAGAGGGTGCCAAAAAAATGTATGCACACTTAAGAAAGGAAAAAACTATTAAAATTGTAATACTCAATATATACTGATAACAAAGATGAACACAGTCACGTTTGACTTCTGCAATTACAAGAGGTGCTCAAAGTGGTTACCATCAGGGTCCAGACACTTCTGATTGCGGCGAACTACTGCTTGAGCAACGCTGACCAAAGCGTCCACTTGTATATATTTTTTGGCACCCCTGGTATTTGTGGGTGTCTTTTCATGTCAAATGTCATTATCTCTCATTTTAAATGACTGCATAACATTCCACTGTATGGATGGACCATGATCTAAAATCTGCCTATGAGTGGACACTTATGTTTCACGGCTGCCCTGATGCCTTGTACTGCTTTAGTCCTTAGATACATTCCAAATCATGGCATTGCTGAGTCAAAGGGAAAGCACATTTTTAAAGGCTTTCCAAGCACGTTGCCATTACCCACCACTTACTGCATGTCTCCTGAGTGACAGGAGCTGGGCTGAGAGCTTTACACATAGCCTGAGGATACAGGCTTTACCCCCATTTCTACAAAAAAGGAAACTAAAGCTCCAAGAGGCTAAAGGCGCTAAGGCCCTTATGCCCACGCACACTCAGACCCCTAAGAACAGATAAACACCTCCCAGAGAGAGGCTAATTCTGGGCAGGTGGCTGTAATTCTTTAGAAAATTAAGGACTAAGGGATGCAGTGATAATGGCTTCTCAGTCCAGGAGACACCCCAACCTTGGATCCCCCACATTTCTTGATGTAGTCCGAGCAATAGATCAGATAGGGACTCTAGACCAGGAGTTAAGAAACCCGCCCTGGTCCTGGCTGGGAAAGTGGTGGAAAGTTAGAGCCAGGAGAGACCTTAGCGACTCCACAAGAAGTGCTGAGCACCACACCTGGGAGACAGGACACCAGGAGCGCAGGGCTGAACCCATCCTGCCTGGGGCCTGAGGTCTGGCAGTCCATTTGAGTTGTAGAAGTCCACTTCTCCCTGCCCTCGTTCACTTCCTCTTAGAGAGAACATCTTACTAGAATTTCATTACAGAAAATAAGGCAGAGCCGAGCTGGAGAATAGACAGGGGAGGACGCCGGGCTCAGAGGCACATCTGTCTGCTCAGCACACCTCTCACCCTCTGGCCCCCAAGGTCCAAACGGCACATGTGCAGGCCAGTGAGCTGCACCCACCCTGTCACTTCTCGGTAAAGGAAAATGAGGCCTGAGGGGAGGACACAATTTAAAAGTTAGTGGTAAGCGAATATCTCCTCTGAGCCTGTGCCCTCCTCGGTAAAACAGGGTGTGAAGAGTTTATCTAGGTGGAGCCTTGGAAATCATCCAGAATCCTCTTTTTAGCAAAGATTAACTTTTCATCAAGATGTGGCTTCCTCTCAACTTTCAGGGAGTAGTTTTGCTACTTATTTTATAATCTGTGCACATATGAACTTAAAATGTATAGTGTGCAGGTCACTACACAAGAATTCAAGCCATGGAAATTCATAAAGTGAAAATACGCAGTAGGGTCCTTCTTGTCATTCCACAAGGCCATGAAATAAAAAATGTCCTGAGCATGGACAAGCTCTAAAATCGCCCTGAAAATAAACATCGTGAAGTTATTATAAATACTGAAGACAAGGTCAAAGACAAGGGAGATGTCTTAAACAGGAAAACAGAAGTATTTAAAAAATGATCTTGCATCACTATCTAAATTTTGTACCAATATGCAGTCTTTTCATGGCCACTATTTGGTAGATCAAAGGAATCAAGGAGGAAAAATCATCCAAAGCTAATTTTCAAAAACTCATTCTGATTCCACCCCAAGGTAGAATGGGGTGAGATGTACAGAAACCCTCCAACGCCTGGAAAACATCTAAAGCGTATTACCTCACTTGAGTTTGTCAGAGATTTTGAATTGCCTTAAAACCATGTATTAGCCACACAAAGAGAGTCCTACCCTGAGTTCCCTAATGAAAAGTTAGAAGGGTTAAGCTATGGTACAGCATTTAAGATGGAATACTATGAGAAATACCATGTAATAATTTTTAAACAGTGACATTAAAAAGAACTGTAAATGACATGGGGAGCTCTTCAATCCATTGTGTTAAATTAAAACTGGGCTCCAGCTCTGTACCTACTATAGTCCCAAGTATGCGAGTAGATACATACACAAACATAAAAACATGAGCTATGAAATTTATCAAAATATTAACAGTGGCTACCTCTGGGTGGTGCAATTATGGATGATTTGTTTTCTTTTATATTTCTAAATTTGCTACAGACAGCATTAGTTTATTATGACGTTATTCTAAAAACATTTGCATTGGCTAGCTCGTGTGCATTATGAATGCAGAGCAAAGTATGGGGGGAAGAAATAAAGGCAGGTTTGCTTTCTGCTCCCTCTGGTGGCTGCAGGCAGCATGTGCAAGAGCAGCCTGAGAGGATAACTACAGGGAAACTCACTTCTATAAGCCTCAGTGCAGGCAGCGTGAATCAACATACTTGCTTTAGACTAATCCAGAAATCTGGTTTTCATAGATTTCTCCCTACACCATAATATCAGAATCGTCCAGGGTTCCAGCCATAAAGCCTTCCCAAAACAACAACAGAAAAATTGAGCCACTTTAAAATGGACCTGGAGCTGTTATGCCAGAAGAACTGCCTTGCACATCGTATGCCTTCAAACCTTCAGAAAGTTAAAACAGGGAAAAATAACCTTTGGACTGGGGCTAAAGAAACATTGGGCCCCAAAGAACTGTTTGCAAAGATAAGAAGAAGGCAGTTATTGTGATTACTGGACTGAAGAGGAGGAGACTGAAAATTACAAACACTGTTTAGCATTAACATCACTATGTTCTGTTATCTGCACCAATGGAAATGTCTTCCTTCTATTGATGTAATTGTTCCCCTTTTCTTTCTCATAAATACCCATTGCCTTTGTCTCCTAATCAGAACATTAACTGGGCTTCTGCCTGAATAGTGCTTTCCGAATAGCTATTCTTATTCATCTCAAATAAATGTTTGTTGCCTCACTTTGAAAGACCTTTATATTTTTAGGTTAACAAGCCTTTGAGAATAAAACCTTACACAAAGTTACATATAGAACCGACAGAAAAGTGAATAGCATCCAATGATAAATCCTGTGATTTGCCCAAATTTCATCTGGATTTGTTTTAGAGAAACTACATAAATCTTCTGAGTTGCTTTGTTCCTAGACAGTATTAGAATCTGCCCCTGAGGAGCTTGTGAGCTGGATGAAGCCCCCACACAGACCATGAGGCTGCCATCCCTGTCGGCTGAAATGAACCTGGTGTCCTCCCCACTCTGTCTGCTTCTAGCCTGTCTTCTAGATCATTCCATTCATTTCAAGTTAAGGACTCTATAGATGAACTTTCTCTTTTTTGTCTTGATCTTGACTCCCATTCCGGTATTCATTCTTTATTATAAAAGCAGTAAATGCACACACGGGGATAAAGTGAAAAATACCTCTACTTCCCCCACTCCCTGGGGGCCCTCTCTAGAGATACGCTTCTCATGTATCCTGCCACAAACACGATGCATACCCAAGCATCTCTTGTTTAAGCTAATGAGATCATGTTCTATACACTGTCCAGCATTTTGTGTTTTCTTTTCCTTCAAAATATTGACACCTTTTCATATACACACATGGATTTACTTTTTCTTTTTTTCTTTTTAGTAAATCTCAACTTTCTGAGAGATGGCCTGGCACGGTGAGAAGGACAGCTGTACAAGAAGCCTGAACCCTGGCACCTGTTCTCCATTGCCCCTTAGAGCAGCTGCATTACCTTAGGGAAATCCCCTAACCCTTCCCAGGATCTCAGCTGCGTCCTCATCTGTAGGAAAGCGGATGGGGTTGTTGGGAGGAGAAGAAAACTTTCTGTGCCTGAAGACTGAGGGTGAAGCAGGTGATCCCTCTAGTTTTAAGGGCTGTGTGATAGGCTCTCCAAAGATGTCCACATTCTAATTCCCGTTACCTGTGAATATGTGACCTTATGGGGCAAAAGGAGCTTGCAGATGTGATTAAGGGTCTTGAGATGGAAAGATTATTTTGGATTATATAGGTGGGCCCAGTGGATTCACAGGGTCCTTATAGGACTGTATAGATCACGGGGGATCGGGGTCAGAGAAGGAGATATGATGACAGAAACTAGGTTGGAGTGATGTGGGACCACAAGTCAAGGAATGCAGATGGCCTTTAGAAGCTGGCAAGGCAAGGAATGGGTTCTCCTTAGCGCCCCCAGGAGGAATGCAGCCCTGCCGGCCCATTTTAGACTTCTGGCCTCCAGAACTGTAACAGAATAAATTTATGTTGCTTTAAGCCACGATGTTTGTGGAAATGTGTACAGCAGCAATAGGAAACTAATACAAGATGTAACCTCATGATTCTAAAATGCCTTAGACTCAAGCAAGGAAGCCCTTACAAAGGGTAGAAGGCAAGCTGAAGGCATAAGGAGAAACATCCAGGGCGAATAACGGAAACATCCTGGAGGAATGAGGGAAAGGCATGGACAGGCTCATGGGGCCTTGGGCTGCGGAGTCTGATGTAGGCTGGCTTCCCCTGGGCCACCCACATAAGCCACTTCCTGTATGTAATGTTGGCTGAGGGTCTGCCTTCCGCATGAGGGCCCCACAGAATGAATGCTGTCTGAGAGTCAAAGGGACGGGAGGTGAAGAAATGAGGGTCCGGAATTGGGGGGAAGTTCACTTGACCTCCAAGTTTATGGTCTACAATTTTGTTGTGTTGATATTTTTAAGCCAAGAATTTGGGCAAGTCAGAGCTAACAAAAGGCTGACCAACTGTCCTGGTTTGCCCAGGACTGAAGGATGCAGGAATTTCTGTTTTACTCCTGAGTCCCGGGCAAACTGGGATAACTTGGTCACTTTAAGATTATGGCCTAAAGAGGTTTCTCCTACTGGGGTAGGGGTCACAGGGCCACCTATATAACAACACCAAAACACAAAAATGTACAGAAAGAGGCTGAGAGACTGAAAGAGAGAACAGCGCCATGATCCTAGACCACGGGGATTTCCAAGGGGGGAGACTGTGGTCAGAGGAGGAGCAGCTCTGAGCGCTAACAAGATCCCAGGGGGCTGTTATGGAGTGAGGGGCCAGGGTGCTGGGAGGGTCGCCCCTGTGAACCCCGAAGACAGTGGGAATGGGTCAGGGCTTAGGGTCAAAAGGCAGGCTCAAGCCATGTGCCAAAGTCCTTAAGACACGAGGGAGCCTGGCTGGGAGGTCGGAAGACAGCCGCGTGGGGGAGGACAGGAGGGAGGGCAGTCAAATGACAGGAGCCTCAGAGGAGCCAGGGTTTTCTACAGGAGCGGGGAGCGGTCTGGAAGCTTCAGGGGGCATAAACAGGAACATGACCACATGACTTCTGGTCTTTTCAACTAAAAAACTCTGACTTATAGCCAGGGGAGGCTAGATCCTCCTACTGTGGGTCCAAATTTGGCCCTGGCCTTTGAGGGAACAACATCCTTGGCAGGACGGGAGCTCCTAGTTGAAAAGCTGCATCTTGACTATCTCTCTGCCTTAAGGCAATTTACAAATTCACAGAAAAGGCTGCAAAATATCCCAGTGGGCACTACTGAGTAAGAGTTTCTGAAGCGCCCCTCCAGACTAAGCACAAAGCTGAAGTGAGGCTGAGCTGGAGCGCGGACTGCCTGTGCTGGAATCCTGACCCCACCACTTACTAACTGGGGTCTTTCTGAAAGTCCTGTCACCTCTCTGTGCCTCAGTTTCCTCATCTGTAAAATGGAGACATTGGACTTACCTCAGAGGCACTGAAAGCATATCATTGCATCATTATTACCATATGCAGCGTGTAGGAATTTGCAAAGCGAAACGGGGCAGACGCTGTCCTGTGCCTCCCCATCTCCATTCCTTGCTTCTCCCCTGATAACAGAGACCCAGCTCTGTTTGGGGATGGCAATGTGCCCAGCTCAGTTCTCCTTTTCCCAGGCCCCCCTTGCAGTAGCCATGTGACCTAGTTCTGGTCAATGAAGTGTAAACAAAAATCTGTTGTGGAGAAAGGAGGTTTAGGGGAAAATATCTGCTTCCTGATAAAAAGGAGAAACAGAAGCTGGTACCCACATTCCACCTTCTTCCTGACCCGGATACAGGGGTGATGTTTGGAGCTGTGGCAGTGATGACATAATCACGGGGCAAATGCCATTGCTCTCAGGGTGGTGGAGAAGAAAGAAGTGTGGAGCCCTGATGGCAGCTGGACCGAAGCTGGTGACCGCCTACCCCTGTTCTTGTTATGGAAGAAAAATAACTCCCAATTGGCTTCGTTGCTTTATTAGGGGTTTGTGGTTATTTGTAGCTGGACACGTTTCTAAATGACATAGGGGCTTAGTGGGCTTCCTATTTTAAGGAGGCCCCTCCAAAAGCACAGCATACTCTAGAATCAGGTCACCTGCTTCTATCAAGGGATTTTCAAAGAAAGGAATCAGGTGCTAAAGGACCTACCGTGAACCCCATTTTTCTTTTCCAAATAGAATCTAAAGGGGGGTAGTACCAAATAGGAGTGGCAGGGGCACAATGTAAAGGTGTGCCTAAGGGCTCCAAGGGGAGGCCTTGCACAGCAAGGGGGAGCTGCCACCCTTAGAGATGAAAAGTGAGCAGATAAGGCCACTTCCCCAAGCTTGGCCCCCAGCCTGAGCTCTGCTGAGGATGAACCATTGGACACAGTAAAGGGAGGCTGAAACCGCCAAGAGTGATTTCACCTGGTTGGTTAATTGCTCACTCATAAAAAACATCACTGAGCCTGTCCTGAATTATGGTAGTGGTCAATAACGAAGTTTAAGAGTGCTATTGCTCTTTGATGCTAACTACACTGCATCCATCCAAAAGCTTTTTAAACAGCCTTAAATGAACTCAATGGTTGGATTTGGTAAGCTCCTAGGCTTCCCTTCCCCCATCGGGCTCTCCACCTCCAAGGAGAGTGGGCAGATTGGAAAAACGAGCTTTAAAATTAGTGTCTGGTTCCGTGTAAAAGCAAAGCTGAGAAAAGACACGACAGTGGCAGAGAAAGCCAACTAATTAAAAAACAAGACAGTTTACCCTAGGCCGCGCCCACAAGGGCTTGCAGTGCTTGCCACCACTGACAGCCCCCTCCACCCCGCTCCGCCTGGGAATGGCAGGAGTGTGATCAGTTTGCATCTTTCAGGCAGGTGATGACCGTAACTGGTCCCACGATCCTTCCTTGGGAGGCCAGCGACCAGAGGGTGCTACCACCAGGCGCCCAGTTCCTGCCCCACACCGGCGCGCCTGGGTGCTCGCGGCTACTCCCTGTGCCTCACCCGGCGCCGGGACACCCGAGGCCCGCATCCCGCCCAGGGCCCAGGCCGCCTGAACCCCCGATCCCCGGAGCCCGGTCTCGTTTCCTCGGCCCGCCTCCCAGCGCGCAGCCCCCGGCCCGGCCCGCACTCACGCTCCACGTCGTGCAGCTTGGCCCGCTCCTCCTCCAGTTTGCCCTTGAGGCTCTCGGCCTCGGTTTTCAGCGACGCCAGCGTCTCGTTCTCTTGCAGCCCGTCCGTGGCCATCTTCGCGCGGGGACGCGGCAGGGAAGGAAGCGGAGAGCGGGGATGCGGGCGAGCTGCCGGAGGAGGCCTGAGCCGCCACAGGCGCAGCTCCAGCCGCAGTCTCCTCGGCGCGCGGCCCCGCCCTCCGGCTCTGACGCGGGCAGCTGTGAACCCAGCTGCGGCGGCCGACCCCACCTCCCCGCCGGCGGCGCCCGCGGGCACAGCGCCCCCTCGGCGCCCCGCGCTGGGCACGCAACCACCAAGGAATAGAACTAGGATTTGAACCCAGGAAGTCAGAGATCAGAGCTCACACCCGAACCCCCCCACTATACTGCTTCACCCAGCCCAGCTGTGCTGAAAATGTGTGTGTAACCTGTTTCTATAGCTACTTATCTGTCACAGGACCCTCACATTAGATATCATTTTAAGACAGGTAACCACTTAAATTTTTAAAAAGTGGCACTTACAATTTCTGCACATATTGAGCAATAGCTGAGCTGTTGAGATTTCTTGAAAACTGGTCTCAGAGCCCTTTGTTTGAAACATTTGTCACAGGAGCCAAATACATTAACTAGAAACGTCTGATCACACATCTTTTACCGAAGATGAAGCTGAAAAAGAGAGATAAAAAGGGATGTAACTATGTGAGAGAAGCCAACAGAAACAGATTTTTTAAAGCTCATCTTTCTTTTATTGTGGTTGTTGCTCAGACCTCTACATGTGGGGTAAAGTATATGCAAGTTCATTTGTAAACTTTGGTTTATTACAACATGCTGGGTCAACACCAACTCATTTAATCAGTAAGAAAGCACCAGACAATAGGTTTTCTGACAATAGGTTTAACCAGTTATTTTGGCAGCTTGCAGACAAGGACACATGGGTTTTTGCGGCACAATATTAATCTTGTGGGGCTTCAAAATAGAAAGCATTATTGTAATGAATAGTGTCATTTCAAACTTAAAAAAAAA
>NW_017731362.1:4232765-4240154 GCF_001890085.2 Hipposideros armiger
AAAAAAAAAAAAAAAGAAAGAGAAGCAGCTGGACTTGGAGATGTGTGGAGATGAGAGGGAGATATGTACGATATCTCCTAGGTTTCTGTTTGGGAGGCTGAGGGGTTATGGTGCCATTGTTGGAGATGAAAGACAAGGAGGTGAAGGTGGGAGGGAACGGCCATTGTAGCTGTGCCAATTTAATAGGTGTTCCAAAGAGTGGGTCATGACAAGTTTGAAAGAAATGACTTCTTGACTATAAAGATATTTGGGGGCACTGATCTGTACATTTCAACAGAGCCAAATTTTCAAGGGATGTATTTACAAGGCAGATGCCAGTGGGGACACCCTTGAGGGGAATGTCTGTCATGCAGAGGTCATGTTGGGGCTGCAGAGAGAATGTGAAGATCATGAATGGGTTGAACTCCTACAGCAAAGGGGCAGCTGGCACAGTTCTTGAGATCACTAGGTAACTAAGGAGTAGAGGACAGTCCCTTAAGGATGAGAGATCAGAAAGGAACCAGCTAGGGACCACCACAGATTGCTCGGCTTTGACCTCTCAGAGCCACCCTGAGAGGGAGGCAGGACATCTGTGTTACAGCTGAGGAAATGCTGGCAGAGGGATTAAAGGATTAAATAAGTTCAAGGTCAACGGTGGAGCCTGAATCTATACCCAATGGGACTCCACAAACCTCACTGGGGAACTAGCACCACCAAGCTGCTCTGCTTTGTCACAACAAGTGACACAAAAGAGCTTGCCCACCAGAGCCTGGCCCAAGGTAGAGGTCCAGTAATGTTGCCCACCACTGCCCAAGCCTGCCAAGGCGGCCAATCATGAGGTTGTGCTGAGGACTCCAAGTAATAGCATTCGGAAGGTAAGCCGTGGGTTTTCAGCAAGGGAGCAACGTCCTTCAAGTGGATTATCCCAGCATTTGTGCTTCTAGAAGTAGGTCAGAGAAAATCAGCTAGGTTAAGAGATTATTATCACATTCTGGGCATGAGGAAATGAGCTCTGGATGGAGTAGCAGCTGCAGGAATAGAAGGTGAGAGGGACTGAAGGAACAAGTGGGGAAAGAACAGAAGGATGGCTAGGAGTTGTGGGAGATCAAGACAAAGAGAAAGTGAAAAAATTGCCAATATTCCAAATCTGGATAGAGACAATGTTTTCCTTCACAGACTGAATGTAAATTTTTTTCAAATTATAAGAGCTGTACATGTTTATGTGATAAATAATTGGAAACAGAAAGACACGAAAAAGAAAAGTCAATCACCTACATTCCCTATACTAACAAATAATTGACCTCTGTTAGCAATTTATGTTTTCTTCCAGTATCTTCATAAGCGTCTATGTAAATATAAATACTTTTTTAAAAATTGGAATTATATGCCATATACAATTTTGAATTTTTGTTTTTTGCTTAATAGTGTTTTCATTTTCACGTGTCATTGCATATTCTTGGAAAACACCTTTTTTAAATAGAGACCACAAGTTTTGAGTTATATCAACCTTAAATCATATCACATTTTAGATCTGGTTGGTTAAACATGGGTAAGCTACAAACCAAATTTAAAAGATTATAGTGTTTTAAAACCATAAATGTTATACATGGTCATTGTAAAAAGTCTGGACAAATGAAAAAAGTATAAGGAAGAAAAGAATCACCTATAATCCCACTGCCCACTGAGACCCCTTTTCACATTTTGGCATACGCAAGATTTTTTTTTTTTTAAATATTTTATTGGTGAATTGGGAGAGGGGAACAGTGTTGAGGAATTGGGGAAGGGGACCAGCCAAGTTGCCGTGCTTCAATCTTCGTTGTGGAAGGCGCCAGTCGCCATCTGGCTTCCCATCAACAGCTGTAGCCTCTAAGCTCAAGGTGCTGTGTTCAGTCTTAGTAGCAGGTAGGCATAGCCACCATCCCATGCAGGAGTCGAACCAGCAGCCTTGTTGTTAAGAGCGCACGCTCTACCCACTGAGCCATCCAGGCCACAGCTCAGCTCAAGGTGCCGAATTCAGTTTTAGTTACAGGTGGGCATAGCCTACCAGCAAACAGGCAATCTTGTTGTTACACCAGCTGAACCATCCTGCCACCTGTTGGTAGCTCAGCGACAGCTCAGCTCTGGCGCAGCGTCACTGGCCCATGTGGGAATCAAACCGGCAGCCCTGTTGCTCAGAGCTCACGCTCTTAAGCCAACTCTTAACCAACTGAGCCACTCCGCCAGCCCCTGGCATATGCAAGATTTTTAGGACCATTGGCATCATACTGTTCATGTATACTCTATATCTTTTTATCCTGATATTTTTCATTCAGCAATTATATCATGAGCTAAATTTAATTTTAAAACATTCTATTGTACTTATTGTCAATAATCCTTTTTATGACGAGGGAACGTTTTACAGAGCAAATGCTTTAATGAGTATTTTTACAACGAAAAGATAAAAATGCCTCATTTTAACAAGTTTTTTACATGAAGTTGCTCTGCAGAAGAAATTCATAGAACTTCTCAAACCTCCTGCTAACCCTACACCAAACACGAAATTTCTTGGAAATGTTTCACCTAAATATATGGTTTAAAAATTACCAAAAACTCCACCATCCCATATTTATTTTTAAAAGAGTCAATGCCAAAGACAGAAAGTCAAAAGGGAAATGCCCCCATTACCTGTCCCGCATCTACTCCCCTTATTTAGTTTGGTTCTTATTCTTCCAGGCTTTTCTGACACCACAGATAAAGCTTTGTTAATTATATAAACGGGGCTGTCAGCTACTTGCTTTTTTCACCTAAATTATTCTGTTAGTACTTATAGATCTGGTTGGGGTTTTTTTTGTTTTGTTTTGTAATAATTTTAGTATTATTCTATACTATGGAGTATAATTTATTAAATAAATCTTCTATTTTGTGATATGTAGAGTACTCTCCAGTTTTTACTTTTAAAATAATGCTTCATTGACCCAATTACAAATGGGCAAGAGAACCCTCATATTTTGCTGGCAGGAATGTAAAATGGTGCAGCTGCTGTGGAAAACAGTTTGGCAATTAAACAGAGTTGTTACCATATGACCCAGCAAATCCACTCCTAGGTATATACTTAAGATAAAACTTATGCACAAATGTTTGTAGCAGCATTTAAGCCAAAAAGCGGAAACGACTCAAATGTCCATCAACTGATGAATGCATAAACAAAATATGTACATATATCCAAACAGTAGAATGTTATTTGGCAATAAAAAAGAATGAAGTTCTGGTATGTGCTACATTATGGACAAACCCTGAAAACATTATGTTAAGTGAAATAAGCCAGACACAAAAAGCCACAAGTTATGTTTCCATTCATATGAAATGTCCAGAATAGGCAAAGCCACAGAATAGGAAAATCCAAAGTAGATTAGAGGTTGTCAGGGGGTGGGGGTGGGGAGTAGGGTGGGGGTAGGGAGCAGCTGCTTAATGGGTATGAGGTTTCTTTTTTGGGGTGGTGGAAATGCTCTGGAATTAGATAATGCATACCCTTGTGGATATACTAAAAACCACTGAAACGCAAGCTTTAAAATGGTGAGTTTTACGTTATGTGCATTATGTCTCAATAGAAATAATTTTTAAATGGGTAGAAGACTTGAAGAGACACTTCACAAGTACAGATATTCTTACAGTCAATAAACATGTAAAAAGGTGCTTAACATCATTAGTCATCAAAGAAAAGCAAATTAAAATTACACTGGGATATCACTACTTACCTGCCAGTACACCTAAAATGAAAAAGACTGACAATCTGAAGCGTGGGCGAGGATGTGGAGAACTGGACCTCATTCCTTGCTGGCGGGAGTATAAATTGGTACAAAAAAAAAAAAAAAAGAATATCATAGCAGCTTTATTCATAATAGCTTCAAACTGGAAAAACCCAAATGTTCACTAATAGTATACTAGACAAATAAATTGTGATATGTTCATGCAATAAAAAATAAACTGATACGCAAGACAATGTGGCTTTATCTCCCAAACTTATTATGACTATATAATGTTTATGTCAAAAAACCTCTTTCAAATCCATAAACTGCACTCTGAGGCTTATGTTGACGTATAAAGTGTTATTTGGATCAATTTTTAAAACTGATTAAACGATTTTAAAGATGCTTAACTTTTTCCCTGATGCCAGTACTAAATATATCCTAAAAACAATACACCTTATTTCAAAAGAAATGCATGTAAATTGTAGATAACTTAGAATAAACAACCACCGCTTTCCCTCATCTGTGTTCCCATCACAAAGACTACTGTTAACACCTTGCTGTGTACACATCTGAACACTGATCTGAGCATTTAAGAAAGCCTGAGTATTAATTTAATGCGAACACATACATACCTTCCACAGAGGCAACACTTGGAACTGATCAGCAGAAAGGTGAGAAGTTAGAGCTACAGCTCAGGGTGAAGGTGTGAAAGGGACTGATTGCATCCTGTCTAATCTCCTTATCTGGGCATTACAGCTCAGCTGCTTCATTCCTGCCCCCCTGCAGCTCCGTGGTCCCTGCTGGGGCACTTACTGCCGTTTGCATCACTTACCCCCGGAACCTTCTGCCCATCTGTGCTGCCAGGTGCCTGCAGAACCCCCGTGGGACAGTTTCTCGAGCTCAGTTCTCTGCCCTCAGTGGGAGGCAGAGTTCACAGGTTTGACCCTGTGAATCCACACTCGGCGCCACAGAGCACCCCTGACGTTGACCTGTGATGGGATGTTATGGGCACCTCCCACCTCCCAACAGTCCTCATCCCACCAGCACCTCATTAATTTTGGCGACCCCGCCCACCTTCAGCTTTGTAGAACTGATCAAGACTGTGGGGTGAGCGAGCCTCACTACCCCTTCTCCATGCATACATTTCTCAGCTTCTGCAGGTCCCCTTGTCTTGTCTCCAAACAAAATCTACTCCTTCCCAAGGCTGACCAACATCCCCCTCGCCGCTCCCCTTCCCGCCCCCCCCAATTCTGCCACCTCAATAGGACCTGGCTCCTGCAGTTCTCTCCACCTCCCAGCATGGAGATGAAGGCAGGGATGCCTAAGATGTGGACCTGCTCTCCAGGATCTCACAGGCCAGTGAGGAATTGGGGAACATTATTGACTTACAGCCCAGGGGAAGTGCTGTAAAACAGGCATGAACCCGGAGTTATGGGAGCTGAAAAGTAAGGCTGATGGGCTCCTCAGGGCCTAGGAAAGGTCTGGAAGAAGCACAGAGAGGGCCATGGTGCAGATCAGAAACCCAGCCAACTCTCCGCCAATTAGCCCTTCATCCTGGCAGCCTAGGAGCCCCACGGAGACACAGCCTGAGCCAGGACTCAGGGCATATTCACTCCTCTCTAAAAACTTTTATATATGTTTAAGAAATATTATGACTCAATAAAGATTCCAGCATCTTTAAAAACGATCCATAAAGAAAGACATAAATTTGTGCACTTAAGGAAAATATAATCTCCTAGCAATTAAAAGAATCTGACCCAATTCATACAGGAATTCATTTTATTGATTAAAATATTACAAAGTTCTACTTTTTATTTCTTCATATGCAGTGTATCTAAAGGCATTAAATTCAATCATTTATAATATGTAAAGACATTATTACATATTACTAGGGAGATCATATATTATTTTCACTGCTAAGAGAAATGTCTATGTTACAGAGTCACACCTACTGCCTGTGACTTTCAGAGACAGAAGTGCCAGTTGGGATTTGTGGGGTGCTGCAGAAGCGTTCTGGGGCCACAGGCCACAGGCAAGGAGGGCTGATGAAATGACGTTTTATGCTCTGAAAGGAAGGAATGAGAGGGCATGGGAGGACGAGGAATAGTCAGTTCCCATAAGACTTGGGAAACACTGACTTCTCAAAAGGAGGAACCTGATACAATTCTTCAGGCATTTTTATGAGAAAAATTTAAAACATATTTGAATGCTGATAAGATAGAAAAAATCATTTAGGTTGCTTTTCTAAGCTGTGTTTTAAAAAAAAGTTATTGTATGAAAGATAATAAACCGGCAAATGATGGCAAATATGTTGGCAGATGAGATTTAAAGAAATGTTGTTTCAGAAAAGATGATAAATGTGGCAATTAAGCTTTAACAATACATTAGTTTTAAATAGATATATACATAAAAATACTTCATGTGATACTTTTCAAATTGAGTGTTTTCTTAAAAATTAGAGGGATCTGAGATAATAAATACTTTTATATGCAGGAATATTTTTAGTAAAAGGAGAGTGAAACTCAGCGCACACTTAGGCACGGGGTAAGAGGCTCTTTGGGAGGCCATCATGGCCAAATGGAATTATTTCCTGGAAGATAGGCCTGGACACCACTGTGGCTTCATAAATGTACCTGGACTTCACATGAACCTTAGAAAACTTTGGAAACAGTGTCTCCCCGGATCTTATGCCCGCCGGGTGGAGGCTTGTACAAGACAGATCTAGACCAAGAGGCACCAGGAAGAGAACATGAGCCTTCCAGGAATTTCAGTAAAAGCTAGCTGAGATTTCAAGGCTAGACATGGCCACAGCTGGGGTGTGTTAAGTTTTACAAAATGACAGTGGCCACAGCATCACAGTGAGTGACACAAGATGTGGCCCATTTGGGAGAATTCTTATTTTCTTCCTTAAATCACATCCCAGAGCATTTCCAGTTCCAATTAACAATCCCCATCCCCATACTTGAACTTTATTTAGCCTTTGAGGGAAAAGTGCCTCTACTCTTTCTTCTGCTGCTATAATCTATTGAGAAAGCCTAGCTTGAAACTGCTGGGGATCTCGATCATTTCCAGAGCATGGGGAGAGGGGGTAAAAGGAAACGTGACTTGAAAGAGGTATTTGGTATCCAACATCAGCTGTGACGAGTCCTCTCGACTATTTAGGAGAGCCTGAAATTAAAACCAGAGGAAGCATGAATAAGGAAACCAGTGCATTCTGCTTTATTACTACCTGGAAGTCAAGAGCAAGGAAACACAACTCTATCTCCAGTGAAACACTCCTTTCAAAATCATGTGTGATAACACACAAGAGAGCTTTTTAACAGCACAATTCCAAGGTGAAATGGTCTATCCAGGACTTTCAGATCAGCTCTCATGAATACTTCCTGCTCTGTTTTACTTCATAAGTTAATTTCCCATAGGATGGAATGACTGTAAATTGATGTTTTCTCTTCTTATCTATTCTCATGGCATAATTCTAAGCCTAACCATGAATAGATTTCAAGTATTGATTTTTTATCACACTCATCTTTTTTTTTTTTTTAGTTCAGTGGTTTGAAAAGTTTTTGGTCTCAGGACCCCTTTATACTCTTAAAAATTATGGAGGATTCCAAAGAGCCTTTGTGTGTATGGGTCTAAGTACTGATATTTATCACATTAGTTAATTATTTACCATATTAGTAAT
>NW_017731362.1:4246044-4249923 GCF_001890085.2 Hipposideros armiger
TATAGTTGGAAACTTCTCAACTCCTCTCAATCATCAAAAAACTAAAAATGAAAATCAGCAAGGATATACAAGATGTGAAAAACACTATCAACAAACTGAGTCTAACTGACATGTATAGAACATTCCACCCAACAACTGCAGAATATACGTTCTTTTCAACTGCACGTGGAACATTGACAAAAACAAACCATATTCTGGGTCATAAAAGCAAATCTTTGCAAATTTAAAAAGAATCAAAATCATACAAAGTTTATTATTTCTTTAATGTAAAATAATTTAGAAGTTTTTGTTTTAAAAATAAACCTGGAAAAGTCTTGGGCAAAACCATTCTACCTTCTGTTTCTAAGAGTCTGACTGAACAAGTACGTTCTTTGACTATAATAGAATTAAGCTAAAAACAATAACAGAAAGGTAATAAGAAAATCTCTAAACACTTGGAAATTAAACAAAATAATTCTAAATGATCCATGGGTCAAAGAGTAAGACTCAGGGAAAATTAGAAAATATTTTGAACTGAACAGAAATGAAAATACAACATAACAAAATTTGTGGGATATAGTTAAAGTAGTGCTTAGAGAGAAATTTATAGCATTAAATGCTTATGTTAGAAAAGAAAGATCTCTAAGTCAATAATCAAAGCTTCTACCTTAGGAACTAGAGGAAAAAAAAGCAAAATAGATCCAAAGTAAGCAGAAGGAAGGAAATAATAAAGACAATAACAGAAATCGATTAAATTTTAAAAAGAAAAAAATCAATGAGACCAAAAACTGGTTCTTTGAAAAGATCAGTTGAGCTGGTTAAACTTTAGCAAGACTGACCAAGGAAAATAATGAAGACACAGATAACCCATATAGGACCTGAAGAGAGGATATCAGTACAGATTCTGCAGATATCAAAAAGAATGATAGGGAAATATTATGAACAGCTCTACACACATAAACTCAATAACTTAGATGAAGTGGGCCAGTTCCTTGAAAACCAAAAACTACCCAAACTCATCTAAGATGAAATATATAACCTGAACAGTCCTACAACTATTAAAGGAATTGAATCATAGTTTAAAGCACTCTGATAAAGAAAAAAAATATATGGTGACTGTCACTGCTGAGGGACTAAATCACACATTCCTCACTCTGGCATTCCACTTTCTCTTTCTAACCAATCTTCCTAGGTTTTCCCATCCTCCTTTCAGACCCGGCCATCAAATTTTCTTCATTAAGGCCTATGTGCATTCTTCTAATTTACGGTCAGCTGAAAACCCACCTGTCATTCAAGACCCAATTCAATGCCTTTGGTATTCTTCCCAGAGTCTTTCAGGACAGCAAGCAATGTGTGTATTCGGGTCTCATTATTCTGGTTCCTAACAGAACTGTCTCCACAAACCCTACCTAGGCTTTTCTCATTGGACAAAGCAGCCACAATGAAACATGCTGTAAAAAAGCAATTGTGGAGATTGTGAGACAAAGTTCTATATGATACAGTATTTTTATAATCCATGAGTAGAGACAAAGAAGAATTAGGTACTAGGAAAATGTGTAGATCACCTCCAGGGACTGATCTGTCTCACCATGCCCAATGATACCAGAAAGCTGATGATGTTTTGCTTTTCATCCTGGCAGCTGGAAAGCCCAGAGCCAGTTTTCAAGCTACTCTGTCCACTATTTAAGTTTTTCTTTTCTTTGGTCTTGATAGTCTGCTTGTGTTCATGTTTTATTATTGTATCGCTTATGTTTTCCTTGTAAAGCCACCACAAGTCCTAGTGGGCCTTACTTAGGCAGGAGCTTAATGAATACCTGAATGAGTGAACATCTCTAAAATACATGTGCTGCTCAGAGCAATGCACTGTAACAGCATTACGTTTCTGATGGCCACTTTCAATTGGTGAAAGGAAGAAGAACTGAGCACCTGAGGGAACAGATGTTGCTTATCCTCAAAGCAGTTGGTACAGGACCTAGAGTTGTGTGTCTCACTCATGTCCCATATTTACTCATCTTGGGGGACCTACTGCTGGAATGAGAGCTGTGCAGCAAAGGCTCTGGTGGCGCATTTAGGATTATGGCTTTACTTTAAATAGGGTTGAAACCTACCTCAGAGAGCTACAGGGCCATCTGCTTGGAGTCTGTGAAATAAACAGAACTCTTTCCTTTCCCAACGAAGAGAAAACGGTCCACAAAGCCCAGGCTTTCTGAATGTCCCCTCCTATCTGAAAACCACAACCTGGTGTCATGGGAAGTTGCCAGTCTGTGTGGACATGTCCAACTCCACGTTTCACTCACGCTCAAAAGATGCAATGGATGCCTCATGTTTAATTCTTTGCTTAACATGCTTCCTTTGTCACTGTCCCTTACATCATTGCCATCATCACTACCCCNATCTATTAAAATACTCTTAATAATAGATTTGGAAATCTATTAAAGGAAAAAAATCATAGTGATATTTGAAGAGAAGACTTACAATGGTATAAAAAATTGTTTGATTTATTTTCCTAAATTGGCAGAAAATTTTCAATTGGTAGAAGGCTGTCTTTCAGTGCATGGGGTTTTTTATTCTTGCTTCTGTCACTAATTATCATAAGTTTATGAGTTAAGAGACATAGGTTTTTGGTCTCACCAATCCACTGTGTGAGCTTGGAAAGTTACTTAACCTTTCTGGGTAAATGAGAGTGTTGAGAACACTCACACATTGCTAGTAGGAATGCAAAACGGCATAGCTAAGGAATAAAGTTTGGCAGTTCCTCAAATGTTAAATATAAAACTACCATATGGGGCTGGCCAAGTGACTCAGTTGGTTAAAAGCACAAGCTCTGAGTAACAGGGCCGCCGGTTTGAATCCCACATGGGCCAGTGAGTTGCGCTTAAGCTGAGCTGCCGCTGAGCTGCCAACAGGTGGCAGGATGGCGCAGCTGGTGAGAGCACGTGCTCCTAACAACAAGCTTGCCGGTTCGACTCCCACATGGGATGGTGGCTACACCCACCGGTGACTAAGATTGAACATGGCACCTTAAGCTGAGCAGCTGCAAGCTGCCAATAGACGGCTGGATGGCGACTGGACTTGGAGCTGAGCTAGCTGCACACTCCACAACTAAGATTGAAGGACAACAACTTCGCTGTTCCCCTTCCCCAATTCCCTAATAAAATCTTTAAAAAAACAAAACAAAACAAAACCTACCATATGACCCAGTAATTCAACTTCTAGGTATGTACTCTCAGCAGTATGAATAGATTTGAGGACTATACTATGGGGTAGAACAACATCCAAGTTTCAGATAGCCACTGTGTGTTACACATGAGACAAAATCAAATAGCATTTCAAAGACTTTGAAAACTAAACTGACACGGGAACCACAACCCTCAGAATACGAGTATAGTTAGAACTTGCAGCTTGAACCCAAGTTGGTTGATTATATGATAAAAATATCAACATTCCCCATAGGATTTAAAGACACAGAGTCTCAAAGTATAATATTAAAGTGTCCGAAAACAATTCAATGTTACAGGTGGTCCCCAGCTTACAATTTTATGATGATGTGAAGTGATACTCATAATAAATTATATGAGATAGTCAACACTAGTATGAAATAGGCTTTGTGTTAGATGATTTTTACCCAACTGTAGGCTAATGTAAGTGTTCTGAGCCCATTTAAGGTAGTCTAGGGTATGCTATGGTGTTTGGCAGGTTAAGTGTATTAAACGCATTTCCAACTTAAAATATTTTCAACTTACAAATGGTTTATCAGGATGTAACCCCATGGTAAATTGAGGAGCATTTGTTTTTGGCATATGAAGAACCAGGAAAATCTCAACTCACATTTAAATAATACATCAACAGATGTCAACTCTGAGATGACAAAAAGGTTGGAATTATCTGACAAAGACTTTA
>NW_017731362.1:4251894-4258041 GCF_001890085.2 Hipposideros armiger
AGCTCTTTTATTTACTTAGCAGGTTAAGGATTGTAAAGTATTTCTGTATAGGTCCTGTCGCTTGTTATGAAGCTTGATGCAGGCACTGCAGCAATGCCTGGGACACGTCAGTCTCAGGCCTTGCCCTCCAAAGTTCACACTCTGACTGGGGAGACAGACATAACATATATAGGGCACAGTAATTAGGTGGCCCATTGCCTGCCTGATGGGCGCAGACCGTGCCACAGAGACTCAGAGGATGGAGAGACGATGGTGAACCAGGGCAGGTGAGAAACCTCATGAGAGAGGCAGGGGATGTCCTCCTTGAAGGGGGTGGGGAGACAACAGCTCAAGATCTAGGACTCTGTTGGGGAGAACACCTCCACGTATGCCGCAGGAAGAAGAGGAACAAGCAAAGAAGGTAGAGATTCGATATCAGAGAAGTAAAAGGAAAACTGGGCCAGTCCTGGGATTTGAAGGACAAGGTACCAGGGTTTCAAAGAGATGGTACTACTGCTTCGGTCCATTTAAGGAGAACAAAAATTAAGGGCATACCATGGGATTTAGCAAGAGGAATTACCGGTGATCTTTCTGTGGAGTGATAGGGGTAGAAGCCAGATTGCAAGCGATGAAGAAGAGGACTGGCGGAGAGCACTAGCTCACGCGCTTTTGGCAGTGGAGGGTGGGGGTCGAGGAGTGGTGGTGGAGGAGAAGGCACGATGGCTGAAGGGCTGTGTGGCCCAAGTGAGGGTTGCTCTAATGTACCGTGCACTGGAGTCGGAGGGGCAGGTCCTGGACACCAACAAAAGCAGAGGCAGGGGGCTGTGGGGGAGCTGGGACGAAAGATGCTGGTGAGAAAGAGTTTTTACTCCTCGAGCCATGCATCTTTCGATTTCTAAATATTTAAACATTCCAGAGCAGCCAGACAGGGCAAATGCTGTGTGCCTATGTCCTGGGACACAACGCAAGTGTGTGCAAAGAAAACCTAATTTATGGAAATATGGACAGGGAAACGTTGATTTATGGGAGCCCCTTCCAAGAACATTCTGATGGCTCCTGTGAAGAGAGTGACTATAAAGCACCCAGCACCAAGCAAATTTTCTCCTCCTAATTCCTAATGAATAAGGAACTCTTGGTATAAAATTTAGTTGGGAGATGGAGAGGAGAATTACTCAAACTCTGACCTCTCACGCATTCACTGTTCTTATTCTTCTCTTTTCCTAGAGTATTTAAAAATGGATTTAATTACTTGTGATTCTGTTAAAACATACATTTTACTAAAAGTGAGATAGGACCTTCCCCAACTAAAAACTCAAATGTATCCCAACAACAAACACTGCTTCTCAATTGGAAAGGGGATAAAAATATTGCATCTATGCTTTACTATTTCCTCACTAACATGCAGCTCATCTTTGTTTCGGGGCTGGGAATTAAGGTACATAATGTAGTTTTAGAAGGGAGAATTACAGATGAGTAATTTTTCAGTCCTCCCTATTCCTCGCCATTCACACTTGTTACATCAATAAACGTGTACTTGCTGGAGTCAGGACTCTATATCCTGAGGGGGTAAGAAGTGGCGGGGATGATGGCGACCAGGTTGTAAACTCGCAGGTAAGGATTCAAGGCCTATTGCAGTTCCCCACCCCTGGGGATCCCTGACCTAACTTGTCTTTTCCTAACAGCTTGGCTTCTTTCACTGATTGGGCCTCAGACTGGTCTGAGGAATCACGTGGTTTGCCAAAACCTGGAGGTGAAGGATGGGCGCAGGAAGGGCACCTGGTCATTCCCACAGGTGTTCCTAAAGCATCTATAATACCACGGCCAATGTCAAAGGTGGTTCCTACCTTAACCACCTGCTTGATGCCATTAATGGTGCTGTTCATGAAGGACTTGAGCATGTTGGCGTCGTTGAGAGAGTCTGCGTAGCGGACACACATAAACAGGATGTGAGCCGGCAGCCCGGGAATCATGTTNCACACTTCACAATGAGATTACCATGACTTCAGGATGAATTCCAAATGGGGAACTTAGCCTGGCATTGTAGACCCTCCCAGCCTGGATCCAACCTCAGTCTTCCTGCTTCCCACACAAAGCTCTGCCTCATCTGGACAGAGCTGACTGCGTGCTGCGTGAGGACGGTCCTTACTCAGTTCCATCACTACGTCTTTGCTCACCTCATTTCCTCTGCCTGGAAATGTGCTTCTCCCTTTTTAAAATCACTCAGTACACAGCTCTCAGGTTTCTTTAACTTTTCCGTCCATAATACTATCATTTTCCTGAAGTACTTCTCGCATCATGTGTTTCTGACTTAATGATGGTTGCCTCAGATTACTTAGTTATTTTGAGCTTCTCAAGGGCAGGGATCAAATCGCCCTTTCCTTTGCTTCCTGTGCTCTCTACCACACAGTGCTACTCAAAGAGGTGGTGTTCTGAGTGTATGATAACCACACAGGCCAGACGTTAAAATCTACCAGCTCCCAATTACAGCCTGATCGTCAAGTTAGGGTGGTGTAGGGTGATGGGAGAAGGGGCTGGGCAACAGACAGCAGACAGCTCCATGGTTCCAGGAGTCATCTTGTACACACACACCCCGTGCCCCCACCCCCAGCACTGCAGCTCTTGTGGAGGGAGGGACAGGAGTGTGTGGCCTCAGACCTTATGAATATTCTTTCTGGCCAGCCTCTCCGGAGTAAGCAATGGTTTATAGTTTTACCTGATCTGCATCCCTTTTCTGCAGGAGCACATGTCCTTGCGCAGGAAGAGGCTGTTCAGGGTGACCGCCCCGATCAAGAAGAAGAGCTGCTTCACAGCCTGCCTCACAAGCTCGGGGTCCAGGCCATTCTGGCACATGGTGCTGTAGAAATAACTCAGCTGCTGCAGGACTGAGGTCATGGTGTAGGCGTCGGTGTCATCTATGCTGGATGACCGCTTCCGGAAGCCTGTGGGCTTCAGGCCGGAAATGCCCTGCAGGCTCTCATACTCCAGCATGCCTGGCACTGCAGGGAAAAATGGAAGCTTTTCTTGCACACACAGGGCATTTCTCACTGCTCTTATGTGTCAGTTTCAAGGGGTAGGGCATTTTCTACAAGAGTTAGAAGTGGATGTAAGTTGTGACAGAGAAAGCAAGAGAATCAAGGATTGGGGAGCACAAGGCTGTAAGGGGTGATGGGAATGGATGGCTGTTTACAACAGAGCAGCAGCCCCTCTTCTAGGCTTGGAGCACCGCTTCTTTCAACATCACAGGAAAGAGAACAGGTTAGCCCAGTAACATGGTCTAGAACCATTTAAAGCCTGAAGTATTTAAATTTCAGAAAATTGAAGAAGATATACAAGAATTCGAGAGGGACTTTAGGATTTCAAAAACACTTGACTAAGACCCAGGATTAGCCATATAAGTAATTCTCCCAAGTTTTTCTCTTCAGGATGAATCACCCTTGCAGAAAGAAAACTATGAACCAAGTACTTTTACATATGTAATCCTTTCAAGCAACCAAAGAATTAAAAACTGGACATATACACAACTGAATTTTCTTGGTTTTAAAATTATATTCTTTGTACCCACACATTCCATACACCTGATTTATTTTTTAAGGTTTCAATGTTACTATAAATATTTTTTGGTCAGTTCTTTTCTTACCTATTATTGGTTGAATGCTATTTTCCATTACGGCAATGAACCGATGATATATTCGTATAGCCACATCACTAAGAATCTGTCTGTATTCTGACAGGTCAAAATTGTTCAAGCAATTCTTATTCTGATGTGGACTGTTATACTTCATGAATTCCTGAAAGTAATTTTGAGCATATAAATATTAAAATAATATAGACATGTATGAAATTAAAATACTATCTCTACTAATGATATTATAATCAGCTTCTGCTATAACTCCTGTACTTTAAAATGTAATGTCTGATTTATATCAAATGAGTTCTTGATGTTTGAGGAAGCATTTATTTTCTATAACTTACTGTCACTGTACTGTCTTCTCCCCCACAAATATGTGCCCCCAGCACCTACAGACTATAATAGAAAACAATTTCTATGGAAGCTCATAGAAAAAACTACAAAGCACCCAAGGAAACAAACTGCTGTAACAGGTCAGTAGATCCAATAAATGAGATTCATAATGTTATAATTACAGAGGATAGACCAATCTGAAATATTTTAAAATGTGTTGTGGACTGAATGTCTGTGTCTCCCCCTGTTCCCCAATTCATGTTAAAACCCTTACCTCCTGTGTGGCTATATCTCCTATTTGGAGATTCGGTTTCTAAGAACGTAAGTATGGTCAAATGAGGTCATAAGGGTGGGGCTATCACTTATTAGGATTAGTGTCCTTATAATAAGAGACACTAAAGAATTCAATCTTTCTCAACCCTCATACACCGAGCTAAGGCTATGTGAGGACACAGCAAGAAGGCGGCTGTCTGCAAGCCAGGAAGAGAGGTCTCATCAGAAAACAACCCTGCTGGCACCTTGACCTTAGACTTCAAACCTCCAGAACTGTGAGAAAATAAATTTCTGTTGTTTCAGCCTCCCAGTCTGTGGAATTTTATATACAGCTGCTGAAGCAGACTAGTACAATATGTTTAATATGTTCAAAGAGAGAAAATGAAAAGAAAACATTAAGAATAGGACATTAAGATAAAAGGCAGAGGTGAAAAAGAACCATTGAAATTTTAGAAATAAAAATATACACCTGAAACTAATATAAAATAATACTGAATGTCGACTATAATTTAAATATATATATATATATATATATATATATATATATATATATATATATATATGGTAACGGGATGTAGAGTATAGCATAGGAACTATAGTCAATGATATTGTAATAGCTATGTAAGGTGTCAGATGAGTAGTAGACTTGTTGGGGTTATCACTTTGTGAGGGGTGTAAATGTCTAATCACTATGTTGTTTTGTACACCTGAAACTACTACTACCAAAAAAACATATAAGTAATTGAAAAAAACACTGAAACAGGGAAAAGAATATTGTATACATGGCTGCAGGGGGCAAAGACAGGATAAAAAAAATAAATGCTGTTGAATAATATCCTCTTCCATTAATGTCTCACAGATGCCAGTTTGTCTTAAATGGACTGGTCTGTGCCCACTCCCTGCTTTGGTATTTTTTTTAGTCAGAGCTTGGATTTTCTTCACTTATTTCTCCTTTTGTTCTATAGTACTAGTAGAATTACTTTTCTATTTTATTTCACTTTTCTATTTTATTTCACTTTCTCTCCAATGGGACAATTGACTATCCATGTGGAAGAAGATAATGAAATCATTACTTCACATGTCAACTTGGGATAGATAAATAATCACACCAGTTTTGAATATATAAGAGCATAATTGTGAACTCTAAATTTGAATTATAAGAGTTTAGGAAAAAGAAAGAGAATATCTTCATGATCTCAAGGTAGGAAAGAATTTCTTGAAACACATATCATAAAAGAACAGGATAGATTTAAATACAAGAAAATTCAAAAATTATATATGACAAAGGACTTCATAAAGAAAATCAGAAGACAAACCACAATCTATTCATAATATGTAAAGACCTCATACAAATCAATAAGAAAAAACTCACCCCTAAGAAAAATGGATTTAGCAATTGAAAAGGAAGCCCAAATGACCTATAAGCACATGAAATAATGCTTGGCATCACTGGTGACAAAGTAACTGCAATGTAAGTCAACAAGGTATCATTTTATACGCATGAGATTGGTAAATAATGTCTGTCAATACCAAGTGTTGGTGAAGGTATGACACACTGGAAACTTCATACACTATTGCTGAGACTATAAAATGGTGCAGAGAGTAGTGAAAACCCTAAAGCCATTTTGTTTTCTTATGTCACTGAAATTCTGCTCTGTGAGTGTTTGAGGATGAGCACTGCTTTATGATGTCAGCCCCTTGGAAGCAGAGTTGGAATAGCAAAGGATTTCGACTATGGAAGAACAACCAGATTGGTACAGATAGAACAACTCTGAAGCAACAGGCACATTGAAGTAAAGGCTATAGAGTTATAATATTAAAAACGTCAGACTTTCACAACCAGAAAGAAACTTAAAAATCATCTATCTAATCCACTTTATTCATTTAAAACTCAAGGAAACTGAGGCCTAGTACCCTGTCCAAGGTCTAAGCCT
>NW_017731362.1:4260468-4261509 GCF_001890085.2 Hipposideros armiger
GAATGCACAGGGGTGTCTTTTCTCTTTGAAGAACTCAACCTGGCTCTTTTCTTGGCAAAAATATACAGGGACCACCTTCTCTTCTTCTCACTTGCAAAGTACTTTCCCCCTCGTGTGGAGACCCTGGATTTCAGATCTCCAGTGTAAGAGAAGAACCCCAATTCCAAGCACCCTGAAACCAGGCTCTATGATGAGGATACAATATGATCTCAGCGATCACAGGCACCTGCCTTGAATTTGGGAAACAGGTGAACGAGTTTGGCAGAGGAGGCCTTGCTGGCCTTGGGGAGGAGAAAAGGCGGGAAGAGTGAAACTGTATAGAACAAATTAAGATAAGCAAAGACATCCCCACGGTGGCACAAATACTGGGGAACACAGAACAGACCTCACAGCTGCGCGCCAGTGAGGGAGGAAAGGGTAGGGGTGCTTCTGTGCTCTGAGGGGGTCACGAAGAGGAAGAGGAAGTAAGGCTACACATTGGCTTTTTGCTTTGAGATCTTGGGACCAGCTGATAAAGAGACAAATTTTCTACTCCCCTCTGGAAAACCATGTGATTTTCACAAAGACTGTCTAGTAAGATTAGTTCTAAGACCACAAGCCCTTGCGCATGCACAATGGGACACTCCTGTAACTGCAGTGTGGCTGGGAAGCCGCTGTCATGCTGCCTGCAAATACATTTCTTAGCAGCAGTCAGTGGAGCACAGGAGCCATGATCACTTCCACCATGGCGCCTACACTGAGACACCAAGATGCAGAGATGTGTCTTCTATTCAGGCCCTATGATTAGACTTGGGAAGCGGTTAGGCCAGTGATTTTCAGCTGAGGGCAACGTGCCCCCACGGGGCATTTGGCAATGTCTGGAGATACTTTCATCGTCATGACTAGGGGTTGCTACTGGCTCCTACAGGTAGGAGCCAAGGATGCTCCTCAATATCCTAAAATGCACAGCCCCTCCACCTCAACAAAGAAGTATGTGGTCAACAGTGCTGAGGCTGATAAACTCTGGGCTAGGGGAAGAAACAGTGAAGGAAAGAAGGGACT
>NW_017731362.1:4263785-4269363 GCF_001890085.2 Hipposideros armiger
GTTGGTATCCTTGACTGTGGTGACTTGTATCTGGGCATGGTTTTTTGTTTTGTTTTGTTTTGTTTTAGCTGAGCCATCCTGCTACCTGTTGGCAGCTCAGCAGCAGCTCAGCTCGGGCCAGGGATCGAACCGCTGTTGCTCAGAGCTTACACTCTTGAGTGAGCTCTTAGCCAGCTGAGCCACTTGGCCGGCCCTGGGCATGGTTTTTTGTATGGACCCTGGAAGCTAATGCCATTTATGCTTTATGCAGTGTGTTCAAGAGACACTGGCTTCCTGCCACAGCCATGTGAATGGGCTTGGATGCAGATCTACCAGCTGCAGCTAAGCCTTCAGATGACTGGGTCCCTGCTGATGACTTGACTGCAACTCAGAGTCAGAAGCACTGAACTAAGCCTCTCCTGGATTCTTGACCCTCAGAAACTGTGTGTACTGACACACAGCATTTGTTGTTTGAAATTGCTAAATAGGGGGTAATTTGCTATACAGTAGATAACTAATACATAAGAGGAAGCTGATGCATTCCATTTTAGGCATGCTGAGTGGGAGGTGATAACAGGAAGGCAAAGAAGGGAATCTGAGAGTCAAAAAGGGACCGGCTCCGGAAAAGAGGTGAAAAGTGGGGGGTAGATTCTGGAAGACCTTATATAGAGACGGCAGTTCATTCGTTTATTCCAACAATGGGGACACAATGTGGGTCAGGAAGGACAGATATGGTCCCTGCCCTCATGGGACAGACTGACATTTATCATTTATTATTGAGGGGAAAGGCCACTTTGGTTTGGAACACTTTAATCAGAGGTACGAGTTGAACAAATAACAATAAAGGAGTTCTTCAAAGAAATTAATATAGAAAAAGGAACAGATAGCTCAAGATACAGCCTTAGAGATTTCGATTTGGAGGAGGAGGATACATAGAACAAAAGATGAAAAATGTTAGCAGAGCACAGAGTTCAGAAAAGTTCAGTGACACAGACGCAGACGAAGGAAAGAAAGGCACAGGGCCCTTTCCCCAGGAGCTCATGAGGACACTCAAAGTGTGCGGTTCAGTCCAAGTTCAGGACCACAGTCTGGCTTCTCAGGTCTCTACTTTTTCTTCTAATAGGAATTGGGGTACTGATCCTATGTAATTGGGAGAGGAAGTGAATTTCAAAGGAGTTCAATTTGAAACTTGTTCTCAGTTTCATTTTTAAAAAGGGAGAGGTAACAGAGGAAGAGGTTGAAAGTGTTCATTATAGGGTGTCCCTTACAATGGCATCAACATAGCTGGTGTTATCGGAGGTGTGGTGAGCTCTCTGTTTGCCTCTAAGGATCTTTCCATCATCCCATCACTGAGCCCCAAACCCTGCCAGCTGAGAATCGTTCCTTTGGGTTTCAAAGTCTTTGGGCCACACCAGGAAATAAACATTTCAATGCATGTTGACCTTAGCTGCAAGTTCAAAAAATAGGAAAGTGAATGTTATCTTTCCTACCTTTTTCAATCGTCTTGGTTAGAGTCTTGACTTGATCTTGTAGCTTTTTAATCACTCTCTCTTTCATGTCTAACTCTTCTTCAAGCTCCTATGGAGATCACAAGAAACAAGGACATCAGCTCAGAAGCATCTAAATTTATTTTTTGGTAATAGCTTTATGGCGCTGTAATTCACATAGCATACCATTCACACACAATATAAAGTTTACTATACAACTCAGTGGTTTTTATATAGCCTGTTATGCAACCATCACCATTCTCTAATTCAAGAATATTTTTATCACACGGAAAAGAAACCTGTAACTTCTAGCTGTCACGCCCTAGTCTCCCATTTTTTTCTAGCTCCTGGAAACCTTGAGCCTACTTTTTGTCTCTATATAATTGCCAATTCTGGACATTTAGTATAAGCGGAATCATACAATATGTGGCCTTTTGTGTCTGGCTTCTTTCACTTAGCATAATGTTTTCAAGGTTTATCCATACTGTAACATGTATCAGCACTTCATTCATTTTTGTGGCTGAATAATATCCTATTGTGAGGATATACCACATTTACCTTGAACTATTTTTTCCTTAGTAAAGAAATGCCCATTGCAGAGAATTAAAAAATATGAATGTGTGAAAATGGGCTCTCTGGATATCAGAAGCTGGAGGCAGAGAAACTCTTTAGAGATTGTGGTCCCGGCTTTGCCTTTCCTTCCTGAAAAGGGGTGGCCTTCCCCAGGTTGATTTTGGCTCAAGAACTGGGAGAGTCCTGGATACCTATAAATATTTCCTACGAAGGGCATAGAGTGTTCAGGTTCTTCCTGAATTCCAAGGGCTGTGACACAGAAAGGCTTCAAGCTTCTCCAGTCCAGAAATGCCCACCATGCATTGTGTCCCTCTGGGTACTCTTGGGACCAAGGGAAATTGTGCTGTTTCTACTCTGTGGCTACCTCTCCCCTTCTGTGGTTCTGTGCCCATGGCTAAACACCTCCGAAACATGACTGACCTTTCAAGTGGGGATGTGGGTACAGTTTCTTCCCTCAAATTTTAGCCTATCTTACTATACATCTAATAATAAAAAAGTCACCCACCAATCCATAACCTGGAGGAAACCACTGTTTACATATTATTTCATTCCTTTCTTTTTCTAATATGGCATACATATGTTTTATAAAATTGGGATCATACTGCATGTAAAGTTTTATATCCTATATTTTTCTCTAATTATATTAGACATTTTCTCATTGATAATATACCCAAACCATCATTTTAATGGCTAAGTCATATGACATATAACAAGTTAACCTACCTAATCTTATTGGTAATCCATTTTGTTTCCCTTTTTTTAAAAAAAATCCCTATGATTAATTACATTATTATGAACACTCTGAACAAAAATCTTTGTCCACATATGTGATTACTTACTAGGGATAGAATCTTAGAGGTCACATTACTGAGTCAAGGGGAATGCACTGCCAAGGGTTCATGATATTTGCCTGCAAATCACCCCTGTGAAAGATTACACCAATTTATATTCCCAGAAACCACATATGACAGGGCCCACTTCAAGGTGGTTTCACCAGCACCATAAGATCTCTATTATTTGAGAGGCAAAGATAATCTCTAGTTTTAATTTTGAATGTCTTTGATGAATACTGACATGATCACTAAAATTTTTTTTATTATTATTCCTTTTGAATAAGGATTTTCTTTGACTCAGAGGATCATTAGTGGGTTATATAGTATTCCCTCAAAATTCATGTCCACTTAGAAGCTCAGAATGTGACCTTATTTGGAAAGAGGGTCTTTGCAGGTTGTAATAAAGCTAAGGATCAATATGAGATCACACTGGATTAGGTGGGTTCTAAATCCAATGAGACTATCCTGAGAACAGATAGTAAAGGACACCCGCAGACATACAGACGCAAGTCCATGTGAAGATATAGGCAGAGACTGGAGTTATGCTGTCACAAACCAAGGAATTCCAAAAGCCACCAGAAGCTGGAAGAGATAAGAAAGGCTTCTACCCTAGAGACTTTGGAGGAGTGTGGCTCTGCCAACACCTTGAATTTGGACTTCTGGCCTCCACAACTGTGTGAGAACACATTTCTGTTGTTTAACTCACCTAGCTTGTGGTAATTTGTTATAGCAGCTCTATAAAATGAATGCAGGTAAGACTCATTTGTGGATAGCATCCACCACTTATTAATATATAGGAATTATATTCTTTTGTGGCATATTCATTGATTCAGGAATAGTTCGTTGGAATTAACATACAGCCATAACTGTTCCCCAGCTCAGTGCACTGTGGAAGCACCAGGGCTGGTCTGTCTCTGCCTGAAAACAGAGCCACACACATGGGGGCTCCTGAGGAGGGGCGCTGTGTGGGACATCACTGTTCCTGGAGTGTCAGAAACAAATTCACACAATTCAGGGAGTGACACACACCCAGAGCCACATGCTCACAGCTAGACAATGACAGTTCACATGGATAAGACGTGCAACATGCACACGACCCCACCCACATATCCTCTCCCTTAGCATTGGCCCCAACTGAGACCCTGGGGACACACATGCACACACAGCTGCAGAAGGCAGGACGGCCTCTCACACACATTCAACAGACAGTTGCTTATTTGGTGAGATGTGCAGAGTCTATTCTCTGAGGAAGCTGTATTCCTTTGAGAAAAGATGGCCGTCATCTAGGTGCTCCTGACTAGAATTTGTTACTTCCTAGTAAATGTTAAATTCCCAGGATTCCTCTTTTTAGATATAATTACTCTTGAAGGTTAAATCCTGACACTGTAAAATATAGTTTTACCCTATTCTGGTTTTCCTATGAGATAGAAAATGGGGGGCCCTGACAATGGGGAGCAGGGCCTGTGGGCATGTCCACGCTGCCCACTGTCCTGGTGAGCTCTCCCCTGGTCATGGTATTAGGGGCTGCCAAGCCAGGACAGGGCCTGAGAGCACCCAACTCCCAGGAAAGGGCCCCATCCGCTACTTTGGTGCTTCTCAGTCTTGTGGATTTTACAGACCAATAAAATCTCAAAAGTATTGCTGGGGACTGACATAGCATTGCTGCATTTCTTTCTTTTTCTTTTTTTCTTTAACAGATATTATCTATTAATTCTTTTTTTTTTTCAATTACAGTTGACATTCAGTATTACTTTATATTAGTTTGAAGTGTATAGCACAGTGGTTAGACATTTATTTAACTTTCGAAGTGGTCCCCTCAATTAGCCGAGGACCCACCCAGCACTAAACATAGTATGTTGCCGAATTTCATTTTGACGAAGGCATTTACAATTTCATGAAGACTTTAACAATTTAAAAAGTCTGTCGTCTACTACCATTATTTCACAGAAGAACACTTTGACTCTAAAATTTGTAGGAAGCACATGCTCCCAGAAGAATGCATGGGCATCGTCATCTCAGATGAGTACCGTCCACGGGACAGTGCTCAGGACCCCTGAGCTGCCTCATCTCTCCTCTCTACCTCCCTTTATCTTACCAGCACCTCCCTGGTGTGGCCCATCAAGTCACAAGGCTCCCCTGCTCTGGGTTCAACCTCAGAGGCCACCGGTGTTTGGAGGACAACAGGCCGTTGTGACGCAAGATGGCTTTTGGTCTACAGCTGTCCATCGTATGCTTTAGGTGGCAGGTCCCCCTTTCCATGACATCCACACACAGGCAGCTATTTATCTACAAGTTAGAAAACTTCTCACCCTGTTTTCCATAGTGAGACGAGATGCTTCCTGCAGGAAACTACTCTCGACTTCACTTTCAGTTTCAAATTGTTTCTTCAAGTGCTTGCTGGCCTCTTGCATTTCTTGACTCTTGCCCACCGGCTTCTCTTTCTCTGTGGTGAGGATTTCACTGTGGCCTTCTGTGGGCCTGAGAAAAGGAGAGAGGAAATTTGGGTAGCAGTTTAACTGTCATGGAGAAGTAACTCGTTGTCATAACAAGCACTGATATTTCCAAAGATGGAAAAAGACTTTGGGCAATTTATGTGTAAAGCAAATAGTATCTGAACAGAGGAGTCCTTGAAGAGGGTGGAAAGAGACCAGGGTTGGCTGGGGTAGAAAATTGTCCATGGCCTGCCCCAGTCTCCTTAACCTGATA
>NW_017731362.1:4270593-4299756 GCF_001890085.2 Hipposideros armiger
ATATCTCCCCAATTTCGGTAAAGAAAAGCATGACATGAACATGAACTGGAGGTAATACACGTTAACACTTACCTTCTTTGCGTTCCTTCCTCTTCTCGATTGCGAATCCACTGATTAGACAATTCTTCTAATTTTCCTGCAGTGAGAACAACTGTCGGTAATTTGGGAGCCATCCCACCGCACTCTGATCTCGGCTTGGTCTGATTTACAGTTATCAGGGGTCCTAAGCTGTATCCAGCTAGAGATTAACTTTTCTTTGGTATGAACAATGTTTAAAAATTTTTTAAGCCATTATTTAGAAGTTGTGATATTTCAGATCAAAATCTGGATTTCTGGCTTTTCTTTAGAAATAGAAATGTCAAGCACCACTGGGGCCTGCGTTCCTACTTGGCAGCAATCCACAGAGATGGAGGCAGCTGCCCCCGTTACGTGCCCACGCACCTTACTGTACTCTCCACTCAGCCCACCTCTCACGTTTATGTCACCTGCCTGGCCCCACGGAAAATCAGAGTGTGAGGCCCCTGGGTATGGTGACTCTTCTGTCATTTCCTGGATATAGAAAACTGTTTTCTAAAAGCAGGTTCATGGAGGTTCCAGTTACCTTTCATGTTTTCAGTTTGCTCATTCAGGCGGATTTCAAGAACTTGCTTCTGTTTCTCCAGTTCTGAAATTTGCTGTTTAAAGTCTGGGATCATCTTTAGAGAAGAATTAGAAATATTAGAACATAAAGTACCTTAATCTGTGAACTTTCAAAACTCAGAGCTACTCAGAAACAAATTTAACGGTATAGATGTTTAACCCCATGAAGCAAATGTCTACTTAGTGGTGTCAGAGGGACAGCCAAGACATTAGATTGGATTAGTGTTGTGATTTTTTTACCCCAAAACCTGTATAATCACAAGAAATACCAGCATGCTCAGAGGGAGCGGTTCTCACATAGCCTGGACCCCCATATCACCGAGGCCTCCTGGGGAGAAGGAAGTGTAGTGTCTGGGAATCCTATGCTGAGTTGAGGGAGGGTTTATGTAAAGAAATGGCAGCCAGCCTCTTTGCTCCAGGCCCTGAGACCTTATCTCCTCATCTAGAGACAGGAAACTCATCTCAAAAGCTTCCTACTGCACCCTTTGAATTCCAGGCTGTGCTTTGTTTGTGGAGATCTGGAGCCATGTAGGATGTTTCACAATCCTTTGTCTTTGTCTACCTGTATGGTTCTTTAAATATCCATCCCCTCCAGTCTTAAGGAGGTAAAAACAGTGTTTCTGTGGTCCAAGTTTATAAAAACACTCATGCCTCTGAAGTTCAAATGAAGAATATGGGTTTAATCGTGCAGTTGGGTCTCACTGATGCATAGTCCTCATTGACATTCCACCCAAGGAATAAACAAAGGTGTGAAGGTCATTAACTATCATTCCTCACGTCTGCTCTGCCCAGGGTCACGTCTCCTCATCTATTGACACAGCCCTGATTTCCTAATATTCCCAGGTTAGGCCGATGGGAAGGAGACAATAAAGAAGCTGAGCAGGAGCAGCCAAAGAGGTAGGATGAGAAACCTAGGAGAGCGTGGTGTTCTGGAAACCACCAGGACAATATGGAGGGAGAGGGAGTGATTACTGTCATTAAATCCTGCTGAGACTAAGATGAGGGTGAAAAGAAGCCTTTGTGCTCAGCTTGGTGTAAGATTCAGTTAGTGGTAGGGACACATGACAGAAGGGGATGGCCTAGTACAGTAAATGAGAGGTGAGTGGATACATCACAGTTGGATGTCCATTGAAAAGTCTGGCTAACTCCCCCCACAAAAATGGGGTGGTGGTCACAGGGGATGTGAGGTCAGAAAGGGATGTGTTTTCAATGGCTCAATTGTACAAGATGCTACTTCCTCTTGTACTTGCCTTGCCAGCTCCTGCCAAAAGGCCTTTGCCCAGGGCTGTTAGCTTAGATTCCACGTCAGGTGTCACTGCTTCAGAGACACTTTCCTTTCTTCGCTGTCCTCCCTAACTAGATCAAATCAGAACCTCACAGAATGTGTGGGGATTATTTTAGGTAAAAAATTTATCAAAGTGTATACCTTAAATACGTGCAGTTTATTGTATGTCAATTATACCTCATTAAAGTTGTTTTTAAAAAATAGAGAGAAAAAAGAAATGGATGTGTTTTGAGTGAAGAGATTCCTAAAGCATTTCTCCATGCCAATAGGCATGAGTTAGAAGAAAGAATGAGTGCTGGCCGAGTGGCGCGTTGGTTAAGAGTTGGCTTGGGATGCCAGCTCTGAGCACCAGGGCCCCGGTTCGGATCCCACATGAGGGTCAGTGACGCTGCGCCCTCTACAGCTAAGATGGTGAACAACAGCTCGACCTGGAGCTGCGCTTCCATGAGTTGCCGGCGACGGTGTAGGCTGCAGCCCCTGCTGCAGTGGGGTACTGTAAGCTACTATGAGTGGCTGGCAGCTGGCATGAGCTGCCCTGAGCCGCCGTCCGATAGCTGGCGAGCAACTGCCTCACCCAGGAAGAACGCAATGATAATACCAACATGGGCAAGTGAAGTCGACATCCTCCACAACTACACTGAAGAACCAGAGGACAGCAACTTGTCTGTTCCCCTCCCCCAATTCCCCAATGCTATTTTCCTCCCCTAATTCCCCAATTTAAAAAAAAAAAAAAGAAGAAGAAAGGATGAGACATATACAATGGCACAGACATGCATCACATAAGGAGGTCTTTAAAAAGGTATAATGAGGAGCACCAGTAGAGATTCTGACCTGAACACATGACCCTCTCAAGAGTTACCCTTTACCTTAATGTTTTGCTGTCTTTCCAAGGGTTAGGGCTAGATTTAAGATACATAGACTTAAACACACACACACACACACACACACACACACACACACGCACACGCACACGCACACGCACACGCACACGCACAGAATTTGGACCCATTCTATGGTAAATAAATACTCTCAAATTAAAGTGCTCTTTAGGCTGGAGTAATTGTATATTTTTTCTTCTGACCCAGTTATTTCACTCCTAGAAAATGTAACTCTGATGCAATCTTTTACTGCTAAGAAACTGAATTTTACTCCACTAATGGATACCATCTCTAGAATAATGGCCACGACCAGCGCCCATGGCTGAGCCCATACCATGTTTTCTGATGTTAGCCTGGTAACTTCATGACGAATACTTTCATTGATGTCATTCTCTTCTCTAAATAACTTCTGCAGGTGGTTGATTTCTTGACTTAGATGAACCACTTTGAAGTTCAAAGCTTCAATCTCCTTTTCATAGCAATCCTTCTGGGACTGGAAATGGCTCTCCAAAACGCTATTAGGAGAGGGACCAGGAAGTTAACCATGTGGCCTTGACTCCGCTGTGCTGGTGACTGTGAGCATGTGCATGTGTGGCAGTCACGAATGCCACAGTTAGAGCCTATGCTAAGCCCAGAGAGTTTTCTTTTCTTTTTTTTTTGAAATGTAATTTAAAAAATTTTTTTCCAAAGAGTATACCTCAGAGAGTATTCTAAAAACATTTATCTAAATAATATTGCTTGTTTTCTATTCATTAGCAGATTTTTAAAGATTATATTTTGTCAACCAATATGATAAAATAAAAATGTATCTCTTCTCATTATAAGCATAATCATAATATTACATAGGTTATTGATCTCAGAGAGTTTTCATATGTGCACATTCTTATAGGCTATGGAATTAGGGACCTAGAATTATGAAATCCTTCTAGCTAGCTAGGAAGCCTTGTATGATGTTAGCATGCAGTTAATGATAAGACATTTTATTTTAGACATTATTAAAATTATGTTTTTTACTACAATAGTTTAAAAATATGTTCTATATGAGGCAACAGTGGTAAAGATACATGTCATTATACATTCATCAAACGACACAGAATGTATAGCAGTAAGAGAACCTTAATGTAAACCATGGTGATTATGATGTGTCAGTGTAGGTTCATCAGCTGTAACAAATGTACTCCTGGTGAGGGATGTTGGTATTGGTCGTGCAGGTGTGGGGGCAGGAAGTGTATGAGAAATCTCTGTACTTCTGCATAATTTTGCTGTGAACCTAAAACTGTTTAAAAAAATAAAGTTTATGCATGTAAAAAAATGCAGCAAACTCCTTTAATTTAAACATATGTATATATCTATAGAAACACTGGCTAACTTATTTGATATAATCAGTTTTCACTGTACAGGTTATGGGTTTTATCACTCAGCAGTTTATCCCATAAAGAGATTGTTTTTCACTACGAAACTATTTAATTCTTGAAGAAATACTCCCAGTGATTATTAGACCATTCTAGTATAAGAAATTTACGTTGTGTATCAAATCTATGTAAGATAAACATCTGACTTTCCAATAGTCTCTTATCACTGAGAAATCAAAAGGAACCTGAGTGGGATTTCTCACCGTGTTGCCTTCTTGAGTCCTTCATAAGCAAACCAAAGTTCTCCATCCTCATTTAAATGTTCCAAATCTTCCACCGAGAGCCTAGGAAATAAGAAGGGTAAGCAAATCTATCATCTTTCTCATGTGTTACATGTTTCTAAACGTTTGATAATATAAAAATGATTACCTGCTTCTTACATCTTTAATGTCATAGCTTTCAAGAAGTTGTTTGGTGATCTCTGACATCTTTTCTGAAAGGAAAAGCCAGAGCTGGTATCAATTACACTTTTGCATGGTTTTCCTTCTCCCATTTTTAGGGCCCAGTTTTCCAACTTCGCAGAGGCTTCAGTGAATCATCCCATCAACTCACTAATTGACCAGCTCTTCAACCAGCCAGCTAACCAACCAACCAACTAACCAAGCTACCAGCTGTGAAGCCAGCCAGCTATTCATCCCACCCCATATCCAGTCAGTGGACACATTTCCTTAGCAGGGACTATTATGATAAACTCCCTCTGCACCCCATGGGCTCATGATTCATTTTTTTGTTACCTCTCATTTCCCGTTTCTGTGACTGCACATGCTTCTCCACATCTATCTTCTGTGTTTGAAGAAGCTCTATCTCCTTTTCAAACTCAGAGATTGTCTGAATCACAGCAATGACCACACCAGGTGAAGAAAAAAATAGCTATTATGATTTATATCAGACAAAGGAAATATCTTTACGGTACTGTGTGTCTATGCAAGGTGTCCTCACTGCAGTTTCTTAGTTAAAATCTTGTTAGAGCATCACTGCACATACAGTCTGGTCTTGAAACATGTTTAACTGCTTAAAATATTGTCGCTTATTCCCAGATCTACCCAGTTGTATCAATAGAATTAGTTTCTCTACTTAAAGGGAAACAATAACCACTTACTACAAGCTTGAGTGGGAAGAAGGGGAGCTGAGAGAAGTAAAATCTGAACCCTCTTTCACTGTGTGGTGAAATGTTGGATGCAAGGATGTGGGCAAGGCGGCCACCTTCAGAGTGGTGGGCTTGGGCTCCAGCTAGGTTCAGAAGCGGCACAGCAGCACAGCCAGGATGTGCCCGGAGCTGGGAGCTGGCCGTGGGGGTTTGAGTGCGGTGCACCGAGGGGCGGCTCTGCTTGTGGGGAAGAAGCTGTTTTCTGCTTTTTTTCACCTTGTGAGCTCAGCTTGAGTAAGGATCTCAGGTTTGTGTTTTTGTAGCTATAAGAGACTCGCAGGGGTGAATAAACCCTCCTTGATATTTTCTCAGTCTACGTGTTTAAGGGCTACAGCTCCTGTTTCTACAGGTGCTGAGAGAGGAGATCAAATTGACATTTACTGATGACTTTGCATATATAATCTCATCCTTATAACAGGCCCGCAAGGTGAGGAGAGTGATCTTTTGTAGATTAGATAACTGTGGCTTCAGAAAGAGCAAATGGCAAGTTCAGGGTTGCCCCCCGATGGGGCCCGAAAGCCCTGCTCTTTGTCATGTTTCAGTAGATGTTCCAAGTCATATGTGCATCTACTTGTAGACGGATTGTAACAGGTATAACTTGATGATGACAGGTTTGTTTTCTTTGAAAATCAGATTAATCTCCTTAATGTACCACATTGGAGAGTTTGAACTGACATTTTAGTTACCAAAGAAAAGTAAGTGATGGATACTGGCGCCCTACTCCAAGTGCAGCCACATGATTTCTCATGATACAGACTGTAGCAGATGACGTGATCACCACAGATGGACATCAGTCTTACGTGACTGCTAAGAATGAAGCAGTCATAGGAACGTGTGATCCTTCCTGATCCCATGGTCCAATCTCTTACTTTTAAACCAGGGCACAGAGAATATGGACAGCTCTGCGCCGAGGTTCAGGGGCAACCCAGATGCAATTCCTAATGCTCTTCTAAGCCACACAGGCTATTCTATGACAGTTAAAGAGAATATTTGCATAACCTTAACAAATATGCTACTAACACGTGTTTCACATATTTAGTGGAAGCTTAAAATTTCCAACCTTACACTGAAATGTTTTGCGTTTAAGAACATGGGGACACATAGGTTTGTGTTTTCTGGTAGAGAAGGAATGCAATTAAGTCTGATTGTTCAAACATAGATCATTGCTTTTGTGGGATTTTTCTGATAACAGTTTAAAATGTAAGATTCTGATAATAAGGTGATTGAATTTTAATACAGGTATGTATAGATATATAACAACATGATGGATTGTATAATACTGGTTCATGTCAATTTATAATTTAATTTGGACCTATCTTGCAAGTCAACATATTTGAGTAACTTCATAGAAATGTAATTTTTAAAAAGTTAGAAAGCTGACCTTTAAAATATGAAAAAAACCAACAAAAAAATCTATTGCTAGGTCAAAGGCAGCTTGGGGGTTACACCTGGAAGAGCTGAAGGAGCCAGGGCCCTTTTGCCTTTGGCCTTCACACAGGTGCTCTTAGCTGTGTGATCCTGTGGGAATGTGAAACTGCTCCCTCCATGCAGGTGAACTGACTCAGCCAAAGAGCTCATCCATAAGTGAGAACGGCTTCTACCTTTGCCTGCTTGCTCAGTCGGGCCACCTCCCCTTTTAAGCCATCAGAAGTGACACGTTCTTCCTCCACCTGATGCTGCAGTTGCATTTTCTCATCCTTGAGAGCTTTACTTTCTTCTTTCAAAGCCCAGATCTGCTTCTCATAGTCTTGTATTTTTAGTTCAAAACTTTTTTCAAGGAGCCTGGGGCACAAAAGGGAAAAATAATTAATTTACAATTGTCCCTAAAGTCTTTACACTGAATTAGAACTATACATCATTTTGAAAATAATAAGAGGAGGCTTGGAAAGGAGACAAGCTCATTAGGCTCTATTGTGACAGTTACAATAGACACTGGCCTTATTTTTAGCTGACTATTTCCTGTTAAGGGGACCTCTTACTCCTTCTGACCTGAGAAGTGTGGCTCTACAATGGTTATCCACAGGAAACACAGGACAGGGAAGCTGAAGTTAATGACTCGGTGCTGGTTGGGGTACTGTGTTCCCAAAGCTACCCTGGTTCCTGTGGTCCCCTGGAGGGGCTACTTCCCTCAGCAAGGACCTTGGCATATTCTGCCCAGTCCTGGCACCTGCCAAGCTCCAAGGATTCTGAAGGGGTTTGGCTTGGTCCTAAACAAGTGAATACAGTCATTTAATATGTCAAAGGGTTCAGCCCTTCCAATATTCTAAAATAAATCACAGCATATCCAGTTGCCCCAAAGTCTACAAAAACCCAATTCCTTGTGAAACACTTGTTCAATTAAATATGGGAAGACTGACCAAGAAAATAATGGAAGAAAGATACATGCCCTACACCACCAGCCTAATACCACCCTCGGGGGCCCAGTCAGAATTGAAGCAGTCCTAGGAGCTCTATGAGTCTATTAGTCATCATTCCACTTGCTGGGCTGACATCAATTCATTAGATAACTTGCTTTTATAGCACAAAGGGAAAAACACCAAGGAAGAGTCATATTCCCACTAGGTAGTTTCACTTCCTTTTATAGATACTAACAAACTTTTAAACGTTGTATTCAGGTTTTAAAAAAACCTGCAGTGTTTCAAAGAGGCCAGTGAAACATGTTTGAAAAAGCAGGCTACAACCAGAAGTCTCATGTGATAAGAATCTTAGATTTGCAGCCTAAACTGGTCAGGTGTGCACCCACAGGCTGGGGGCATCTTTGCCTCTTTGAGGGTTGTGACAGGGGCCAAGACTTCCCCAGTCAGCTACAGGTGAGTGCTGAAGAGGACCGTAAAGAGCTCAAAGTGACCTGCCTCAGCAGGCTCTCCAAGCCCCTTGCTTGAAATGATCACTCCCAATTGGCCCCAGTACACAGCGAGATGCGAAGAACTGCAATCCTCTTCTAGAGTTAAGAGGTCATTGAAAAATAGATTTTTCAAGGTAAAAGGTCAAATATTTCTATTTTGATTTTTTTTTTTTTAAGCTGAGCCATCCTGCCACCTGTTGGCATCTCAGCAGCTGCTCAGCTCGGGCCAGGAATCTAACCGCTGTTGCTCAGAGCTCAAACTCTTGAGCGAGCTCTTAACCAACTGAGCCACTCAGAAGGCCCAGAATATCTCTATTTTAAAACTAATGTAGGACCATAAAACATCGTATGTATTTCTTAGTTCTTGGAGCTCTCAGTGACACTCCTTCCCCTAATTTTTTGGCATCCTGCCTCTTACCCAGGCTCAGCCTCTTCTGCTAACTAGCTGCATGGGGAAGTTGTATATCCTATCCCTCAGGCAGCCCTGAGCTTTTTAAGCCCCCAACAGGAATATGCCAAGAATGTCCCCTCTCTTCCCAACACCCTGCCACACATCCCAATTTTGCTAAGATCTAACACCTTTCAGTTGACTTCTTAAGAGAGGGAACATGGATTGGAGTCTTTGGAGATTAACAAAGAGTTTGATATTGACATAGGAAAGGTGGAGCTGCCTTAATTTTTGTGAGGGGGTTTCTATCCCTTATTGTCTGGGCAAGAGTTAAGTTAACAGATATAATAGATGGCGGAAGTGAGGAAGGCTTATTTCCTGGGCAATAATCTTACTTCATGGACTTGATGGAAGTTAAAAGGATAGCAGTCTCTTAACTTCTCACTGTCTTAGCAATAAAGGGAAAGCAAGAAATTCCCAGGGGCCCACTGCCCACAATGGCAAATCTGTGCCTGTCTGAAAGGTTCACACTGTGGGATTTGTCTCTCACTTCCCAGAAATATTCACACCCTGCTCTCCTGTATCTGTGATCTGCTCCCTGCAAGCTGAGAAGCAAAATATAAAACAGCAGAGAGAGAAAGAGGCAGTAGTTTTAAGGCAAAGTAGATTTCATACATCCTTTGTTGTTGTTCTTTTTGTACATCATCAAAGAGCTGCTTGGTGAGGTCGTCCATTTTTCCTGTGAAAAGAGAATGCTTTTTGAAATATGTCTGCAAACCAATGCCTTGATATATTCTCATCCTAAGTCTTATTAGTGATAAATACCCCATGATTGTTCTTACATTTTCACTTTCTTAAATATGACATGAATCTAACTTCCACTTCTATAAATTAGAAATATTGGTAAGTGGGGCGGGGGGGGGGTGTTCAAAATAATAATTCTCACAAATTTGTCAGGGTTGGAATCTATGAATAGTTTCATTTATAGTACTTTATTGGTCTGAATATCATTTGTTTGATTAAAATAGGCATATTGGCTTTGAGATAATAAATATTATCATTAAAAGCAAACAGGAATCCTTCGGTTAAAAAATGATCAATTTATGATAGGGTTTCTCAATGTCAGCACTATTGACACTTCAGGCTGGGTAACTCTTTACTGGGGAGAGGGGGCCATCCTGTGCACTGCAGGGTGTTGAGCAGCATGCCTGGCTTCTACCCACTTGGAGCCAGTAGCACCTCTGTTCCAGTGGTGACAACCAAAAATGTCTCTAGGCATTGCCAAATGTCCCCTAGGGGGCAGAGGTGAACAAAAGTGCCTGGGTTGAGAACCACTCATTCAAGGTAATCAAGAAAATAATAAACTGCCTGTCTTCATCTTGGGAGAGAAGTATAAAAAGATGCTGCTGCCTTTGAATACAAGAGTCTCTAACACAACGTGCAGGCTGAAGGGACCCTGCATAACCGGGAAATGGTCACCGGGGTTCTGGACCTTCTCTGGCTATGAGAGCCCCACGGTCCCAACACGTCCACATACAACAGGGGCCCTTCACAATGGAAGCAGGATGACAGACGCAGCCCATCAAAGCCCGATGTCCCTGTTTGTACTTAGCTGACACCTCATTCGCGAATTCTGCCTCATTTCTGAGTCCTGCCCCAGAGGGAAGCCCAGGGGTGAGGTGATGATAGCAATCTTCCAAATTACTCGGTTAAAAAAAAAAGCCAACAGTTTAATAGTTTGTCTAAGGCATAGTCACATGTCCCTGAATCAAATCGATTGCTTTAGAATGTCATGCGTCAGCCAGATAATAGAAGGCACAGAGTAAAGTGAAGGCTGGTGCTTTTCACAAAACATTGCTTGGCATGTGTAGGGAGACCCTCTGGACAAGCAGTTTATAAACACTGGGTTTGAAAGTTTTCACATACTTTTTAGAAGGAGGTATCAAATCATCCACCCAAACATGTCAACACTGTCAAATACCGTATTTCCCTATGTATAAGATGCACCTTAATTTTGGGGCCCGAAATTTGAAAAAAAATATATTACGTAAAGTTATTAAACTCAAGTTTTGTTGTTGTTTTTTTAAAGATTTTTATTGGGGAATCGGGGAAGGGGGACAGACAGGTAGACAAATTGTTGTTTTGTTCTTCAGTCTAGTTGTGGAGGACGTCACTTCACTGGCCCATGTTGGTATGATCATTGTGCTCTTCCCAGGTGAAGCAATCGGTCGCCGGTCATTGGTCCGGCCACTCACAGCGGCTCCCAGTAGCTCACACCGGCTACCAGTCGCTCACGCTGGCTGCCAGCCACTCACGTAGCTCATGGCAGCCCACTGCAGCCCTGCTGCAGCCTATGCTGTTGCCAGCGACTCACAGAAGCCCAGCTCCAGGTCGAGCTGTTGTTCACCATCTCAGCTATAGAGGGCCAGCGTCACTGGCCCTCAATGTGGGATCCGAACTGCAGCCCTGCTGCTCAGAGCTGGTGCTCCCAAGCGAGCTCTTAACCAGCTGAGCCACTTGGCCAGCCCGAACTCAAGTTTTATTCATCATAAAATTCATACAATTCCTCATCACTGTAAAAAAATCTACAACCACTGTATAAGGCGCACCCAGTTTTTAGACCCCAAATTTTTCGAAAAAGGGTGCGTCGTATACATGGGGAAATACGGTATGTAATTTTCAGAACACACTGCTGAGAATTCAAATATTCTTGTGGGAAATTCCATTTAAAGTTAGAAAAAAGAACTAATGCCCAAGAGGAGTGTATTATAATAATAAAAGGTGGCAGTGGGTAAGCCCTTCCCTAATTCAGGTTCAAGGCTTACTCACAGACTGCCGACCTCCCTCTGTTCGTTACCACCCACATCATCAGTCCTTAGAGACAGGGTGGAGGGCACACAGTATCTGGAGCAGGAGGGCACGCCCATCCTTGGCAACGTCCGAATGGCCTTTCCTGCTCAGCTGGCCAGGCTCAGGATGTTTACTTCCTCCTATGGACATGGCCTCTCCTGCTCTCTGACCTGAACCCCAAGGGCTCCTGTTCTCCTCTGGATTCTGGTGTATCCAGGCCCTGCTGGACCTGGGGTGTGTGCCAGATCCCCAGGCCCGAACCCTTGTGCCTTGTGCTCCACATCAGAGCCTATGGAAAAGATCCCTGGACAAGACAGATAATCGAGTGTGCTGATTTCAATTATCTGATCAGGAACCACCAGACTCATGTTCCTGTTGGAATTTAGTAAGCGCTTGTGATTAGAATTCAAGTTGGAAAGCTTTGAATGGATGGAGCTAGGCTCAGGGTGCTGCTCCACACCCCTAAATGAAAGTGATGCCACCACTGGTTCCACGGGTCTGTATCTGACAGCCTGCAGGTGGTATGAATCCTAATAAGCAGGGCCCTTCATTTAAGGCCAGGGCAGTGGCAGGGGTGGAAGTACCACGTAGACCAAGTAACTTGGACAGAGCTGAAATGTGACTGCAAATCCCTGGCAAGCAACAAACATTACTCCAACATCACCCCAACTGTGCATCACGATTACCACAAAGTTTAAAAAAAAAATACAGACGTCTGAACCACCCCTGCTACCACCATCCACAAGCACACACGCACACACACACACACACACACACACACACACACACACACACACACACCCCCCATATCCCGATGAAAAAGCTCCAAGTTTATGGCCCAACCATCTGTGCTTTGCGAATGGCCCAGGAGGGGCTGTGCTGTCTGACAAAAGATAGGAATAAAAACAGATGAATCTGTAGGGTAAAGTTACCACAATTTAAATAGTTATTTTCTGTGGGGCAAAAATTTTCTCATCACACTAAATATACACTAGAGAGTCTTGATTCTGCCTAAAACTCAGTTCACACCCAAAAGTTATTTCCAGAACAACTGGACAAGTGAACTCATGGATGTGCAGATCAGGCCACCTTGGGCTTTACCTTTCAGCTCTTCAGTCTGCTCCTGTAGCTTCCGCTGTATTTGCTCTTTTTGTGTTTCCAGTTCTGAATTATGCTTCTGAAGCTTTGCCAATTTCTAGCAAAGGGAAAGAAAAAAAAACTTTTTTGAAAATACTCATTTCAAGTTTTGTTACCATTGCCTTTCTTGGTGAAAAGTTGTATTTTAAAAAAAATATATATATGCACACATTTTCTTGGCCTCAGCTCCTATCCATGGATAACAAACCAGCACCAGCCCACCGCATCACACTGCATTCACTTTCACATGCAAGGGCCCCATGTGACTTCAAACAGACACTAGTTTCCAACCTGGCCCAGCAATGGCTGAGAGCAAGGAGAAAGAACTAAACTTAGGTCTCCTCAAAGTCAAGGAAACTCCTCTATCCTTTTCGTGAGCTTCTCAATAACCAGGGTATTTATATATCTAATATAAATTACTTATGATATAACACAGATTCACACTTCGAGAGTGTTATCACTTAGTAAAGAGGTGTGATCATGACAGAATTTCTATTATTTTAGCTTCTCTTGGTCAAGTGTCTGCTGGGCTGGAAGCTGGGGCCCCTTGGTGCTGATTGATGGTTGGTGCCCAGCAGTGTGAGTGATGCCAGCAGCTGTGTTGGTGCAGCCGGGTGTGCATCCACGGGGAGGGCAGAGGAACGCCCTGGGGCTCCAGGCTGCCACAACCCTGGATGCTGTAGGACTTTGGAAAGTGTAGGAGAATGGACAGTAATAAAGACCACATCAGAAAATATTAGCTCATGCCTGTGCATGACTCTATGATAGGCATTTGGCTAAATTATCTCATCTGACAATTTCATCCTCACCACATCTCTGTCAAGTCCCCTTTTGCTATTCCTATTTTATAGATGAGGGAACGAAAGTTCAGAGAGGGTAAGGGACTTGCCTACGGTCACCCAGCCAGACAGCAGCAAAGACAAGACTAAACCTGGGACATTGGACTTTTATGGCTCCTGCTCTTTTTAATACACCAGAGAGATAAAAACCTGCCCCAGGCTTTGCACTGCTGTTCTGGGGAAGATGCTTCGGAGGACACACCAGATGGGCAAGCAACAGGGAACCAAGGTCACCCTGGAAGAGACGGAAGCATGTGGCCAGGGATCCTTCTTGGCCTTTTTTACTTTAAAAAAGTTGAAAGGAAGAGGAAAACTTGTGTTTCTTAAAGCCTGAACCTCTTCCTCTCCCCCAGACGCTAGGGCTCTGCCCGCCCCTCCCCTAAAAGGAGGCTCCCTCTGGTCATGGAAGCCAATAGCAAAATCTGCTCGGCTCTTCAGAACCCTGCTTTGTGGGGAAATGCTGCGCTCTAGTCCCTCCTATGGAAAGACTCCCAGGTATTGCCGGAGCCCCAGCCAGCACAGACCTCTTCCACAGTGGCCTTGTATCTCTTCCCCTTCTCCTCGTAATTGTTTCTGTGGGCAATGGCTCTGTCCAGCTCCGATTCCAGTTTCTGAATCTTCTCCATGTCACTGGCCCGAACGGCAGCCAGGCTGGTCAGCTTCTCCACCAGCCCGTGGTTCTCTTTGTTCTACAGAAAAGTAACAGCAGGTGCTTAGGGGTTTATCGCAAGTAGAAAAGCAGTTCCATTTGCTTCTCACAACCTTTCCAGTGCTTCGTCACACAGATGACGTTTATCATCACGATGGCATGCATACATGCACATCTGCACCCCAGGGATGATAGCCAGGCAGATCTTGTTAGGCAAATGGGTTCCAGCACTGGTAGCTCTTCCAGTTTGGGGGCCGTCCAGTTCTGGAGCTCCAGGACCACCCTAGTGTTCTGGGCTGAACTGTGTCTCCCACCGCACCCCAGAATTCACATGGTGAAGTCCTAATACCAGCACTTTGGAATGTGATTGTATTTGGAGATATTTGGATGGTATTTGGAGATTGTATCTGTAAGTACATCATTAGAGATGTAATTGAGGTAAAACGAGCTCATGGAGGCGGGCCCCAAGTCAGCATGGCTGGTGTCCTTATACGAAGAGGAGATTAGGACACAGGCATATACAGAGGGAAGACGATGTGAAGACACAGAGGGCAGATCGTCATCTGTACCCCAAGGAAGAGACAACTCAGTAGAAACCAGTTCTGCCAATACCCTTGGACTTCCCAGCCCCCAGATCTTGATCTTGGACTTCCCAGCCCCCAGAGCTGTGAGAAAATAAATGTCTGTTGTTTAAGCCCCCCTGTGTAGTTCGTGGTAGTTTGTAATGGTAGACCTAGCAAACCAATACGCCTAGAATGGAACCCAGGCAGTATTGGGACTCCCACAGGCCCTGCTCCCAGGTGGTCATGGCTGTTTTCCAGTGCGGCTCTTCTGCATAAGCCATATAACACATGGGCCTGTTACACAGCGCACAATGAGGGAAAATTGCATCAAAACCTCACATCTATTTGTTTGCACATTCCTCCATTCACAAAGGACCCCTATGGTATAGTTTAGGGCTAAATTTAAAGTTCAGCTTAGGAGAAGCTCGGTATTAACTGAGACAGGTCCAGGAGTGAGTTCTATAGATCTGGATGCTGCATTTTCTGCACCCCTCGCTCACTGGCCGACCGCATGTGGATTTTTTTCCCTACCAGTGAGAATGGCATGGGGAGTCTTCCCAAATTAGGGAGGGCTGCAGCTAGATCATATGGACCTTTGGGCAAATTAGAAAATGATAGCTCTCCTGGGCCAACGCAGCCCTGAGGGAGCATGGTTTGGCACTCAGACAGCAGCTTTGTGCAAATTTTAAAAAGGTGCTCCTGCTTCAAGGTAGCCCAGCTTTGTGCCAGGACATGTGGGTTGGCAAACAGAACCAGGCTGGATTTCAGCCCCACTTGCCCTCCTGGGCAGCTGCCCTTGTGCAGTGTACAACATACACCACCATATGGGGCAGCCCTTGACAGTGTGCTTCTGTTTTCTAGCTCAGGTGGTCCACGTAAACTGTTTGAACCTTCTGACGTGGGTATAATAAATCTTAACTGCATGGCTAAGCAACTGGCCCAGAACAAAATATATCTGTTAGAAAAAGTAACCATGAAAGATGTGTTATGAACAGCTACCTGATCTTCTAGCTTTTTCTGCAAACGCTGGACCCTGTAAGTAAGCTGAATGTTGAGCACGAATCGCCGGATATTCTGGAATCTTCGTCTGGCCAGCCAAGCCCGAGCGTATTTCTGAAGGATCACAGCCTTGTGTTCCTCTAGCATCTTTAAAACAAGATTTTGTGAAATGAGAGCTGGATCTCCATCCACTCTTTGTCTCATCAACTCCTCTAATGTTGGGAGATGCAACTACCAAAATATTCCCACTGTGTCCCACATGAATTCTTGTAGTCAACCCACAGACTTTTGAAACAATAATAAATTCCACCTGTAGCAGATGTGTACGGATAGACATTCACATACCAGAACTCCCTGCTTTTCATGAAGAAAAACTATCTCAGTACAGGCATACCTCAGAGATACTGTGGGTTCAGTGACTATCACAATAAACCGAGTCACACAAACTTCGGTTTCCCCGTGTGTATAAAAGTGGTGTTTACACTATACTGTAGTCTGTTAAGTGTGCAATAGCATTGTGTCTAACAAAAAGCACATACCTTAATTAAAAAATACTTTATTGTTAAAATATGCTAACCACCATCTGAACCTGTTGGAAAAATGGTGCCAATACATTTGCTCAAAACAGAGTTCCCACAAACTTTCAATTTGTAAAACACAAAACAAAACAGAACAAAATGCAGTATCTGTGAAACACAATAAAGTGAGGTATGCCTGTACTGTTGGTGAAAAATAACACGAGCCCTGGGAAACCTGTGTCCCCAAAAAAGCATGTGGTCTCAGCCGCACCTTTCGATACCTCCTCCTTGCCAGGAATCCGCGGGTGTAGGCCTGGATGGTGATGGTGGCCACGCGAATCAGTTGGTACAAATTGCGAACAAGATATCCACGACAGTGCTTCTGAATGATGATGGCTGCCCACGCCTCTTTCAAGGCCGTTGCAGTAACAGCTCTCCTGAGTTAAGAAGAATGTGGAGTCCATCCGTTATTCACAGAGCACTGACCTCCACTACAGCGTGACACACTTGGACAGCTCTTTGGGCAACTACTGAGGAACAGTGAAATGTTTTGCTGATCTACCCATTAAACACTGTAAGTGACGTATTCTAAAACCTATGTGGGATCAGTCATCCTTACTTCCACTTTCTCCCCAATCTGAATGTGGGTCTGCTCCAGGCATGAGGAAACACATGGGAACATTCACACTCTTCTTATCCAGGACGATCCATCCACTCACAGGCCCACAGAGACCACGGGGGTCGTAACAACAAAACTGTGTTTTGGCATTCACTTGCCCGTTCATCTATTCCTTCTTTCTTGTGGGAAATCCTGCCAGAGGCTCTAGACCAGGGCTGGCAAACTATGGCTGGGAGCCAAACCTGCAGCCTCCCACCTGTTACTGTTAATGGATCAGAACACAGTGACGCCTATTAAATACATACTGCCCATGGCTGGTTTCATGCTATAACAGCAGAGGCGAGTGGTTGTGGGAGAAACTGCAGGGCCCTCAAAGCCCAAGGCATCTGGCTCTTATAGAACAAGCTTGTCGACTCCTATCCATGTGATTGGAGGAAAAGACCAAGTTCTCACCTTCAGAGTTTACAGCCTCATGCAGTAGACAGACTTATAAATGGCCAAATGGCATATGAGAAAAATAAAATAACTACCGAAAGTCTTGCTTGGGAAAGGCTGCCGTGTGAGCCAGCCTTTGACATAAAAGGATTTCTGAAGACGGTGAAGGTTGGAAAAGGCGTTACATGCTGAGGGATGAGCAAAGAAGGCATGGAGGCCTAGCAGTGCCTGAAATATTCAGAAAAAGAGAATCTGGAATTGCTAGAATATAAGGTACATGAAGAAAATTTGTAGTCAATGAGGCTAGAAAAATAGATGGGGATTTAAAAAATATATATCTATATATCTATATATATGGACACCTATTATGTGATAGGCACTGTGCTAGGTTCTAGGTACAGATGTTATGGGAACCAGGCAAGTATGGTACCTATATCTTCACGGAGCTTCTATTCTTATGAATGCATCTAGACCACAGAGGCCCTGAGTGCCATGTCAAAGACTGAATGCTATTCTGTAGGAAACAGGGGCCACTGGAGGCATTAAAGGCAGCTGCAGGGCAGTGACTCGATCAGGACTTGCTTTAGGAAAACAGGGGAGAAAGGTGGCAGCTGAAGGGCTGGGCTGTTCGAGGGTAAGGCAAGCAATGATGAAGGCCTCGTCCAGCACTGGCGCGTGGGAATAGAATGAATAGAAAGAGGCAAGCACTGAAGGAGGGGTAGAATTACCAGGCCTTGGTGACTCCCCAACGGAATGGGAGCGTGGGTCTGGGGAGGAAGATAACGCTAGGGTTTCCTGCCCAGGAGGCTGTTATTAATTGGGACACACGGGAGGAGAAGCCTGGCTGCATGCGCATGTAGACAGTTGCCTGGGGGAGCGAGGGGTGGAACGGCAAGCGCAGCTTGGGGCATGCTGAGGTGAAAGAGGAGGTGCCAACCACATCTCCATGAAGCCCAGATGTCGCTGTCGGTCAGGCCTCAAGCTCAGGGAGTGACACAGCCTCACCCTTAAACACCTGCCTTCTCAACAATCCTAACAGCATGCCAAGGAAGGAGGCAGGACAGACACACAGAAGTACACAGTGCTACTTGGGAAGGACAGCAGTCTCACTGGCCAGCCCAGCACGGCCTCTTGGGAGTACTCAAGGAGGGATGGGATGGGATGGTAAAGATGGTGGAACTGCCCTCTACTCAGCCATCCCCTTGGGGCACTGCGGTAGCCTTGTCCAGGGGTTCAGCCTTGCCATGGAGCCCCTCAGGCACGGTCTGCTCCGCTCCCACCCCCATCTGCAGGTAGGCTGGTCAGTGGCTATTCACGGCATCTTTGCCCAGGGGCTTCACTAGGTCCCTGGTCATCTTAGGCATTTTCAATTCCCACAGACAAGGGGCCCAGTCCCACTACCTGGTCTCACCCAGAGGCACCTCTGACCCTCCTCAGAGACACCCTGATGGGGCTTCCTCTCTCCAGATTCCTGGTTGTCACCTCCCCACATGGGGACAGCAAGCAGAGTCAGCACTACCTGCCCCCGAGAGACACATCCGCCTCACCTTGAGACTCATGACCACCTCAGGGAGATGCACCCTGGCTCCCAGGAGAAAGGCCATTTGTCTTGGACAGTACCCCCCGCCGGAGGTGACCAGCAGAGATAGCTGTACAAGTCCACAGATCTTTGGTTTCAACATACCTCACGGTTTGCTGACCCCGGAAGTAACGCTGGATTATCAGGGCAGCTTGTCTCTCTCGGAGGAATTTTTTTCTCTGGAGCCAGCCACGGATGTGCTTTTGTATCACAACACAACCCTGCCTCAGTTTATCTAATCGGAGTTTCTCTAAATAAGCCACTTGCCCTGCTCTGAAGAAAATTTTGGTTTTACCGAACTGGTACTGATTAGAATCCTGGAAGAGAAAAATGGTATCGTCAGAAACAAAATCTTCTCAGATTTTCTACATAGTATTTGGAAAAGATGTTTAGAGATTCAAAGATACCAACAACATTGTTATTCTGACATATCTGTTCTTTGACATAAAGCAGAAAACCTCTGATCATGATCTAGAAATTTGTCTTTCAACTTGTTTGTGTAAAGCCACGTTAGGGGAAGAAATGGACTTGAGGTGAAGGTGTCTGTGTCCATCTGTGGGGTGCGAGGGGTGTGCATTCTCAGTGATTCTCAGTTGGGCTGTTGGGGAGCTTCAGCCTCTGATATGTGGTTCCCACAAAAGGGCGAGGTGCCTGAAAAGGCTTGGCTTCTGTCTCCATTTTGGCTTCTCTTCATCACTCTTTTACTGGCCATCATAACTCCTTCCCTAGCTCTTCTCCATCATAACTCATCACTTCAGCAATCATCTAAATCCACGCTGAGCGCCATGTCTGGAAGCCCCCTGGCTTAGTGACCATCTAGTTGACCAGGTAAGACTGTGGGAAAACAAAGCAGGATGGGCGGAGCCTGGGGGAGGCCAGGGTTCAAATCGGGTCACTGCTGTCAGGAGCTGATTCTCTATGAGTGCTCCTGCTTTGAACCCCTTGTCACACAAATGCTTCCGCCACATGTTCCTTCTTAGCTATTCGTGACAACGATGGTTCAGAGACTGAGGCAAAGATGAGGAAACGTGCTTGGGAGATGTGCTTCTCGGTAAGAGCTCATGACTTGGGGTGAGCAAGACTGACCTGGATGAGCCTGTGTAACACCACTTTGCACACTTCCTTTTTATCGCTGAACGAAAGCTCCTGCTTGGTCATGAGGACACCGTAACGACTGTAGAACTCGATGTATGTCCACCTGGAAAGTCAAAGCGGGATCTAAGGAGGCATGCCAGAGAGGGAGCGTGTCGTGTCTGTGCTCCCTGCGGACTTACCTATCTCTGCTGGTGAGGTAGAGGTGGGATAGGGCCTGTTCTGAGAATGATGGCACTGACCTCTGACCCGCCTCCCCGCTGGGACATCACCTGAACCTCACACCGAGCACACCTGTCTGCAACCTGGACTGTTTATGTTAACGTTTCACTCCAACAATTCTCTTCCCGCCCCGCCACCCCCACCCCAGCTCCCATTCCCAGGAGCACTGAGGGGCAGTGGGTGACCCTCACTAGCAGTGGAGATGGGTGATGGGGTGGTGATGATGGCAGCCTCTGCCCCACACACTGCCCGTGTGTCACCCTCTTCCGGCCTTCCCACAGCACAGTGGGACAAATTTTGGGAGCATCTTACAAAAGTATATGACAAAAAACATGGCAGCCACTCCCTTGGTTTTCAGCACAGATGTGAAATTGGGCACTTCGCACCCCCCCCCCAAAAAAAAGACTGAAAATGTACCTGGAAGGGTAGCTCTGTGCACTGATGCGAATCGTTTCTAAAACGCCGCAGGCTCGCAGCTGCTGAACAATTCTTTTGGAGTCAAACCTTAAAGAAGACAATTTTATAATGCATTAAGTTACCATTATAATCAATAATAGCACCTCTGTAAAACAGTTCAGAAAGCTGAGGATACGAGAAAGGAGCAGCTGATTCTGACACAGGGAGAGGCCTTATGAGGGGAAATGGCCTTTGGGTTGGGCTTCGAATGACAAAAGAGTGGAACCTCGTCCAAGTGCCCATCTGATACTCTTACAAGACACCCAACAGGTGGCCCTCTGGCTCAGGTGTGCCCTCCGGTGACCCACAGTCACATTTACCACCTCCATAAACAGCTCATCTCCCTGAGACACCTCTTAGCTTGAGTCAGCTAAAAGGGACTCGAGAACTTCCACTTGTGGGTCTGGAGCCTTTTCCTTGGGGCCCCAGAGAACAATTCTAATGTTGCTATGTTTGAGGGCAACATTTCTGACCCTTCTTTAAAGCCTTCCGCCTACAAACACATACACATTCTTTCATAATCAAGGAACAGGTTCTGGCTTTCACAGTTGTGTCAACTTCAGGTGTAGATTACTCTTTCAAATCTAGCCACTTTGCTTAATCCTAGCGAGGATGTGGCTTCGCCAAAGGGGTTGTGTTAACATTATATGTAAACGGCAGGATTGTTTTGAATCATTTGAAAAGCCAGAAACAGTATATAGTTCAAGACAATTGTAAGCACATTCTCCAACATCATGATAGACACGCTGGATTGCTCAGGGCATTCCCTGTCTGTCTCATGAGAACACTTACTCAAAGGGCAATTTCTCATCGTTGGGTTTGATGCAGCGAACATAGTGGGGCGTGGTTGCGTTGAGGGTCTCCATGAGTAAGGACAGAGAGCTCCGGAACTAGGAGACAAGTCAGGCAACAAACATCAGGCTGAAATGTGATGTTTTAATCGAGGTGGGAAAAAAGGCCCCACCTTGATAAGAACAGGAAAGGCTAACTTCATGCATAAACATCTATTCGAAAGACTTCAATCCATGACTGTGATTATTAGAGTGTCCCACTGTTCCAGACGGAACACCGCTCCGTCCAACACTCCCACAAAGCACAGAACGTACTAAATCATGTTATTGTGCGAACGTGCTGTTTGACCAGTGGTGTGCAGCCTTGGAGGTTGAGGTATGATGACGATGAGCTACTGCTTTCCTTTGCATTTGTATTTACATTAGATTTGAAGAAGTTGGGTGCCCATGTCCAGGCCTGGAATGTGGATCCTCCCAATGCCCAGCTCCCACGGGGCCTGGCCTGTGCCCGTGACCCCACCCTCCCTCACTTTCTTGGTACCTTGCTCCCCACTGTGGTCCGGAACAGCTTGTTGTTTGGCTTGATGACTTGCTTTGCAGATTTAATCGTGATTGCTGAACCAAAAGGGGAAGGAGGAACTGGATTTTCTTGGAAAAATTTGGCACAGAGATGAAACTGGAAGGAGGAGAGAGGATTTCAATGTCTGAAAGTACTTTCCCACAGGCCTCAGCTGGCACAAGCCAAATAAGTGCTCACAACAAGCCGATCGAACCCAGTGGAAGGTCAAGTGATAACCTCGGCCAATCTCTACAGCAAATCTCAATTCCCCACAGCAGACTGTCCTCACTCGAGATGACCGTAGCTTCTTTCCCAGGAATGAGGGCAGAGAACGTCTATATGTGGGTATCGCTCAAAGGGTCAGGAAAGTGGAAACGTTACAATTCCCATCTCTGTGCCTTGGCTCACGTTGTTTCTGCACCTGGGATCTCCTTTCCCCTACCCCACATTCTCATGCCCACAGATCCAAACCCAACCCACTATTCAAGGTTCTGTTAAAATAGTTTCCAGTCCCACCCTGGTCACAACATCTTCCCTGATGCCCCAGCAGGAATGAATCCCAAGTTCCTCTAAACTATCTTAACCTTTTATTTGTACCTCTCTTAAGACTCGTTACTTTCGCCCTTGCATCAGTTCTTTCTTTAAACGTCGTACCTTTTTTTAGAGTCAACCTCATAATTTTTCTTTTAAATCAGACATTGAGAATCTCCTTCAGGACAGAGCTCCTGCCTGATGCATCCTTGTGTGCCCCCGTGGGCGGAGGGGATCGGAAACTCCCACACTCTGACAGCCTGTGTGCTTAGCGGGGAGACCCTCTGTGCTTCTACATGATTTGCGTTTTGCGCCATCTTCCAGATTGGGCCCTGGGGTAAGCTTGGGGTTGAGTAAACAATTGGTGCATGAACTAATTTTGTAGACAAGGTGCAGGCCACTTCCACGTTGAATTTTCTACCATAAACCAGTTTTAGTAACTGAAGGGGTCCTGGCCTATGATCTATTTATGAGCATTATTGCAAGTGCTCATGCTCACTTGGGAAATGGTTAAAATACTTGAACATCAACAGAGGACCAGGATCTTTTAAAAGAAGGAAAACAAATATGATAGTCAAATCTTCACAAAAATGAAGGCTTAGAAACTCGGATAGAAATGGCGGCTGTGAGGAGGGCTTCCTGAGTTCTCCTTTGGAAATCGCCGCAATTTGAACAGCAATAACTCTTCAAAAGAACCTTTACTCATCACACAGAGCAGCTAAGAGGCTCGCACGACGACTACTTGAAGGTGGGCAGACCGGGCGAGTGGGGGAAGAGGGAGGCGAGATATGTGGAGGCGCAGTCCGCACCCCTGGCTGCTGAGAGTCGGGGCCCCAGAGAGATCAGAAAGCGTTCTCGCGGCTCGCTCCCTAGGCCTCACGGTCCCGGGGAGAGTGCCACAAGAGTGTGACTGTTTGCAGAGGCTGAGGCAGAAGCCTAGGGCCGGGCAAGTGGGGGAAGAGAGAGGAGAAGTGCCTGCAGAGGCAAGGTCCACAACCGTGGCTGTGGAAACACGCGGGACCCTGGGAGGCAGATTGGAGAACATTGCAGCGGCAGGGCAGGCTCAGCCCCTGTGCCCCCACGGTCCCGCGCCAGGAGTACGGCTGAAACGTCTGAGGCAGAAGCCTCAGCTCAAAACAGCGGCGGGACAGTTTTTCTTTTTTTTCCTTTTTTACCTCTTTCTTTTTTTTTCTTTTACTCAGACAGAAAGCAAAAAACAACTGCATAGATAAGAAACCACCCCCACTCTCCCTCCGAAACTCTGGCCCCCGGCCACTCCAGAGTCTTAAACTGACCTCTGAATGGAGGAATAGTGTCAGATTACAGAGGTGCTCCTAATCCCAGGGGGTTGAGGAACTAGGCTGGGAAGAGGCTGCAGAGTGTGGGTCTGCCTACTCTGCCCCCACCTCTCCTGCGCAGCTTGGGAGGCAGGGCAACTTCAGCTGCTGAGTTACTCACAGGACCCCCAGCAGGTGGCTTTTAGCAGCTCTGAAATCTCACCCCCCCCACAGCCTCCAGCGGAAAGAGGGCCCGAAGACGCACATAGACCCTTCTGGCTGCACAGCACTCAGCGTGCCTCTGGGTAGGCGAGAGCAGAAACGGCATTGACTTTGTAAAAACTACCAACCACACCTCATAACCCCAGTCATCTAGACCTGCATCGCTAGGGTCACTCTAGGTGCCAGGTGGCCTGCTCTGCCCCCACAAGACGCAGAGGAGTTTGTGTATAGCAGAGGACAACCTGGGGAGAGCTTGGTGGACTTTAGCCAAGACTGGCACTGGTTTTTCCTTGGTATTTATTTTTTTTTGGTCTGTTGTGTTTTTTTTGGGTGTTTTTTGTTTCCTTGTTTTGGTTGTTTTTGTTTTTTTCTATTTCATTACTAACATGAAATAGTTATATATATCCATATCCATATCCATATATACGGGTGTGTAGACATACATATTTTTTCTCTTTCTCTCTTCCTCTCTTTCTTGTCTCCCCTCTCTCTCTCCCTTCTTTTCTTTCTTTTCCAAGGCTCTACTTTTCCACCTTCTTTCCATTTTTATGCAATTTTTTTTGTTAGTTTTTTTTGTATGTTTGATATTTCAGTGCATGTTTAGTGTTGGTTGTTTTTTACATGTGAGAGTATCTGGTTTCTTTTGGTGGCTGTTGTGGTTGTGCTTGTTGATCTGTTTTGCTCTAAAATTGCTCTGCAGCAGGGCCCAGCCAAAGAGGCTCAAGAATCATCACACCCAGTGGCTAACTTTAGATAAAACCAGAGCATTTCCGGGTTTGACCTACAACAGTCACATCCAAAGGGAAATTGCTACAGGCACAAGAGCCCATAGGGGCCAAGCCTCATCAGAGGGGTCAACCCTCACACAGAGCAGCTCATAAACTGTGGACACAGCTAATCCTCACAGCTAGTCATCCTGGGAGTCAATCCCACCTACTGAAAAGCCAAAAGCAATCAAAACTCAACTTCAACAGGAGAAGACATACAACATAAGGAACACCTCTGGTACACACGCATAGAAGAATAGGGAGATGGAGCAATTCAAATATAAAGGACACATACTACATTAAGTCCACCCAGAAAAGACTGAGTGACCTAGGAGATCTACCTAATACATCGAAGCAAGCACAAAGAGTAAGCCAGAATGGGGAAACAAAGAAACACATCCCAAATAAAAGAACAGAAGAAACCTCCTGAATCAGTGGAACTAGTGGAAATAGAGGTAACCAACCTATCAGAGACAGAGTTCAGAAAACTGATTATTGGAATGTTCAAGGAAATTAATGAAAATATAAAGAAGGATAGAGAAATCATGGAAAACAACCAGCTAGAACTAAAGAATACAATTACTGAAATAAATAACAAACTTGATAGAATTACCAGCAGATTGAATGAAGCAGAGGATCGAATCATCCACTTAGAAGACAACATAGTAGAGATCATCCAAGCGGAACAACAAAAAGAAAAAGGAATAAAAACACTGAAAATAGTTTAAGAGAGCTGGGTGACAACATCAAGCGCAACATGTGCATCATAGGAATACCAGAAGGAGAAGAGAGGGAGCAAGGGATAGAGAACATATTTGAAGTAATAATGACTGAAAACTTCCCTAACCTGGCAAAGGAAATTGACATACAAGCCCAGGAAGTGCAGAGTTCCAACCAAGATGATCCTAAACAGGTCCACACCAAGACACAATATAGTGAAAACATGTTACTAAATAGCGAATGGGTCAAAAATGAGATCAAGGAAAAAATCAAAAGATAACCTCGAGACAAACGAAAATGAAAACACCAAGACCCAAAATCTTTGGGATGCAGCGAAAGCAGTCCTAAGAGGGAAGCTCATGGCAGGGCAGGCCTACCTAAAGAAGCAAGAAAAATCTCAAATCAACAGTTATCCTTATATCTCAGGGAACTGGAAAAAGAACAGCAAAATAAGCCCAAAGGGAGTACAAGGAAGGAGATAATAAAGACCAGAGCGGAAATAAATGAAATAGAGACCAGAAAAACAATACAAAAGATTAATGAAACCAAGAGCTGGTTTTTTGAGAAGATAAACAAAATTGACAAACCTCTAGCCAGACTCATCAAAAAAAAAGTGAGTGAGGACTCAAATTAGTAAAATCAGGAATGAAAGAGGTGAAGTGACAACAGACACCACAGAAATACAAAAAAATTTTAAGAAATTACTATGAGCAATTATATGGCAACAAATTTGACAATATGGAAGAAATGGATAATTTTCTAGAAGCATACAACCTTCCAAAGCTAACGCGAAAAGAAACGGAAAAATCTGAATAGACTGATTACTACCAAGGAAATTGAATAAGTAATCAACAAGCTCCCAACAAACAAAAGCCCTGGACCAGATGGCTTCAAAAGTGAATTTTACCAAACCTTCAAAAAAGAATTATCACCTATTCTTCTCAAACTATTTCAAAAAATCCAGAAGGAGGAAAGGCTCCCAAACTATTTCTATTGAGGCCACTATCACCCTGATTCCAAAACCAGACAAAGACAGTACAAAAAAGGAAAACTACAGGTTGATATCCCTGATGAACATAGATGCAAAAATCCTCAACAAAATATTAGCAAACAGAATTCAGCAATATATTAAGAAGATCATACACCATGATCAAGTGGGGTTCATCCCTAGTACGCAAGGTTGGTTCAATATCTGCAAATCAATTAATGTGATACACCACATTAACAAAATGAAAAATAAAAATCATATGGTCATATCAATAGATGCAGGAAAAGCATTTGACAAAATCCAGAAGCCATTTATGATAAAAACTCTTAGCAAAGTGGGAATAGAGGGATCATATCTCAACATAATAAAGGCCATATATGATAAACCCACAGCTAACATCATACTCAATGGGGAAAAGCTAAAACTATTCCCCTTAAGGTCAGGAACAAGACAAGGCCACTTTCTCCACTTTCATTCAACATAGTTCTAGCCACAGCAATCAGACATGAAAAAGAAATAAAAGGCATCCAAATTGGTAAGAAGGAAGTAAAATTGTCATTATATGCAGATGACATGACACTATATATAGAGAACCCCAAAGATTCCATCAAAAAAAACTACTGGAACTGATAAATGAATTCAGTAAGGTAGCAGGATACAAAATCAATATTCAGAAATCAGTTGCATTTGTATACACCAATAATAAACTATCAGAAGGAGAAATTAAGAAAACAGTCCCATTGACAGTTGCTTCAAGATCTATAAAATACTTAGGAATAAATTTAACCAAAGAAGTTAAAGACCTGTACTCAGAAAATTACAAGACACTGAAGAGAGAAATTAAAGAAGATACAAATAAATGGAAACACCTACCATGCTCATGAATAGAAAGAATTAATATAGTTAAAGTGTCCATATTGCCTAAAGCAATATATAGATTCAAAGCAATTCCTATCAAACTACCAAGGGCATTTTTCACAGAAATAGAAAATATAATCCTAAAATTTATATGGAACCATAAAAGACCCCGAATAGCCACGGCAACCCTGAGAAATAAGAACAAAGTCGAGGGTATCACGCTACCCAACGTCAAATCATACTATAAGCCTACAGTAATCAAAAGAGCATGGTATTGGCATAAAAACAGGCACATAGATCAATGTAACAGAATAGAGAGCCCAGAAATAAATCCATACATTTACGGTGTGTTAATCTATGACAACGGAAGCAAGAATTTACACTGGGGTAAAGATAGTCTATTTAATAAATGGTGCTGGGAAAATTGGACTGACATATGCAAAAAAATGAAATTGGACCACCTCCTTATGCCATATATGAGAACAAATTAAAAATAGATTAAAGACTTAAGTGTAAGATCTGAAACCATAAAACTCCTAGAAAAAAACATAGGGAATAAATTTGCAGACATTACCCTGAGCAATATTTTTACTGATATATCCCCACGGGCAAGGGAAATAAAAGAAAAAAATGAACATATGGGATTACATGAAACTTACAAGTTTTTTCACAGCAAAGGAAACCATCAATAAAACAAAAAGGAAGCCTACTGAGTGGGAGAAGATATTTGTCAACGATATATCTGATAAGGGGTTAATATCCAAAATTTATAAAATACTCATTCAACTCAACACCAAAAAAACAAACAACCCAATTAAAAAATGAGCAGAGGATATGAAGACGCATTTCTCTAAAGAGGACATACAGATGGCCAGCAGGCATATAAAAAAATGTTCAACCTCACTTATCATTAGAGAAATGCAAATAAAAACCACAATGAGATGCCACCTCACTCCAGTCAGAACAGCTATCATCAATAAATCAACAAACAACAAGTGCTGGCGAGGTTGTGGGGAAAAGGGAACCCTGATGCATTGTTGGTGGGACTGCAGATTGGTGCAGCCACTATGGAAATCAGTATGGAAGTATCTCAAAAAACTGGAAACAGAACTACTTTATGACCCAGCAATTCCACTCTTAGGTATTTATCCAGAGAAACCCAAGACACTAATTCAAAAAAATATATGCACCGCTATGTTCATTGCAGCGCTACGTACAATAGCCAAGACTTGGAAACAATCGAAATGCCCATCGGTAAATGACTGGATTAAGAAACTATGGTACATTTATACAATGGAGTATTACTCAGCTATAAAGAAGAAGGAAATCGTACCATTTGCAATGATATGGATGGACCTAGAGAACATTATGCTAAGTGAAATAAGTCAGTCAGAGAACGACAAATACCATATGCTCTCACTTATATGTGGAATCTAAATTATTAACTAAATAAACGAGCAATGTAAACAGAAATGGTCTCAGAGACACAGAAGAAAAACTGATGGTTGCTAGATGGGAGGGGGGTGGGGATGAAGGAGAAGGGGAAGGGACGAGACAACATAAATTGGTAGCTACAATATGGCCTCAGGGATAGAAAAGACAGTTTGGGGAATATAATCAATAATGTTGTAAATGTTTTTTAGGGGGCCAGAGGAACTCATGTCTTCTTAGGGAGACCACTTCATGGACGGTGTAGAGGCGTGACCACTGCACTGCACATCTGAACCTGCTGTTGAATAATATATGTCAATAATTTAATACATATATAGTCATGGGCTGTGGAGTATAGTGTGGGAATAAAGTCAATGGAATTGTAATAGATATGTATGATATCGGGGGTGGGGAGGCGGTGGATTGGGGAAGGGGGCTTGTCTCTTTATGAGGGGTGAAAAGTATAA
>NW_017731362.1:4302636-4308751 GCF_001890085.2 Hipposideros armiger
AGAGACCGCTTTTCTTGAATTGTATGGTATTGATTTTTCTGCTAACCTCCCAATGGATGACTCATAGAATCAGGAAGTAAAAGAAAACTCCATTCTTGTTAGTCATCAGCAATTGGTGTGGGGTTACTTGCTGTTTCCATGTCCACTGTACGTTCACCTGGGGATGGCATCAAAGGGCACTTTCTTGGTGGACATGACCTAAGCAGTCATGCACGTTACCCAACGGTGGGCTATGCATGCTGAGGGTGGGAGGCTCACCTGACCTTCCAGGGTTCCGGCTAGGGTCGCAGTGTTAATATCCTACCAATTGGGTAACATGTCAGGGATTTACATGCACATTTAAAAAACATCCACTTTGCAATATGCTCACCTGTTAGTACTCAGAAGTTGAAAAAAACAATTTTTAAAAAATTAATTCAAATCATGAGCCACTTGAGCAAAGGGCTGCACCCTGCTCATCTCCAGGCCTATGAGACAATGTGTGGAAGCCCTGTCAGTACCTGAAGCAGCACCTAACACAGTAGGGACTCAAATATTTAAATAAAAGTGTTTATAAACAAACATGTCATTAAAAAAAATTATACCTAAAAGTCTAAGCTACTTTATTACAGATTCCAAAATAAGTATTATAAATGATACACACTGAAATATTAAGTTAATAATATGCAGCTGCATTCACTCTATAAATACATAAAACCAATAACTTTTAAAAGTTACCAAGCATTCTTCATCCAGTAACTCCAAAATGCCCATTTTTGCTTCAATCAGGTCAATAACTGGTTGGTTGTCATAAAAATCTATCAGAGTCCAAGGGATATCTTCCTTCATATATTCTTCTTGTTCAAGTTTAAAGACATGCTGGGAATCCAGAAGTTAATGCAGTAAAGTAAAACAGAATATTAAAGTGTGCTTCTGAAGAGGATGTAAGCATTTGGAAAATGTAGATTTGTGACTGATTTGCAATGTTTATGGAAGAATCTGAGGTGTGGGCAAACCCCCTTACCCATGATCAATGCAGCTGAGTTCCTAATGTGGGTTTAGACATCATCCTCCCGCCCTGAGTGGGTACCTGCCGAAGTCCTGGTACCTCCAGCACTGCAGGTACTCAGGGGGGTCCTGGAACTCCGCCCCAACCCCACCCCCGATGCTCACAGCGACTGCTGCTATCCAGGACAGAGCCAGCCTCTTTGGCTGGGTGGAGGCCAGCCTGCCCGAGAATGCTGGCTATGGTGCCAGTGTGAGAAGCCAACAACTTGGAGAGCTTTGTTCACTACTTGTTCGGGCCATAAGGGTATCAGGGAGGCTTCCCAGAGGGCTGGCTCAGGCTCCCTGGCTGCAGGTGGCAGGAGCGGAGGGGCATGGAGGAGAAAGCCTCCTGCAGAAAAATCCAGTGGGAGCAGCATGGAAGCACAAAAGGCGGTTGAGAGCCAAACAGGGCTTGTACAGACCAGAGAGCATAGTGATGGGGACAGTGGGAAGCACAGGAAGATGGCAGAAGGGACATCACGCAAGACTCTCACGTGCCCTAGAGCATTCTGGTCCTGTGGCTTTTTCCTAGGCAGAGGACCCACAGAGGGCGCAAGGGAGGGAGGATCATGATGAGGCCTGGGAAGTTAGCTCAGCTTGAGTAGGGGATGGCTTTGAGGAGGACAGAACTGGAGGCAGAGAGGCCAAACAGGGCTCAGCGGAGTGTTCTGCGGTGGGGGGACACTGTGGGAGGAGTCACGGAGGACGCTGGGGGAGGAGTCAGGACGCTGGGGGAAAAAGTTGAGCAAGAGCGATGAGTTAGGATGCGCGTTAGGCTAGGACACTGGGTCAGTGCTGGTGGTTTAGCCACAAAAAGGAGCATGGAGAGTAAGGATGCCAAGAGAGGAAGGTGGCGGGTTCCTTTTGTCACTGTTGAGCTCCCGGAGGCCACCAGGCACAGGAGTCCAGCAGCTGCCAGGTTTATGGAACAGGAGCTAGGAGACAGTCCTCACTAGGGCTTTTGCGCTGACATTTTTAAGGTATTACCCCCTTCCGGAAGGATCTGCACACTGATAGATGACTCGAAAAAATGAGAAGGAAAAGAGAACAAAGGAGGAGGAGGAAGTGGAAGAGAAGGGAGAGCAGGAGGAAAGTGGAACTGCAGCCTCTGTTATGCTGTTTTCAGGGGTGTCTCACACGTGCGTTATTATGAGGTTGAGGTGAATGTGTGTGTTGGGGACAACGTGGCTCTGGACCTAGGAGAGGGGAGAATCTGCAGAAATAGTTGACTTATGCTGCATATCTATTTGGAATAAACCTTCGTTGTGGTTATTAAATGCTAAATGGCCAGAGAATCTTTGAGAATGCTAACAAACTAGAAATTTGCAACAGTATGAAATTTAATGATTATATGTGGATTGATTCTGGGGCAAGGAACAGGAAAGTAAAGAAACATACTTGGTATGATTCAGTGTTAGGTCTTTTCCTCACGACAATATTAGGCAGACACAATTGGCCCATTTTTAAAGTGAGGAAAACTGAGGCTCAGTGAGCCCAAGGTCAAGGAGGTGGTAGAGCTGAGATTCAAACCCAATTCAGTTTGGGCAAAAACGCACGCTCTCCATGATGTCATACTATCTTTCCCTAGGGGTTGTGTGGGAGAAGCTGAATTTCAAAAGACAAGTTCGCCAGGTGAAGATGAAGGGTTGGAGAAAGGACAGGAGCAGGTAGGTTATGGCAGAGAGTGCAGCAGGTGCAAGGATGTGGAGTCATCAGGAAACTAATTCAATCATTTGGTCCAGCTGCATAGGGGATTTGAATCCAAGATTGGCAGATGGGGAATCCGAAAAGTTGGCAAGTGGCTCAGAGAAGATGAAATAGGAGGGGAAGGTGCAATTTCAAGATTCAGCCACCAGGTGGTGCAGTGACACAGCGTGCAGCTCCATGACTGCTCATGATCTGGGGAGAAGCCTGACGGCCTCTTCCCACGTTCGCAGACACATAGGGCTGAGAACAGGTTTCAAGAAGGCAGAAAAGTCACCTACCAGGTTAAACTGCTGCTGCAGTTTTTCATTAGCATAGTTGATGCAAAACTGTTCAAAGCTGTTGACATCAAAGGTTTCAAAACTGAAATACAGTTTAAACAAGTTAAAATATAACTTGGAGGACATATACATTCGTTTATAGGTCAGCAGTTAAAAAGTTTGCTATGTTTTCTGGAACTTTTAATATCCTGGCAGACGGTTTATAAATCAGCTTTACCCAGGTTGCATCAGAAAGAATCCGGCATGTATGAAACACCTACCCTGAGGCAGGCCCGTCACAATATCATGTATCATTTCATCTACACCACAACACTGACAGAATTATCATCCTCACTTTATAGTTGAGGAGATAGACTCTGAGAGGTTAAGAAACTTGCCTGAGGTCACACAGCTAAGTGTCAGACTCAGCCGAGTCGGCCTGATTGCAACGCCTATGCTTTCAGTGAAAAAGCAAGGCTCTTTCCTATTTCCCCACTCTTTGCATGTTGAAGGGAAAGGTAGCACAATTTTGCCTCTCCCAGGGGTGCTTTCCTTGTTCTTGGAAGAAAAGGGCAGGGCCGTTTAGCACCTATCACCCAGCAGACCCCATCAGGTCCAAGACAGACACGGCCCCGCCTCCATTTTCAGACTTTCAGTGGAGCTGCCCTGGAGCTGAGAGGAGGCAGTCAGGTGACAGAAACAGGAAGCAGGCTGGAGAGGGCTCACAGTGAGCTGTACTGGGCCCTGGCAAACAGGACTGTCCAGCGGGGCAGCTGCTACTCACCAGCCAGCTGTGGCCATGGACTAGTGCAGGTCAGAATGTTAGATCGCCTGATTCTCAAGAGAAGCCAGAAATCTGGACTTTTTCATGAATTATCCCACTCTGTAAAACATGTTATGGGCTGAACAAAACCCAGGCACTAAATTTGTTACCTGGCCAGGTGAGTGCTCCTGCCAGGAGGAAGGTCCCCCAGCACTTTAGGTATTATGATAGCACTGAAGCACATCACCTCACTTAACCCTAACACTGCCCGAGGTGGAGGGCTACAGCGACCCTGCCGTTACACATGATGGTCAGAGGAGATGGTGACCATCACAGAGACCAGCAGCCAGCAAATTGTGCCAGACACACAATTTGATCCCAGCTCTTACTGCCTCCAAAGCTTTGGTTCTTAATCACTCGAATCCTGAGGGGTTACTGCCAGTGCCAACATGGGTCCCTTGAGAGTCTCACTCGCCTGAGCCAATTTGGCTCAAGTTAGACTTCCTGGGCAGGGTAAGAGCCTGGACTTGCCTCTAAACAGCTCCACGATGACTTGGAGCAGGAGCTGAACCCACACAGCTCTGACAGCCCCATTTCACATGCACTCTGGGTGTCCGGAGGCTGGACACTGCAGGCTGGACAGGGCTGGGCTTGGGGGAGAGTTACAAGGGCCTCATTGGGCCGGCCGAGTGGTGCGATGGTTAAAGAACTGGTTTGGGATGCCAGAGGGCCCGGTTCGGATCCCACATATGAGGGCCAGTGACACTGCCCTCCACAGCTAAGATGCTGAACAACAGCTCAACTTGGANCTCTCTCCCCTTACTTTTTCCTGATAGGCAGCTAGATCCCTGTCAAGTACATAATGCATAACATTAATTACCCTTAAAACTTGACAAACCTTGCTTGTTCTCAGGATTTCAATCAACATGTCATAGACGGTGTCTCTGTTCTTTTCAAGGAAACCTTCGCATTTATACTCAACCTATGCAGAGAAAGGAATTAGTGACTTCCAAAGAGACAAAGCAGACAGCAGCTAAGTACCACAAGTTTCTTTTCTTTTTAAAGGAAGATTGATGATGGGTCTATAAAGGCAATCTCTAAAAAAGAGATTGAGTTTCTGTTTATTGCAACTACCCCATCATGGAAAGCTTAGAAAGCTGGGACTACATCACCTGATGGAAAGAGCCAGGCCTCCCGCTACCTGGGTTTCTCACTGTCTTGATTGTAACAATTTAATAGAGAACAATAAAATGATAAGAGGTTAAGGAATTCACAATAAATCTAAAATCAGACATGAGGTCTGCTAGAAACACATTGATCTTCAAAGCAGTACAATCAAAACTCATGTATTTTGTGATAAAAAGAAATTAAGACTTCCTAAGCACATATTCTCTCTCTCACGGGTACCCTACATGCTAAGTGTGACTTGAATGGACCTGAGTAGTCCCTGGACTGCCTGTTCTGTCGGGGAGGCAGCTTTGGCTCCAGGGCAGACAGCTTCGTTCCAGACTCTCACTGTACCTTATCTGCAAAGTGCTGGATGATAAAGGATGTATTTGACATTCTGGGTTTTTCAAACAAAGAGTTCTTGTTGACGAAATTATTGTACAGCTTTTGAAGCCAGTTTTCATCAGTGCCATGTGGTAACTGGAAGAGAAAAGCAAACCAAATAGCAAATAAGAAAACTAGAGATGGAAGACGAGGTGAGAAAAAGCGCCAATTCTGAGAAATCAAGAGGATCTGGCACCTCGAAGTGAGCTGCTCTAGACCGGCGGCTACATGTTTAAATGCAACTCTAGACATAAATCTGTCCTTGATCTCAATAATCTTTGGAGTGATTTAAATGGATGTAGCAATGCTCTTTTAGAAGAACAAAATGTTGTAAACTAAAAGGAAACAGTCATATCATGATTTAAGAAAGAATTTTACTTCTGCAAAATTGGCAGTATTTTCATATATTTTCCCAAAAAAGTCCAAAGGTTCAGAAAACAGTAGTACGGATTCCATTATGTGAATGTGACTTTTACTTATTTTTATTTTATTATTTTTTTATTTTTTTTAAGGAGGGCACAGCTCACAGTGGCCCATGCGGGGATCAAACCGGCAACCTTGGTGTTATCAGCACCATGCTCTAACCAACTGAGCTAACTAGCCACCCTGTGACTTTTATTCTTAGTTGTTGAATGGGGAAAGACTGGCACCTAAATGTAGTCTTCCCCACCCACCCCAATGAAAATAGCTTTTCCTTTGCTTCACTTCCTAATGAATAACTACCTCCTTGCACTGAGATCTTACCTCCTCAAACTAAGTTCATTGCAAAACTCCCTCTTGATAACTAGTGATTTTAAAGCTATCAAGTATA
>NW_017731362.1:4314335-4315756 GCF_001890085.2 Hipposideros armiger
ACCTAGAGAGTCTTCTCTACTTCAAAGATTAAACAAAATCAAAGTCAAAAGATATCAGACCAAAAATATATGGATGGCTCCAATTCAGTCTGGGTCTACGCATTTGCTTCCTTTCCATTTGAAGCTAACGTCTCCATCTGAAGGACAGATGCTCCCAGATGCTAACAGAAATAAGCTCCCAGACCACCACCATGATAAATGACAGGTAAGTGATGAGGAAAAGCAACTAAAAATACAAAGTTTGGTCAACCTTGTTCTGCCCACTCCACTCTCTGCATGATTCATAACCAAATCACTAACTACTCCATGCTTTCCAGAATCAACAAAAGTTAAATAACTCCAAAGCAATGGTGTGAAAGGAAGAACTTAAGACCTTACTTAAGTAATTATCTCTAGTGAGGCAAAGTCATGCAAAAGCACAGCTGGCCTGAGTTAGATTTCAACACGGAACAATGGTCAAGTTCCTGGAGCCTGAGGCCAGGCCTATGTCCAGGGTGTTCTTTCTGTCAGAGACCACCAAGCAAGGATCAAAGGATGAATTCAATGAGAGTCAGCAGGAGAACAAAGGAAATGGGCTTTTGATCAAAATGCATCCCTTTCTACTTCCTCACAGGGTAACTTTGAGGTTGGCCAAAGTACCTCAGGAGCAGAACGGGAAGGGAAAGTGAATGGAGCTCTGTATCAGGCACTGTCCCCAGTACTTTCCATGTGTCCTATCTGTAAGGCTTACAACAACTATAGGAAGTAAGTACTAGTATTATTCCCATTGTACAAAAGGGAAACTAAGGCATGGAAGGGTTAGGGAACTGGCATATGGTCACACTGGCTAAGTTATATCTAAGCAGAATGTGAAAAGACCTGTGGAGTTCATGAAGGCGTCTTAGCTTCACCCAATGTGTCTAACATGGAAGTCCTCTGAAGACCTCATGCCAGCCACAGAAGTTTGAGCAGCTTCCAGAGGTCCATTTTTTGGGTGTGTTGTGAAGTGGATTTGTGTGTTAAACTAGATGACCTCGCTGCTAACTGTGCCCCTTTCTCTATACTGTCTCCATAACAAAACAGGAATGGACAAATCAGCCAACAGGTACTAATTCAGCAATCATATTTGTAAAAAGGGTGATCTGCCCAAGTGTAAGCCTATAGAAGATTCAAGTTAGACAGTCTGCCCTTGAGGAGGTACCCATCTAAGACAAATAACACTGACACACAAACAAGAGGACACGGCCAATGGGACAAGCAGTATCAGCAAGGTGTTCACGTTGTCAGGAGATGCGCTGTTGAATACAACTTTCTGAGGCAATAGAAATGTTCTATATTTATGCTGTACAATACAGAAGCTATTACCCACATGTGGTTACGAGCACTCAAAACATGCCTAGTGTAACTGAGGAACTGAATTTTTAATTTCATTTCATTTTAAT
>NW_017731362.1:4317675-4318721 GCF_001890085.2 Hipposideros armiger
TCATGTAAGGTGTACAATTTATGAGTTTTGACATATGTATACCCTTATAAAGCCATCGCCACAACCAAGATGATGACCTCATGCACATCTAATACTTGACCCTTTAGAAAGCTCTTCCATGTTTGCTATTCGCATTCTGCTTAGCAGACAAGGCATGAATATTAGCTTCATGCGACTGCATTATGACTATAAATAAGAGTGACCTTGAGTCATCGAGGAAGTTCAAATTATGATAGAGGTACTCTGTCTCAGAAGACGGGAAAATATGTCACGCATGTTAAAAAAAAAACAACAACCAAACAAGGAGTTCAGATAACAAGAAAAGTTTGGGGACTTAGAGCACAACCACCCATGAGCATTGCAAAGAACCCTGGGGTTTGGGGAGCTCCTGCTTCCTTGGACCCACTCACCTCCCAGCCCTATTCTGTCTCTTTAGTTAGAGACATCAATTCTACCCCAAAACCCAAGGATCTTATGTCTTTGGACAGAATATTTTTTAAGTGATATTGCTATAACAAGAAAAAATTAATCTAGAATTTAAACCCCTACGTAAAACAGAGACTCTCCCATGCACCATCCATCACATACCCAATTTAAGATGTTTAAATTCCACCTGCTGTGAGGATGCACAAAGCTGATAGAAAATGTGGTAATTTCGTTCATTTTCTGACTGTAAAAGAAAGAAAAGTCCCAAAATTACACCAATCTTTTATAAGTGAAAATGTGAAGTTTTTAACTGGAAGGTCTAAGATGGCTAACCTGGATCGGCAATTCTGCTCTCAGGGGCCCTGACACCTACATGTTGTTTCACTGTGGTCAATAAGGCTATGACCCAGCCTGTTCCCCTCTGTTGGCTCACAGGTGGGCCCTTCCTCTCACAGAGGGAGAGCTGGTGGCCCAAGAATGGCCTCTAAATAATGACCCCAGGTAGGATGTTATTAAAGAAAAATATTCTATAAAATGGGAATAATGTAATTCATACTTGTTGAAATTTTTAAGAAACTCCTCACAAGGCTTACTGCTACTCTCCTCCTGGGCCAAAGCTA
>NW_017731362.1:4324697-4326001 GCF_001890085.2 Hipposideros armiger
AGACAGGCAGACCTCCATAGAACACTGGCTCTTCAAGCTTGAACCTGGCTCAGGCCTGCAGCTCCAGTGAGTTCATACTGCTGATGCCCAGAAGCAGCCCTGCCCTTCAGGCTCTGAGCCAGGGACTCTAATCATGCAGATGCCCTGGAGACTGGCAGGGAGCCCTGGCAAATCCCAGAACCACAGGGGTTCGAAGGAAACTTGCTGCTGCAGACACCAAGGTAATTGGCTATTAACTGGTAATTCTCTACCCAACATGCACCCTCCTCTTCCTTCCTAGGGACTATGCCCAATTTTTAGTGGGCATATTGCTGCCCATTTAAAAGGCTACATATCCCAGCCTCCCTTGTGGCTAGACATGGCCATGCGAGTAGGTCCTAGTCAACAAACTATGAGCAGAAGTGCTCTGCGGAGCTTCTGGGTAGTCTCCTCAACCAGGAGGAGCACGACCTTCCCCTGGAATACTCTGTTGTCTAGAATATGGAGGAGATGGCTAAGTACCAGCTTGGCCCTGAGGATGAGGGTCTTGCCCCAGGGGCCGGGGAACTGGAAGGCACCTGGTCGCTGGTGACTTGGTAGAGGTGCCACGCTAGCTTCGGACTGCCCATCAGGCTTCTCTGCAGGAGAACCACACACTTCTACTTTGTTGAAGCCACATTATTTTCCCCTGCTTATAAGCAGTGGTGGCGCTTGGAATGGGTGTTCTCTGAGCATCTAGCTCGAAGATGGGGACACTGACGCTAAGGGAGGTCAGATGCCGTGCCCTGGGTTATGTGGCATGTAATGAGGAGGTCCAGGTCCCTCGTGTCAGGTTTCCATCTGTGACATGAGGGCAGTGATGACGGCTCATTCAGCTTCACCAGGGTGTTGCAAGACCCAAAGGAGACCACTGTCTGTGAAAGATATTTTGCAAACTGTAAAAGGATCTACAAAGACAGTGTTTTTATTCTTCATACTTTACAGATGCAGGATTGAAGTCAAAAGAGGACAGTTATGGGAAAAATAAATTATATGTGGAGTCAAAACATCCGAGCGCAAATCCCAGATCTGCCTTTTACTTGCTGGGCGGCCTTGGGCAGATGGCTCTTGAATCCTAGTTTACTGCCCAGGCATCTTCATCATGGGCTATTCTGAGGGCACCTGAGATGTACAGGAATGTGCACGTGGTAGCTGGTCTACAGGAGGCTTTTAACAAATATTTGCTAGCAAAACAGCTCCACAAGGCCACACAAATAGCAAGTGGCAAAACTAGGATAAAAACCCCAACTCTCTCACAGCTGAAATCTATTACACCATTAGACTCT
>NW_017731362.1:4328361-4345660 GCF_001890085.2 Hipposideros armiger
AAGTGCTCTGCGGAGCTTCTGGGTAGTCTCCTCAACCAGGAGGGGCACGACCTTCCCCTGGAATACTCTGTTGTCTAGAATATGGAGGAGATGGCTAAGTACCAGCTTGGCCCTGAGGATGAGGGTCTTGCCCCAGGGGCCGGGGAACTGGAAGGCACCTGGTCGCTGGTGACTTGGTAGAGGTGCCACGCTAGCTTCGGACTGCCCATCAGGCTTCTCTGCAGGAGAACCACACACTTCTACTTTGTTGAAGCCACATTATTTTCCCCTGCTTATAAGCAGTGGCGCTTGGAATGGGTGTTCTCTGAGCATCTAGCTCGAAGATGAGGACACTGACGCTAAGGGAGGTCAGATGCTGTGCCCTGGGTTATGTGGCATGTAATGAGGAGGTCCAGGTCCCTCACTTCAGGTTTCCATCTGTGACATGAGGGCAGTGATGACGGCTCATTCAGCCTCACCAGGGTGTTGCAAGACCCAAAGGAGACCACTGTCTGTGAAAGATATTTTGCAAACTGTAAAAGGATCTACAAAGACGGTATTTTTATTCTTCATACTTTACAGATGAAGGATTGAAGTCAAAAGAGGACAGTTATGGGAAAAATAAATTATATGTGGAGTCAAAACATCCGAGCGCAAATCCCAGATCTGCCTTTTACTTGCTGGGCGGCCTTGGGCAGATGGCTCTTGAATCCTAGTTTACTGCCCAGGCATCTTCATCATGGGCTATTCTGAGGGCACCTGAGATGTACAGGAATGTGCACGTGGTAGCTGGTCTACAGGAGGCTTTTAACAAATATTTGCTAGCAAAACAACTCCACAAGGCCACACAAATAGTAAGTGGCAAAACTAGGATAAAAACCCCAACTCTCTCACAGCTGAAATCTATTACACCATTAGACTCTGCTGCTTTGGATGGGTAAAAAAGCTTAAGCTTTTCACAGTGGAGAATATATCAGTATTCCTTCAACCTAACATACTGTAAGAGTAGCATGTGGTAATTCCTAGATTAATAGGACTGAGTTTTGACTACCCAAAAGGAACAAACCCAGAAAACTCGGTTTAGACAGGTCAGTTACATATAACAGTCACTTGCTACTTGGTACAGGTAGTTTGCTCTACCAAGCGCCCCCTCTGGGCTGATGGTCACTTTCAATGACATCAAACCAGATAGATAGATGTTTCCCCTCCACGGTGAAGACCCAGCAAATGCAGGAGCACTGCAAGAGCAAGAGGAAGCCCCGCCTGGCAGGAGGCTACCTGGCCATCTGCTTGTATGCCTCTTCTGCCACGGCAAATATGTGTGGGTCCATATCGCCCATGTTCTGCCCGCTGTAGGCATGGATGATGGCATCTCCATATATCGGCAACTGCTTGTAAGGATTCATGGCCACCAAAATGATCCCTGAGGAAAGATGTTAGATGCAGTGATGGGATGCTTACTGTCACCCACTTCTCCAAGTTCTCTTGAGAAACACCAACTCTGCCGCTTATTAAACCTTCTGTATGACTTTGGGCAGGTCAAATAATCTTTGAATCTCAGTTTCCCTGCCAATGCCACCTACATTTCCGGGCTAGTCTGAGGGTTAGATGAGATGACAACTGGGATTGCCCTAAAACTGAGACGCCTTTGCAATTCTCAACGTAAGTATCATGATAATATCATTGTCCAAAATAAATAATAAAGTTATCAAATCCACTGAGAAACTCAAACACAAGCTTGATCCACATATGCGTACATTTTTCTTGGTAGTCCAATCTTAGTTCTTGTTGAAAATTCCCCCCACCTAGATACTTCCTTTTATATATATATATATATATATATATATATATATATATATATATATATATATATATATATATATATATATGAACTCTAAGATCAAATGTCTATACCTTTTAGACAGTAATGGGGCACATGTTTCTGTGTGATTACATATTCTGACAGATGTCAACATTTATAACCTAAATGTAACACAAAAAGTAATCAGGACGCTCTAGACAATAAGCATGGTCAGTGCCCTTCCTGCTCTCCTGGAATCACTCTCCTTACCACTGTAGGTGTAAATGAGTTTGGACTCTGCAAAGCGGATCCTGAGATTGTGGAGCACTGCGGGCTCGTGGAGATAGCTGAGGGCCGTGAGGTCATTCTCACCCACGAGGATGTCAGGGTTCCGGAGCGGAGGCAGAGATTCTGGATCAACAGAGAAATCCAGCTCCTGTGGACAAAGACAAAATTAAAGTTCTGGAGGTAAAAGATTTTTGGTGTTTCTGCTGAACACCATCTTCTGTCCTAGCCACACCCCTTTGGAGTGATCCCTGACACTCTGAAAAGCAAACTTATGTATAGCAATGAGAAAATAATCTTCGTGGCTGACTTAAACATGGAAACCCGGGGACCAGGAAATTGGCTGTGTGTCCTAGGACAAGTCATTCACCCCCTCTGGGCTTCTCGACTCTCATCTGTGAAAAGACTGGCTAGACCAGATTAGGGGTCCTCGAGGGGTGACAGGGAAGCCATGTGGGCACAGACCTGGGTGTCCCCTCCCCGATCCTACTACAGGGGCTCCATTTGTACATGGTTTAGATGTTGGGTGCAATGGAAGTTTTGGTATGAAAGCAGGCTGCTGCTACTAAAATGACATGATGACCTAAGGTCCCTTGCAGCTCTAAGGTTGCTGAATCTCTGATGAAAGTTGACACGTTTAGTGATGAGAAGTGCCTGAAGGAGTCTATGTTGGTGGTCTCTCTGAGCCTGAAGGAGTCTATGTTGGTGGTCTCTCTGAGCGAGGCTACCAGTGCAGTGACTCCTGTCTGCAGCTGCCCATGTTCCCAAGGGCCATGGCTCCCCTGCAGGGCTGCCTGCTCCTATCATCCTCCGCCCCGGGCTGAGGAACTTGCCCAGGCTGGCCTCTCTTCTGCCAGATTTTACACAGTATTCCTAAAGTAGCTGCCTGAGCAGAATGAAGGCCAGGTTAGCATGCCTTGTGGCGATACCACAGACGACTGGGCCTTCCAAATGTCAGAGGATCAGGGGACCTTACGAGGACCACCTGTTCTAACTTCCTTCACTTGCATTTCATAGCTTGGGGCATTGACTTGAGCAGGTCACCTGGCAAGCTTGGTTCCTTCCTACCTTCCCAGGCAGCCTTTCTTTGATACCTGGTCCTGGGCCAGCTCCACACGGTGATTCAGCTGCCCCTTAGCAAGTGCCCACTGTGCAGACCCTATGCTAGTGCTCAGCACTGGTTGTTTCATTTAATCCTCAAAGAACCAAGCAGGACACGAGTAATCTAATTAATAGTTAAGGAGACAGGTTCAGAAAGGTTGAACTCCTCGTCCAAGGTCACACAGTTAATATGGGTCTGACCGGCTCTGAAGTCTACATCGCAATGCCGCCTATCAATGCTGACAGGGGTTTGGTTGTTGGTTTGTTGACTGCTTGGTCTGTTTTGGAGAAGGAGAGCAGCTCAGGGCAATCCAGGACAACTGGACCTGAATCCTTGTAGCAGCTGCCTGCTTACAATAGTATTTGTGGGCCTGCTCCAAGCAGAATATTCTTCATTCACACACTTTTATTTTGAGAATAAAAATCAAGAAAAATGCTGTGTACACATAATTTTTCCATTCCCTGAGTTTTTCTGTTATCTGTTTTAAAAGAACAGCCTCCTTTTCCTGTTCAACCATTGTGTGTGTGTGTGTGTGTGTGTGTGTGTGTGTGTGTGTGTGTGTGTGTGATTTATAATTATGTGTGAAAGAAACATAGAGGGAGAGAGAAAGACAAACAGAGCCGACAGTCTGGGGGAGGGAGAGGAAATGTGAAGGACATCAGACTGACAGTCAGAGGCAGAGGTGCCATTTTCCTACACAAAGCAGGCTCTGTCATTTGTGGTATAGACAACGGGTTAAGTTACAGAGCAGCCTGGCCGCCTGCCATGTTACCTGCCTCTCTCCTCCTCCTCGGGGAGCTGGTTCAGGGCCAGGAATGTTGTCACCTGATGCCCTGCTGATATTACTTAAAGCACAAACCACCACTGCAGCTGCTGGCTTGAGATTTTTCTCCCAAAGCCATCTGATCCCTAATCAGAACCTTGACTGTGCCCAGGAGGTACTGACAAATGCTGCAAGGAGTTACAGATGGGAAAGGACAGGCTGGGTGGGCGCCAGCATCCTCTCACTACATCTCTCCTGCGTTTGCACACACATACCTGGGTCACCTCACCGGATCTTCAGCAGCCCTCCCAGTGATGCTGTGCTGTTATTAACCCCGTTTTACCTACGGCGAAACTGACAGGTCACTGTCACAGGCTTAGCAAGTGGATGTGGCAGGATTTGAATCCAGATAATCTGATTCTAGAGGATGTGCCCTTAATCTCTATGCTTGTCTCCCTTCCCAGTATCCCAGGAAATGACTCCCAAATTCAGGATGGTCTGATTGGAAATGTTGTGTCGTGTCTCTACAGAGGCCGTTTTGCATGCCTTGGAAATCCCGGCATTTTAACATTCATATGATATTCCCCAGACCGACTCTGGCACTGAGATGGATGATGAATCCTCTGTCCAGCTCTGCATCCAGATACTTGATTCTGAGAAGGTAAGGCCACCCTAGGTACGGATCCAGTGGGATGTCATTCGTGTTATGCAGGGGAAGGAAAGCTCATGATGGGAACTTAAAGAAAAGGCAAAATCTGCAGCAGGGGGTAATTAAGACACACCGAGCCTTTAAGGGGATCTCCTTGCAGCACACGCCACCGCGGGAACAACTGCTGACCTTTCTGCTCATCCCTTGTCTCTCCCTTTCCACACCAGCACTGACAGGTCCCTCATAACGTCACACAAGGGTGGGCATTCGTGTCCTCTTGTCCTGTCGTCCATCACTTTCCTAATCGCCCTGTCACACTCCATCCTGGAGGCCCCAATTCTTACACATTTCTCTCCATCCATAGCCTGACTCGCTCTCCCTCTGTCTATCTCGCACACCTCCCTCTCCCTTCCCATTTTCTATCTCCCTGCTCAATGTCTCTTTCTCTTCCCATCCTGATGGTTTTCTCTGTCATTTTAGCCTTGGGCTCAAGCGGCTTCCCTCCAAGTTTCTTGTCTTTGCCCAGTCTCTGCGCTGATGCCATGAAACCAAAATGGCTGATTACCTTTCAGCATTCTCCCAACACTGCTGAATCCCCGGAAATGCAGCACGGGGCACAGACCTGTCTACTGCATCTCGTTACAGAGAGAGGCCCAGCTGAGGGAGGACACTTTTCGCCTTCATTAGGGAGCATGGGGTTGGGGTGGGTGGTGAGAGAAGGGGCAGTGGTATAAACACACGAATGGATTTGTAGCACCAACTGGCCATTTTGGGTGCCCGCTCATGTACCTTCCCCTGCAGCCCCCACAGGGACCATCTGGCCCCATCCCACATTCTCCAGGTACCCTGTCATACACCATGATAGCTATGGCCAGCAAGGACCCTCACCGTTCCATCCTCCAGGAGGAGCTGCAGGACTTTGTCACTGACTCTGTAGTCCTTTGCTATTTCGGCAGATTTCCAAACTTCTTCAGGATCCGGAATCCAAACCCTGTTATACTGACCAACACAATAAGACAGGCTTAATTTTAGCACTTTAAAAACAAAACAGATTATCAGACAATTAGAATCAGGGAGATTTCTTCCTGTCCACTAGGCCAGTTCCTACATTAGGACGACATTTACCTAATTTTTGCTTGTGAGGTGATCTTTAGTGTATCTACAATGTACCAGGCCCAGCAGCTTCATTTTATGGGTAACAGAATTCCCAAAGCCTTCTGAATACACCTTGAAAACTGAAAGGCTGGGAATGACAAAGAAATCCACGAGTGCCTTTAAAAGTAAGATCTGAGTGCTATCTACAAGAGTTGGCACAGAGAATTTGGTTTACCACCGATGGACTAATGGGGCTCTGTGTCAGACACTTAATTAACTTCTTGTGCCTCATTTTTCTCATCCATAAAACGGGTTCAACAATACCTACTGCATAGGTTTGCTGGGAGATTAAATTACACTGTGTACTTGAAAGCACTTTGCAAAACACTATGGAAGTACTGTTCTAACAGCATTATTACAGTCTTATCACACTGGCCAGCAACCAAGGATTCCCACTGTGGAAAATGTGGAAGTACAGATGTAGCTGCCAAGCTGAGTTCCCAACAAGCAATTGGTACACTTGGCTCCACGCTGATGGGCAAGTCTTTAGGTAGAACTATGCTGCTACGTACCAAATAGTGTCCCCTCTGAAACTCGTATGTTGAAGCCCTCATCTCCAGTGTGGCTCTATTGGGAGATAGGGTCTATAAGAGGCAGTTAAGGTTAAACGAGGTCGTAAGGCCCTGCTCTGATAGGATTAGTGTCCTTAGAAGAAGAGACACCAGAGAGCTCACACGCACACTCTCCACCTTGTGCACTGAAGAAAGGCCATGTGAATACACATGAGAAGGCAGACATCTGCACCCAGGGGGAGAAGTCCTCACCAGACACCGGCCTGTGAGAAACTAAATGTCTGTTTAAGCACCCTGTCTGTGGCATATTGTCACGGTAGACTAATATGCATGTCTAATAATTCACACACTAGGGAGGGGGCCATCTCACTTCAGAATTTACTGGTGGCACCTGAATGCTGCTCAAGATAAAGACAAGGAGACTGCGAGATGCTTATACTGCAGCTGTCATCATAGGGCCCCTCGATTCGTTCCTGTCTCTCCTCCGGGTTTGCTGTCTGCATCATGCACTGACTACGTTTGCTCTTCCACCGAGACCCCATATCTAAGTCTCCTATAATTCATTTGTCTGCCTGCCCATTCATTCATTCATTCATTCATTCAATAAACACTTGCTACACATCTATTGTATATATGTCTGGCACAGTGTTGGGTTACCAAAAAGGAAAGACAGCTTCTCTGAGTCAACATGGTCTTCCTACTAACCCAGCCAACCACTGCTCATGTATCAGTGGTTTCTATCAACAGGGAACTCCTACAGGATACCCTGAGACATAACCAGGCCAACAGGAACAGGAATTGGGAAGCACTCACGTGAAGACCTAAAGCGGCACCTAGGAAAGCTGTTATATCCAAAGGTCCTTAGCCCAGGATCCCAGACCCGGATGAAGCCTGAGAGGCCGTCAGCGTCTAACCCTCACTTCTCAGAGAAAACTGGCCCCAGGCCTCTAAGTTCCCCAGGAGCAGGGCTGAGGTGAGCACCACAGTTTTCATAATGGCCCCAAACTGGAAACAGGCTAGATATGCATTAACAGCAGAATAAATTTTTAAAAAAGAAAGAAATACAGCTGTGGTATACTCACACAATGGAGTAGTATTCCTCAATAAAAAGGGTCAGCTACTGATACAAGCAAGAACCAGAGTGAATCTCTAAAGCATTAGGCTTAGTCAAGGAAGCTTTACACAAATGATACATTTTGTGTGAGTCCCTTTAAATGAGGTGCTAGAACAGGTAAGACTAATGTATGCTGGGGATCAGCCAGAATAGTAGTTGCCTCTGGCGGTGGTAGGTAGGGCTGGAGGGTGACGGCAACATTCTACATCGTGTTGGGTTTTGGACTACACGGGTGTTGTGCATTTTTCAAACCTCAGAGAATGTAGACTTAAGATTTATGCATTTCATTGTCTGGAAATTTTACACCAAAAAACTAAACAAATATGGAACTCTTAAGAATAACATACTGAAATATTTAGGAGGACATGTATTGATATATGTAGTTTACTCTAAAATGCTTCACAATGTAAGCTGGGTTGAGGATAGAAGGCTAGAAAGATTGATAGATGTGATACAACAAATATGGTAAAATGTTCACACTAGAATCTACATGGTGAGACAGGCATTCACTGTAAAATTCTTTCAACTTTACTGTACATACAAAATTTTCATAAAAAGATGTTGGAGGAAGTAAAAAATAAGTGTAAAACATATTTCAGGGTTTCAGTTCTAGACTAGGACAAAGTTGATTGAGGAGCATATCTATTAATCTATAGTTAATATAAATTACCTCACTACATATGTATCATTGGTTGAATATCAATCATCACTCCCTAAGTTGCTTGGATTGCTTTAGTTCTTGACAGTTAGCTAACAGCAGAAGCTTGCTAAAATGTAGCATGGGACGGGTAGGATTTGAGAAAGAGAGGGAGAGAATGGAAGAATGACTCGCAGGCAATGACACACACTTAGATACACACACCCCTGCAAACAGGTGGACAGAAGCCTCATACAAAAACACACAGACACACACCTCTCAGACACACACACCCACACTCCACACACCCTTGTTGCCACAGACTGCCGTTTTGTACCTTAGGTCTGCTCTTGAAAATATCTATTGCTAACCTCATAAAGCCAAAATCATCAACAGAATATCCCAATTTACCAAGCATTGGCCACTATAGGATTTTAGAGCTGAAAGGGTCCTTCTTGATTGTCTACTCCGAGTTATTTGTCAAAGTTCTTTTCACAGCTGCAGAGAGCTAATTCAAATGAAACAGCGGCAGCTCACTTGTGACACAGGTAAAAGTGGAGGTGTTCTGGTGGGAGCCCAGCTAGGGGCTACAGCTGAGGTCCGTCAGACACTTCCACAGAAGCCTGGGGTCTGAGAAGTAATGTTCAAGTCCCTAAGCCAATCCAGCCCTTTTGTTTTACTGATCTGCAAACTCAAGCCCAGAGAGGTCAATAACCCACCAAATACTACACAGTGAGTCTCAAAGGCCAGGACTCCGGTGGAGCCAGGGCCTGGGACTCACTCCTACTTGAACTACTTGTTAATTAAATTAGTCTGGCCCTGGAAATAATCCTGAGCTCTCCACTACAACCATCTGCTTGAGGGTGTACAGGCTCTCCCAGCACTCATTTAGGATTTTTTTCATTCGTTAGTTCCAGCTAAAAGTGGTATTAAATGGTACACAGTATTAGGACATATGGAACCAAATGTCTGCTTCTCTCCTGGAATGGCCTCCTTGGTCCCTGAGTCCCCAGGCCACCCACACCCCACTGGGCTTGGTGCCTCTACCAGCAATGCTGCCAGTCATTTAGGGCCCCGCAGCTGAAACCCAGCCTGGTAAGTAAACATAGGAAAGTTTACCCAGTTCCACATAAGTTATACTCATCCGGTCCCTCCCTTCTTCCTCACATTCCTCTACCCACAAGGCAACGCTTCAAACCCAAGGAATAGCTAACTTTGCAGCATTTAGGCAAACAAACACACTCTGTGCAAACAATGTGACTAGCTCTCATGTCACCTCCCCAGTGTGGTTACTTCTCATGGGGCAGGAGCCTCCCAACTCAGACCACCCTCTGGGGGCAGGCTTGCCTCCCACACCTCTCCTGGGAGTCCCTAAGGGGGGAAATCAGGGTGTCCTTAAGCCGTGGGCTGCTTGGGAAGGAAGCAAAGGCTTCAGGAGCACTGACCCTTAGGAAGTGACATGTTCTCAGGTCCGTGTCCAATCGGCTCCTCCCGCAGGCTCAGGTGAGAGGGAGGAGCATGTTCTCAGGTTGCCGCCTATTTGAGGGGGTCTACTGGCATCAGCCACAGAAATGGCTTGAAGAACTTACACGGAATATGGATGACACGAGCGTCCTTCCTAGCCACCTTCTGGACTGGAAGGGCCTCGCCACATTGTGGGTCAGCCAGGCCAGAGTGGGGACTCTGTGCCCCCTCTTCCCAATTCCTCAGGGCCCTCCCTGGGTTCTCTGGCCTCCTCCTGTGTCTCCCAATGTCTTTCCCGGCCTCTTACCATGACAGGCTGTTTAGGCTGTTTCCGGAGAGTTTTACCCACTCCCACGGTTTCCACAACGGCCCTGGCTCCTGTGTACCACGGAGTCCTCCAGCCCAGATCTCTCAGTGGGTCTGGACTGTATTTCCTATTGCCTCCCAGATGTCAGTCCCTAGATGTCCTCAGACACAAATCCCAAGCTCAAGTGGTCACTCTGCCTCCCCAAACCTGCTTCTCCTCCTCAGTCCTCTTGCCCCATAAGACAGGAACCTGGGACAATGCTGGGCTGCCCCTCCCTCCCGCCACCCCCCAAAATGCAACGGTCGCTGGGTGCTGAAAAGCCTGCATCCTAAACAGGTCTCATCTTCTGCCCCATCCACCCCCACTGTCACGGCCATCGGTCAGCTGCCCCTTCCCAGACCCATATCCTGCTGAGCGCTTCCTCAACCAGGCTGAGCACCAGGTTCCTGTGGACATACAGATTCCTTCACCCACACCCAAACCAGAATTTCCATGGGAGAGGCCCAAGAAGATGAAAACTTTAAAAGTGCCCCCCTATGTAGTTTGATGAACAGCCTGGCCTGGAAGCCACCATCTTAACCAATTTTCCTATTTGGGCCTCACCCGCCTGTCAATCCACCCTTTGTCTGCTGCCACCCCAACCACTAGTAGTTTCTAGAACACGCCAAGTTCTTCCTCGGCTCTGGACTGTGCACTTCTGTTCCTTCCACCCCCCGTGCCACCCTTCCTCTCCCCCTCAGTGAGCAAGCTGCTCTGAGTGGTCGAGAGTCAGCTCAAGACGCCCCTCCTCTGTGCCCCTTTCCCTGCCCCTCACCCCAGGCAGGGTGGGATGCTTCCTCGTTAGAGCTCTCCCTGCCCCTTCCCCGGCCTTCTGGGTCACTTCCATCTCCCCTGCTGACATTTGAACTCGAAAAGAGTCCAGTCTTTGTGCCCTGGAACCCAATACAATGACTCCCCCAGAGCTGAACACTCTATAAACACTCTATAAACACCTATTGAACAAAAATTTATATTCCTAGTTCAGTTGCACCAGGTAAAGACTAAACTTGGTGTTTTAGTCTTTACGTCCCTTTTGTTAACTCGTTTGAACTACCCATATACAACACAATGGATCAATCTAACTTTCTAGACTGTTAATGATATGTAGCGGTCCAAAAGCTGCCTAGAATAGCCAAATCCAAAGTCATTAAACTGAACTTTGACTGTATTTTAGCCAGAGACCCTGGACTGCTAGTCAAGATGCTCCTCTTGACCTTGTACATCTGAGTTTCAGCAAGGCTTCTGTGAAGATGTCTTGTGGGTTACAAATGCACAAGTAAGAGAAATAGATGGTTGAAATATAATCTGTGAATCTGTGGCTAAAACCAGTGATGACCTGAGTCCTGATTAATGAGCGAGAACAATTTAAGAAAGGTTTCTAGAACCATAGAGCCATAGGGCTCGACTGCCTTACCCTCCATCACTTTCACCAATATCTTAGATAAAAAACAAAAACAAAAAACAAACAAACAAACAAACAAACAAAAAAACCCCACAGGTATCAAATATACAGGCGAAGTGATTAATTAGCTGAAGATGATCAAGATGTAAAGTCTAATATTTAGGTACCAAAAATCAACTGTATTATAATAGCATCAATATTTTAAAAAAGCTTTTATTAAGCATTATGTGTCAGGTATTGTGTTAAGGATTTTACACAGATAATTTAATCCTTAAATGACTGTTAAGGCTTAAATCCATTTTACAGGCATGGAAATTCAGAGAGGTTAAGTAACTTGTTCAGTGTGACCCAGTTAGGGGCAGGACCAAGGCTTAAACACCAGTCACCATGCACAATGCGTTCCAGAGGCAGCATGGAGCAGCTGTGCTTAAAACAAACAGAATACTAACTTAATGCTAGCTTGCATTGAGGGCAACTCGCAGGAGGGTGCAGGCCCACGATCCCACGGGACTCATGGCTGAACAGACCACATCTAGAGAATAGTGCCACTAAGATGGGCACCAAGGTACTGAAATGCACCCAGAGATGGTGACCTGGGGAGTGGTCTGGAATGATGCTGTAAGAGAAATGGTTGGTGGTATTGTCACTCTCCTCAAGCTCTCAGTCCTGCTCACACAGCATTCTCAGGGGTTCCAGCATCCTCTGGGCTTCCTCCATTCTAAATATCTCCCTGTCTTCAACTCCTGCCATCACAGCCTCAGGTCCCCCACTCCTTTCTGAGGTTACCACATGCCTGGTGCCCGTCTTACAGCTTCAGATTCTAGTCCTCCACTGGTTCCCTCCCTTCAGCCCATGATCATGCTCAAGCAATCCCTTTGTCCCTCACAATTCTACTGAAAGAAGCAACGCCCAGGACCTCCTAAATGGCCAGATTGAATGACGCTTCCTCAGCCTTCATCCTCCTTGATTTCTCTGCAGCCGTAGAACAACTGACTGTGCAGTCTTCAGTTATTGATACATCCATCATTTTTGCATAGTTTATGATCACACAGCATATAAAATTTTTGTGCCCTCAGTTCTTCACATAACATAAGCATTTCCCATGTTGTTATGAACGCTTCACTAAGTGGCATTTTTAATGACTATACTTTTCTACCCTGGGAGTCTTCAATAATTCATCTAATTCTACCCCTTGTGCTGGACATTGGGTTTGGTTCCATTTGTTATTACAAGGAATAATCTCATAAACAACCAGGCATGTGTGTGTGTGTGTGTGTGTGTGTGTGTGTGTGTGTGTGGGAAGACGGGGGTGTGGGGGGTGGGGAGTGTGGGGGGGTGTCAGTTATAAAGCAGATGGACTTCCCCACCAATCCTCTGTTGGAGGCAAAGGTCAGGTCTCCTGCAGAGGAGGAAGATGATGCAGGCAGTTGAACCAAGCTGGTGGTAGTGGGAGGTATTACGAGTAAGAACATAGGCTTTTAAACAGAAAGCAACGAAGGAACAAGACAAACAAATGAAGAAACAAAAACTCATAGACACAGAAAACAGTTTAGTGGTTACCAGAGAGTAAGGGGGGAGGGGAGATAGTAGAAGAGGGAAAAGGGGGTCCAATATATGGTGATGGAAGGAGAACTGACTCTGGGTGGTGAACACACAGTGTGATATATAGATGATGTATTACAGAATTGTACACTTGAAACCTATATAATTTTACTAACCTAGGTCACCCCAATAAATTTTTAAAAAAAGGGGCGGCTGGTTAGCTCAGGTGGTTAGAGCTCAGGGTGCAGTGCTCATAACACCAAGGTTGCCGGTTCGATTCCCAAATGGGCCACTGAGCTGCACCCTCCACAACTAGATTGAAACAACTACTTGACTTGGAGCTGATGGGTCCTGGAAAAACACACGGTTCTCCAATAAAATTTCAAAAAACAAAACAAACCCCCCCAAAAAAACCCCAAATCAACAAACTAAACTTTATCAAAATTAAAAATTAAAAAAATAAAAAGTCCATAGGCTTTTAAATCTGGCTCCATCACTTCTATGTAACCTCAGGCAATTTCACCAGAGCCATTTGTAAAATTGGGATCACAGAACATTGATTTTTCTGATTAAGTGAAAGGAGGCACATAAGGTTCTGAGGATGGCACCTGGCACATGAGGCATACTCAGTGACTGTGAGATAAAAGTAATCATCGTGAACATCATCTTTATGCCCATAGCTTTTCCTAAAAGCGGAAAACCTCATTCATTCAAGCATGCACACATCAAACGCTTATTGAGCCCTCACTGCTCCCTGTGCTCTAGAAACTCTTGGTCAGCAGGGGAGACAGAGAGTTAATGAGCTGTTACAAGTCACTGTCAAAGGTGCCCAGTTGGATTTGCTGCAAAGGTTTCTCAGAAGAGGAACTGAATTTGGAAGGTGCTGGTGAGCGAAGCAGACAGCGACACAGGCAGACATTTCAAGCAGGGGGAGTCTTGTGTGCCAAGGCATAGGGACTGCACTGAGGACAGCAAGGAGTTCGGTGGAACAGGAGCCACGGTAGGAGTGGGCCGGCAGGGGGCAGGCAGGGGGCTGGGCGACGATGCAGAGTTTGAAAGTGACTCCAGAGGGTTCGGGTAGAGAATGGCCTGACTGGTTTTTCTCTGTGCGATTTTAAAGACTGGAACTGCTGGGTCTAGTGCTCTGAACATTTCTAAGGCATATTGACAAATAGCTTTTGAAGAGAGATGGGTCATTTTTACCTCCACCTGCAACAACTGCTACTCTCACCATACTTTCTTCCAGAAACCCCCTCTTGCTCAGAATCTCTCTTCCTGTGGTTCCTGATGCCAGCTCTTCTGTCTCCTCCTCCCTGCAATGGCTCTGTCTCAGGCCCCGCTGCTTCCTCTCCCTCCTTGATCAGATGCGTTCCCCAGCGTTCTGTCTTGGCCGTCTTCTCTCTCTCGGTAAAGCCCTCACTGCCTGAGCTTCAACACCACTTCCGAGCAGAAGACTCCTGGTCCATCCTCTACACAAACCTCCAGCCACCCAGACACTTCCCCCGGAAACCCACAACCATCTCAACCCCTGCAGGTATTTGCCTCATGACTGTCCTAAGAAATATCTCCTCCTCCTGACATCCCTAACTATGTCCATGGCGTCACCCTGCTCTCAATCATCCAGATGCTAACTTCCATGTCATCCTTGGCTCATCCTTCTTCCCCACAATCCCCAGGACAGTCCTTAATTCTCACCTCCTCCATACTCTCTCCAGATTCTGCCTCCTTTTCAAATACTGCAGCTCTAATTCTTTGCCCAGGTACTTAGGGTGACCTGAGAATTCAGCTACCTGACTCCAGCCTCTCTCTCATGGGTACAGAGTCCCATGGGCACTGCTGGCATACCCAACTTCCTAAAATACCACCCTTGATCCTGTCATCCCCACTTAAAACCTTCACTGGGGTATAAACCCCTGACCTATGGCTCCCAAGCCACCCTCTTCCCCCCCACCCCGCCCCTCCAGCTTTGTTCTATTGCCCAGCAGGCTCCTCCATGCCTTCTACACCTCAGCAGACTGAATTACTTGACATTTCTCATTTTTCACGAATCAGAAAACTCCTTGAGAGGCAAAACTATCACTTAAAATCTTTCTAACTCCCCCCAAAGCATAATGTTGTATGTATAGGAAGTGCTAAATAAGTGTTTTATGGGCCATAATATGCCTGTTTTCAAGGCATATGCAGGAAGGGAGATTAGACAGGGGACAGGCAGGTAACAGCAGTGTAAAGTGGGTGACTGGGGCCGCGTAGAGATCATGGGGTAGGTGTGGCTGTTACACAGGAACTGGCTATCAGGCATGGATCCCTGAATAGACAGTCCACCCACCACCCTACTGCACAATCACTATTTGCCTGGGTGCAGAAATGGGTTTCAGGTTGTTCTAAAACACTGTGGGGTAAGATTGTGCAATGTGGGTTAAATGTGGCCAAGGGTCCCCAGTCACAAACTTTGACTTAGGCCAATCCTGTGTGCTGGCATTCCAAGACAATTGGCTGGGTCTTTGGACTCAGTGGGGTTGAGGGGAGTGTTAGAGAAGCAAGGGAGAGGGTTTAGATTAAGAAAGAGGTCCTTAACAAATTAAACTCTCTAAAACCTAAACAAGCAGCTACACAAATCGGGGAGCATCCCACTTCTGGAATTGACATAATGAGTGGCTGACTGACCACCTGGAAGGGAGGTGACAGCGGGACAGGATACAAAGTGGGTAGGGACAGCCATCAAGGCTCCTTCTGGCTCTGGGATTCTCAGATTCTCTGTCCATTCAAGCTCTTCTCTAGAAAACTCTTCCATATCAGTTTTCCTCATTGCACCTCATACCCAGTTAGTATTTAATAAATATTTGTAGCGTGAGGCACTTGATGATAGGGGTGCTCATGCCTGTGTATTTTTGTTTGGGGGGGGATTTTACTTTAAATAATTAATCAACAATTTTCTCTGTCCTCCAAAGTATCTTCCAAGAATAGTTTTGTTCAAGAATTTTCTTCTACCTCCAGTAAGTCGAAGACAAAAGAAGCTCTGTTGGATAGCTGATGGCTCACATTTTCACTGGTAAAACTATTCTAGAACAGTGGCTATTCAAACTCTGTCCATGTAGAACTTTAGTTAATGAAAATGCATTAGAGGGGAATATACCGTTTGGTTCGTTTGTATTTTCACTGTTACTAATTAAACAAAGCAGAAGAAAAACTTTGCTTAAACCATTGCAACACTTATTTACAACAATTGTTTAAATCTACAGCAAAAGTGTCTCTAAATATAAAGGGAGGGCACGTGTAAGGGTAAATGGATGGATTCTAGTCTCATTCATCTGAAGATTGGGAACCGTGGATGTCCCCCATTACAATGCAGGAGGATCCAGCTTTATGGTTATTCAAATGGATATTTTTCATAATGACCAACACTTTAACACTTTTTATCCAAATACTTAATCAGGCTCATTTCTCAGGAGGTTCTGGACACCCTGTGGGAATGCACCGTTCCTAGATAAGGGGTGGAGCACTCGGCCCAGTGGAAGAGGAGGTATCAGAGGAATGCTAGAGTGACTCCCGGAGTCAGGTTCTGTGTGTGAAAGGTGCTTTATAAACTATGAAACAGCACTGTATAAATGTTAGGTGAAGAGCCTGAGGTTGCACGGCAGGATCCCTGAGTTCCCAGAAGCTCTCAACTTCTACTACAGGTGAGGCCTGGGCCGCACGTCCCGGCATGTGCCGCTTTCAGCGGCAGATGAACTTAAACGCACGTGCAGGTATTTTGAAGATTTAAGAATTCTAGACATCATCCCGAATACTGCGGCCCTAAACTTCTAGGTCAAATTGTTCAACAGGCTCCAGGAGGGTCGGGAAGATTATGGATACTATAATTCGCCCGTGTCTGAGATTTCTACGTTCCCGCCAGCAACTCTGATTCCACTTGTGGCTCAAGTGGAAGGGGTCGAGGGGCGCCGGAGACGCGGTTAACACGAGACCCCTGGGCACCTGGAGCTCGGGTCCGGAGAGGCAGCCCCTCTCACTCGGTCTTCCCATCACGAGGGGACCCAAGCTCGCCAAGCTCTCGGGGCGCGTTTCCCGTGGACACGGACCCAAGCCCTCGGAGGGAGGGCGACGCTCCCCATGCCCCATCCCCGGGCCCTCCGCGGCCCCTCCCCGCGGCGAGCGCGCCAGGTGCACAGGTGTGGCCGGGCACCAGGTACAGTGAGCATTAGCGCCGGGCCGGGTTCCCTCCCGCGCGCCCTCCCTCAGGTCGGGCCACCAGGCCTACCTGCGTGTACAGCTCGGCCACCGCCATGGGCGAGAGAGCCTGGGCAGTTCAAGGACCGCGAGGGGGCAAGGCTCGGGGGCTGCGCCTGCGATTCTGACGCCCCGGGGCAGGTAGCTGCAAGCGGGCGCCGCATCAGTCAGCGCTGGGCCACCTTGCAGAGTTTGTCAGCGTCCCACAAACTTTCCCGAGGCCTGGCGGAGCAGGGAAAGCGCGGATTGGTCTCCCCCTGCCCCGCCTGGCGAGTCCTCGCCGCGATTGGCTGGGGCTGGGGCGGGGGTGGGGGCGGGTCG
>NW_017731362.1:4345665-4351056 GCF_001890085.2 Hipposideros armiger
GGGGGCGGGCGGGGCAGGGCGCGACCCTCCTCCCCGCCAGTGCTGGGCGGTAAAGTGGGTCCACCTGGTGGGGACAGAGCGCTCCGCCGGGAACCATCCCCAGCGGGACCGGCTGGCTCTCGCGGGCAGGAAACGGGTAGTGTTCTGAGGCGGTTCCGGCCCAAGTTTCAGCTCCCTTAGGCCGCAGGGTGTTTACTGGAAAGAGAAGGATCTGACCATTTCCATAGAAACCCCAAAAGAATCAATAAACTATTAGAACTTGTAAGGGAGTTCGGTCAGGTGATCATATTCAAAATCAAATATAAAAAAGAGTTAACTTTCCTTTATATCAGCAATAACCTAAATTTAGGAAAAACAATAGAAAGTAAAATAGAAAACTAAGGTATTTACAATATCAACTAAAATATAAAGTGTCTAGAAATTACACTGACAAAAATGCACTTGGTCTTTGTGGAGAAATATTTAAATTTCTCTGCAAGGGCATAAAGGAAGGCCTAATAAATAAATAGAGGGACATGACATTTTTATGGATAGGAATATTTAATATTGTACAGGTATCACTTCTACCCAAGTTATTATATATAAGCCTAACATAATTGGAATAAAAATCCTATCATGACTTCTGGAAAATTGTGCAATGACTTGATATTGTATCAATATATGGAATGAAAGCCCCATCCTGGCCGAGCGCCAGTCCTCAGGGAAGTTTTTGGACCGCTGGGAAGCTTCTCCTGCAAGATGGCTCAGCAATGTTTTGTACTTATCAGTGTACAAGTCTTGCACTTCTTTTATTAATTGATTCCCAGGATATTATATTCTTTTTGAAATTATGAATGTATATGGATGTTTTCTTAATTTCATTTTCCAATTGTTCATTGCTAGTATATAGAATATAATTGATTTTTGTATATTGATCTTATATCTTGTGACCTTTTCTGAATTCGTTTATTAGTTTTAGTAGTTTTTGTGTGTGTGTGGATTCCTTAGAATTTTCCACATAAAAGATTGTTATTTGCAAATAAATAGATTTTTTTGCTCTTTCTTTTCAATCTAGGTGCCATTATTATTATTATCATTATTATTTTGGTGCCTTATTGCATTGGCTAGAACCACCAGCACAATGTCAAATAGCAGTGGTAATAACAAACAGACATACTAGCCTTGTTCCCAGTTTTAGGGGAAAAGCATTAAGGGTTTTGTGTTTTTTTTTGTTGTGTTGTTGTTTTTTCCCCCATTAATTATGAGGTTAGCCATAGGTTTTTCCATAGATGTCTTTTGTCAAGCTCCTATTTTAATTTGTTATGATTTTGTTTTTCAATCTTGAATGAGATTGGTATATCTTTTTCTCACCTTTTTTCTCCACCTGTATGTGTTTTTTAATCTTAAGTGTCTTTTATAGACAGTATATAGTTGGTTTTTTCTTTTGTTGTTGTTTTTGCTTTTTTGTTTTTAACCCAGTCTGACAATCTCTGCCTTCTGGTAGAAGTATTTAACCCATTCACATTGAATGTAATCATTGATATGGTTGGATTTATGACTGTCATTTTGTTGTTTTCCATATGGCTTGTGTCTTTTTTGTTCCCCCATTTCTCCTTTACTGATATTTTTGATGATAGATTTTTTTTTTAGTGGACCATTTTAATTTCCATCTTAGAAAACAAACAAACTATTCCTTGAGTTAAATTTTTTAGTGGTTCCTCTAGAGATTAAAATATGTATCTTAACTCATCACAGGTACTTCAGTTTAATACTGTATTCACCCATTTAAATTATACACCTCTGGTTTTTAGTATATTCACAGATATGTTAAGCTACCACCACAGTCAATTTTCAAACATTGTCATCATCTCAAGGGAGCCCTACCTTATCATTCACCATCAATCAAGTTCACTGTACCCAGAAAAAAAAGACAAAAAACAACTCCAATGGCCTTTAGCTATCACTCCCTATCTTGTTACCCCTCTCCTCTCAGCCCTAAGCAGCCACTTATCTACTTTATGTCATCACTCTTTTTTTCTTAATTAGCCTGGCTAGAGGCTTATCAGTTTTTTATTGATTTTTTCAAAGAACCAGCTTTTGGTTTCATTGATTTTCTCAATTGAAAATCAATGTCCTAATTACATTGATTTCTGCTCTAATTTGTATTCCTTTTCTTCTGCTTAGTTTGCATTTAATTCTCTCTCTCCCTTTTTCAGTTTCCTAAAGTAAAAAGTTAGATGGTTGATTTTAGGGTTTTTTTTTGGTTGTTTTTTTTTTTAGCTGAGCCATCCTGCTACCTGTTGGCAACTCAGCAGCAGCTCAACTTGGGCCAGGAATTGAACTGGCAACCCTGTTGCTCAGAGCTTGCACTCGAGTGAGCTCTTAACCAACTGAGCCACTTGGCCAGCTCTTTTTTTCTAATATGTGTATTCAATGCATATACATTTCTCTGTAAGTACTGCTTCCACTGCATTTCACAAATTTTGATAAGCTGTATTTTCATTTAGTTCAAAATATTTTACAATTTCTTTTGAGGTTTCTTCTTTGACCCGTGTGTTATTTAGAAGTGTGTTGTTTAATCTCCAAGTATTTTGGGATTTTCCAGTTATTTTTCCATCATTGATTTCTAATTTAATTCTGTTGTCACCTGAGAGCATATATTATAGGATTTCTATTCTTTAAAGGTATGTTTTATAGTCCAGGGTGAGGTCTATGTGGGTGTATGCTCCATGTTCCATGTATGGTAGGTTTATTTATAAGACACCAACAAAAAATCCTTTATATCCACATCTTTATTTCAACAATTTTCTATAATAGCTAGGAGAATACAGCATTAATGACGCACATTTACTAAGTACAACATTAGACAACTACAAATTTAGAGCTTAAATGTCAATCTGATATTGTTTTGGTTTTCCTCTTAGCACTAGGTGATATCTAGTGAAAAACCCATGTTTCAAAGGCTTTTGTTGATATGAGGTGAATTATTAACTTATTTTTAAAAACTCCATGTGAGATATGCTGGGATGTGTTCACTTTAAAACTAGATTTGGTTGATAATGCCTTCATTTCTCAGTACTTCTGCTTCCTTTTTAATGGATGAACACTTTTCCTAAGAAGTTTCCAAGGATTAAAACTATATCATGTTTTTCTGTGTAGATCAAAGTAGAATTTCTTTCCAGATCCAACAAAGAAAAATTTTTGGAAAACTGCAATGTGCAATTTAATTTTAGTTAAAAGGCATATCCATTTTACAGTAAATTAGCAATTAAAGTTAATAATTAAAATACAGAATGCTAAATGTCATGAGCTCATTTCTGTGCAACATTGTTATAGCAATTTAAATTTTCCAAGGATACAAAAAAATCAATGCTACTCCAGGATTCCACAAAAATAACATAACCAGGAATCATAAATTACAACATACATATCCACATTTAAAGGAAAATTTCACCGTTTGTTGGAAAAAACTAAATGGCTCAAGAGATTTAGAGAACCTGAAATGTAGGCTAAAATCTTACAACATATGGTAACAATAAGATATTTGAAACTATTGACTCTGAAAAATGCATGAAACTGTGCTGACCTACCAAGCATTGAATTATACATACCAGTTTCAATTCAAAAACCATTTTTCTTTCAAATATTTCAGGCAACATACAATACTAAGGAAATGTTAGTCATTTTCAGGTATTTATGACTCTGATAACACCTGTTATATTAAGCTAATGAACATTGTAGCCAGAACAAATTATAAAATAAAAATAAGTATAAAATGCATGTTGGCAGATATTTTACATCGTACTGTTCAGTTCCTGATCTACTGAGAAATCCACTGTAACTCCAGGTTGCCTTCATTTAGGGTAATACAGTTCATGCGAATTTACAGCACTCTTTCTTGTTTTTAGTCAATCTTTTATAGGGTTCTTAAAAATTATTTTTGAAGAATGTCCATAAAAGGTTTTACAGTTGTACTCTTTATCTTTACTAAGAAAAGTTCAGTGGAAAACAAGCCATTTAAGTGTTACCAAGAACCTAATTCATCTCTATATTTCTTCCATATGTTCATTTGCTTACTGATGACACAGAGCCCCCAAAACTCAGGAACACTTTCTAAGCCCACATTTCACTGGCTCTGAGATTGTTGCTGCCTCAGAGTTCTAATACCTATTTGGAAATAACAGAAAAAAAAAGGAGCAGTAACAGGTGGGGGAGGGTCATGCAGAAAGGAGAGAAAGAATTAGTGGTTGGAGGCCACACCCAACCAAAACCCTCAAAAAACCTTGAGAAACAGGGCTTGATATCCTCTCCAGGCAAGATATCCCCTTACAGAGGAAAAGTTCCAGAGAATTTAAGGCAGCTCCATGAGGGAAGGGAGCAGGGGGTAAGGCGGCCCTCACAGCACAGCCTGAGAAGAGATTCCAATGCACTTATCCATGAACAGAGGCCACAGTACACAGAGAATGGCATGCACACCAACATGCATGCACACAGCACACCTCCTAACTCCAAAGTAAACACTGGCAGCATGCACACATCGTAAAGTTCAAACACACCCTGACTTGTATATGGCCTGCTCCGGGACAGCCCTTGGAAGGCACGCAGGGGTTAGGCCTGCAGCTGCAGGGTCTCCGCAGGCAGCACAGCTCACCTGGTGGATCTGACAGCTACTCTGAGGGGTGTGTGTTGAGTGACCTTCCTCTTCACTTTTGGGAGGCTTTCACTGCTTTCCATTATGTTGCGACAGGCTGCTACTAATTAATTACCTAAACACCGAGTATTGCACCCTCCAAGGGAGCACTGATTCATTATAGAAGTCAAACCTAGTTATAGCATGTAACTGACAGAAAGAACCACCAGGCTCCAGGTGCTTTATCTAGTTAGCACAAAGAACTTGGTACTTGGCATTGATCTGTTCCCATATGCCAGCTGCCAACTCTGATAAGGAAAAAGAGCACCTCTTGCTAACATGGGGCATCCCCACAGGTACCAGGCGGAACAGAACGTAGCCTCAGGACGCTTTGAAGTCTCCTGCCTCGCATCTGCCCACACTGCCACTGCCGCATATGGGGAAGCAGCTGGGCTGGGGGTGCTGTGCACCTTACCTCTCTCTCAAATAATCATCAGCAAATGATTACGGTAACTACTCTCTCTACCTTCCAGTGCTGTTGTGAGGATACAGTGAGGTAACGGAGAAAGCGCGCTGAAGGAAAGCATAGCAAGGAACTGTTCTGTACAGCTTTCAACAGAATTTAAGGGTCAAACACGAATTTTTGCTTTCTGTTTTATCCAAAACAGTTGAAGTTACCCAGAGGGCCCTTGATTATGCCTCCTGGGGAACTTTATGAACTGGTGACTCTGTGTGTGTGTGTGTGTGTGTGTGTGTGTGTGTGTGTGTGTGTGTGTGTGTGT
>NW_017731362.1:4351136-4359509 GCF_001890085.2 Hipposideros armiger
AAAATATAAGAATATTATGTAAGAACTTCTCAGAATGGTGACAGGTGCCCCTTTATCTAGGGTTACCAGGAAAGTAATTTCTCAAAACAATCATTGTACTGAAATTCTAATAAAATAAGGAATTTTCATAGCTTCCCCCACTATTAAAAAATTTGATCTATATGACACATCCTTATTTACCTAGAAAGAGCAATTATTCACTGAAATAAAGCAAATCACACAAGCTGACCCAAATCCCCAAATCTCCTTTCAGTTGTCTTTGGAATAGATATTTTTTGTACTTTGCTCTTGACGAAAGAATTGTCAGGTATATGGGGATTTTTTAAAAACTTCCAAAGGAATCACAAAGCTACATTTGTGGATTTTAGACCACATTCATTTTCCCCATCTTTACGGTTACTCTCAGGCAGACCAAAGCCTTAACCTAAGAAAAGCTATAAGAAGGGAAACTGCTTCAATTTTTCAGCTTTGCATTCCAAGGTGTGAGCTGAATCTGTATGTAAGGTGAGTAGGGAGAAGAGTGATGAAAAGGGGCTGTTGAGACAATTTACTGTTGTTCTTTCAAGATCTTTCTTTGATTCCTATTGTGTGTCATAGAGGAATTATGAAAAAGCAAATTAGAGATGTTAAAGAATATACTGCCGAGAAGTGAGCACAAGAAGAACTTGTGCAAAGACTGGCCTGAAGGTAAGCTGCCAGTCAGGCCAGCGGGGGTGGCTGAGGACTGACTCTATCCACTGCAGTCCCATAGGCAGGCGATGGGACACATGGTTCACCTGAGGGAAGGTGAACAGCGAACAGATAAATGGGCAGCTGGAAGGCTGCTGGAGGTGTGTTTGAAGCTGCATGAGAAAATGTGGATGGACAGAAAAAAGGGTGAGCAGTCCTCAGAGCGGCCAAAGGATACCCAGAGTCAGCAGAATATTGTTGCATCCTCAAGAAAGTAGTACACAGAGTCATTACCAGGTCTTGGGGCTCTTCGTTGTAAAGTACTCTTGTTAGGACTAAAGATCTTTAGGCCGCTAAGATAAATTAATTCAGATCCCCATCTGGGGTTCTGGGTAGGCTTTGGAGGAAGCCAGAGCCCTGGAATAACAGAATCTTTGTGTGGCCAAATCTGAACGGGAGACTCTGGCCCACGTGTGGAACAGAGGCTGCAGCACTTTCCAGCAGAAAGACAGGAGACAGGAGAGAGAGAAAGACCCAGACTAGAGAGGCTCTGGGACACAAGCTGTCTGGGGGTAAGATAGAAGGCTGCAGTGGCAGTGGGAGCTAAGACATGATGAGAGAGGGTGTGCATGGGACATGCTCCACAGGACTAAGCTGCGGCGGACCCGGGAGAATCTGCAGGTCTGAGGTGGACAGCCTACACCATGTGGCATCTCCCCCACCCAAGTCCCATCTATGCTCTGACACACTCAGTACTAACCAAATGGTTATGAATTCACTGCTCATTGAAAGTCACGTTGACAAACCAGGCAAAACTGAGAGAATCTGACTGAATTAGTAGTGTTTTTGGTTTCTTTTGCAAATAAATAAATGTGTCCAAACTGAATACAGCAGTATGTGCTTCAATAAAAATTACCTAAACTAATTAACTTTCTAAAAGCACGGATGTAAATCATGTACATTTAAGAAAGGTTATAGCTGTGATACGACATTTTATTAACCTCTCAGAATTACCAGGCACCAAATGCTGGTCTTTCCATTAGAGGGTGAACTTACTGAGCAACTGCAGCTCGTGTCTCTAGGATCCAAGTGCTGAGAGGAGAGGATGTTAGACATGGAAGGGACCTAAAGAATCAGTTGTCCAACCCTCTTATTGTATAAACGAGGACTCTGAGGCCCAAATAAGTTGACAGTACTTATCTTTTAATAACCATCTTTATCGTTGATTTGAAACTGTTTGACTTCCATTAATAATATTGCACATATCTTAATAAGATGTCATTTTTTAATAAACCATCTAAGAGTTAAATTATATAAATCTATGATTGTAATGCAGAACCAGAGTTTCTAATGAAAGCTAAGAATTTGCCTTTGCACAACCTGAAAGATTAATTACATAAGATTTCTAAGAAAAAAATGGAGACTAGGTTTAATTAGAATTTCAGAGTGAAAACAGAATCTGGGTCACACTGAGCCAAATCCTCTGTAAAATTCAGCAATCTTTTTATATTTCTTATATAAGTCAAAGTATTTCTAGTAGGATGCTCTTTAAAGTATCTAGTGGTACTGAGAACATTTATACAAGTTGCAAAACCTAAAAAAATGGAATCATAATAATTTATTATACACCTTCTTTTGCATAATTTATAGGATAATCAAGGTTTCAAGACCTGAATCATGAATATTCTGACAATGCTCTCTAGACGATGACTGAGATTAATTCTTAATAAATTAAGAAGAAGAAAGAAAACCTGTCAAGGTTGAAAATATATGCATTGCAGGAATTAGAATTGGGAACTAAAAATAAGTCACTTCACAGAACACTGTACCCTGATGTGACACCCACCAAGGGAAAATTAATGAGCACGTCAATGTAACACGTCCTCAATGAATAATGACATCAACAATAGCCATTCTGTCTAATCCTATCCCTAAAAAATGTCAAACATTTTGTCACATTACTACATCACTTCCCAGTGTCTGCTACTTCCACGAGAGCATCTGTGGATATTTGCACATAATCCAGTTAAAACTGTGATCTACTGAATTGTAAACAGAGGTGATTGAAGAGAAGCTTATTGTTGTAGTGCCTAATAAGAGTATCGTTTACATTTTAAAGAACACAGTATGTAGCAGCAATTTAAAATGCTCAGGAAACTACAGTACAAATGGACTTCTATGCTATACGGCAAACCAACATTCTCTTAATATCTCTACATTATAGTGACACATACAAGGAAGGTACTTGACCAACTACTATACATATTGCCAGTTTATTTATTTGATGCAGCTCAACAACATCAACATAATTGATTCCTAAACTGATATGGACTCAATAGCGATTTTTCTTCTGGTTAGCATGGAGGAGGTTCTTCTCTGTTGATGCCTTTCTAACAACAGCTCATATCTGGAATTTACATTTTTTATACTATTTAGATGCAGTGATAAGGATTTAAAATAAATGCTAGCAGCTGAAGACACATTTTTTTTTTTTCCCCTTCCCTCCATCATTCACCTGCATGTAAACTCGGGATGCCTAGCTGATCAGGGTGAGTGTTGCTCTAAAGGTAACACAGCAGAAAAGAGCCTGACTTCCTGTCTTTCCAAAGTGGTGAAAGTACTCTAGGGAGATTTCCAGTCAATAACCTCTTGTTTGAAAGATAGTCACTACTTTCTCTTTAAAAATGTGTTTTCAGTAGCTCACTGGGAATAATGGGTTCTTATTTCAGGCATGAAATGTACTGTCACTGTTTGCCTTGACATCACTTTCAGACCCGGGATATGAATCCCAGGCCCAGGCTGGCTGGAATCTGGATGGTTTCTAGCGCGAGGGAGGATGGGTTAAAAGGAAAGGTGACAGGAAAGATGTGTTTAGCATCCATGAGCAGCTGAGGAGAGTCTTTCCTGTCTCGTAAACGCATCTGAGAAAATGGAAAAACAAACAAAAAAAGAGTATCAATTCTTTGGATCTAGAAAGATTTTTCTTCTGCCCAAAACGCAACTAATGAAAAATGTTTATATTTGTTTTAAATTCACTTCATTTTTCCAATAAGCTGTTATCAAAACAACTTCATGTACTGTAAAAATAAGATAAAATAATAGAATAAAAACCACAATTTTATCCTTCAATAAACTGTAAAATTTCCACTCAAAAGTTTGTGTTGGCGAACCACAGAAAAAGAAAGCTGTGAGATCTTACCTGTATAGTACGGATAAATGACACAGAGACTCTTTCTTCAAACTCATTAACTGGCGTATACAAATTCAGCACTTTGACGATCTGTGAGAAGTGAAATGATCAAAGTTTTCAACATATTATGAAACACACACTGGGAGCTCACAATCTGGGAGGCTGAAAGGATCTGTGCACAGTTTTGTCTTCTGCTTAGGGCTGGGTTGGGACAAGAGGGGAGGTGGAGACAGTCTGAAGCACATTCACTTTTATTATTTGAATTTTTACAACAAAAATGTATTAATCTTTGTGCCTTTTGAGAAGTAATATAAATTTGGAAAAACATTCAAACTGTACAAAAGAACACAACATGAAAAGTAAAAGTGCCCCTACCCCTATCCTCCCAAGTCTCCCAAAGTGGCGATTTTGGGCAGTGTTCTTAGTATCCACCTAGGTACCTTCTGTGCAAATTTTCTGTGTAATCTATGTAAGATTTACATGTTAGGAGATATGTGACGAACATTAAGAAAGTCCTCGAGTCAGCACAGAAACAACTGGGCAAAAGAAAAGGGGACGTGTGTAAGCCTATGCCTTGCACATACTTTTGCCATTGTCCTCAAGGTCCTTCCTTCCCCTCTTCTCACTCCTTAAATTCAATGCCCAGCTTGACGGGACCTTCTCTGAACACAGTCAGTTATCACCCCCAGCACTTCCTCTAGACATCCTACCACTGAACTTGCCAGGATCTCTTATAGCAGAATCAGCTGGGTACATCCGTCTTCCCTACTGAACTTGAAGTTCCTTATTTATTGAAGTATTTCCCCCAGAAACAAGTATGGTGCCTTGAAATAGGAACTCAATTAATCATTTAGTGAATTGAAGGAACAAGAATTTTTTGTCTTAAAATTGAGAAGTCCAAAGAACCATTCCATTATAAAATAATACGGAAAATTATTTTTTGGAATACAAGCTCCACAGAATGCATATAATGTATACTGCAGGAGAGCAGGGACTTGGTTTTGTTCATGATTGTGTCTCGGTGCCTGGGGCATTACACAGAACACTGTAGACACTCAATAAATATTTACTAAATGTTGAATGTGGATGACTGTGACTAGCACTGAAATGTACTTGTGTTACTTTCTGGTAAAATTTCCTTTCTTCAAGATCTGTATAGATATAGTATCATCTCCGACACAGATGAAGTCAGCTCATAGAAAAGAGCAATAGCTGGAAGATTTGTTTATTTGCCTAAATATCACCCATGATGAATGTTAAATTATTCATCATAGGGAAAGTTGCTTTACCTGGGCAGTGGTTAAAGCATTGCACATGGAACAAATGGCTTCTGCATCGTCATCTGTTTTCTTTTTCACTTGCAAAAGCTGAGCAGCCTGAATGAGAGGTTCCAGGGTTTCTTTAGCCCCACTGTTCATCAGATTCTTGTCACGTAGCCATTCTTCCAGTTGACTGACATTGTACCTATGCCAGAGAGGGGAGAGGGGGAGAGAGAGGGAGAGAGCGAGAGAGAGAAAGCAAATTTACTGAATGTTGTCATAAATGTCTTAATTTTTTGTATGTGGATTTGTCAGATATTTCAGTTAAAATGACAGGCAGTATTTTTGTTCATTTTTCTTAAATCTTACCAGCTGCGCTTAAAAATTATCATCATAAATAGTCATGAAGTTCATAATCATAATTATATAAAAGACTAGAGAATATAATTACCTTTAATGGAAGACAGAGAAATAGCTGAAGTTATGAAATAAGACTTGCTACAAGACAAAATAGAACGCATTCTATGGCCGTGTCCTTATTAAACAGCTGACCAGAAAACACTTTCTAGCTTCTCTTACAACTTCAGAGGTGAGAATTAATAATCCTTTATATCCTCATTCTTTCTTAAGTCAAACTCCAAGCTATTTAACTGAATAACAAGATTCCCTCACACAGACTTTGTGCTGCAGCCCTCTTTAGGGATGAGGCTGGGCAACAGAGCAAGTGGCCCGAGGAAGCTTAGGGATGGAAGGAGGGAAAGGCACGCGCAGGCCCTTGGAAGATACAAAGACCCCAAATATGGAGAGAGACAAACCACACAGATGCTGAGGTATCAAGAGGTGGCCAACCACGTAACAGTGGTTCTTAAACTAAAATGAGGTAAATGGACACACAATCAGAACTTAGTAAACAGGCAAACAGGAGGAATTATGATATTACTACAGGTGCTTCACATGTATAAACAAAGCTTATAGAGAAATAAACTCTAGTGCCTGAGGGGAAGGCATATCTTCTTAACATCAGCTACAATGGAAGTGGGTCAGAATGAAAAATTTGAAAAGAATGCCGAGGTGTCCTGAGATTGAGTCACTAAAGACTTTTGTAGGAGAACTCCTTTTTCTCTCCTCTTGGTGAATAGTCTAGCTATTTTAAAATAAATTATTTGCAAAATAAATCAATTTTATTATGGCAATGAGGTAATACAGCAGAGTAGTTGGGCATAAAATTGAGTGCAGCTTTTCTTAAAACATAGAGTAAAAGATCTGTTAGTAAACGATTAGACATGTCCTTGTTGCTATAGGTACAAAAAGGTATTTTGTTAAATTTCTAAAAGCAATCAAACATAGAAATCTTCACCATCATTCAATATTTTGTTATTGTACAATTAAAACACACACAAAAGGAGAGAAAGCAGCTATCTAGTCTTTATGTATTTTTCATCATCTCTCCACTCCCTCAAAAGAGTTAGCTTCACAGTGGAGCAGGGTTCCTAACAAGCAGTGAGTAGAACCTGCTGGAAGATACAGCCAGGAGCAATAAAGGCCGGAGTGGACAAGTCCAGCCAGGCAAGAGGAAGTGGCTCCGGGCCAGGTCTTCCCTTGCTACTTGGCTGGTGGCAGCAGACATCAGGTGCACTGACCCGAAACAAGCCATCAGCTCTCCACACCCTCCCAGGCAGTTGGACAGCGAGAAGAGGCCATTGCAGGTGTTGGCGTCCGCTCACCTGATCTGCATGCCTTTACTCCACGAGCACATGTCCTTCCGCAGGAGGAGGTTGTTCAGGGTGACGGCCCCCACGATGTAGAACATCTGCTTGACCACCTGCTTGATGAGCTCAGGGTCCATGCCGTGCTGACACATGACCGAGTGGAAGGAGTTGAGCTGCCGGAGGATGGAGTCCAGCGTATAGGTGCCCTCGTCGGCGATGCTGGAGGTGCGCTTTCTCAGCCCTGTGGGCTTCACCCCGGATACGCCCTGAATGGTCTCATGCTCCAGCATGCCGGAGACTGCGGGAGGAGTTCATGTGTTAAAAGAGAAGATCTGGAAGGAAACCTGTTTCATGTGCATACATGCAATCTCACACATTCGGTTTATGAAAATGATCAGAGCATCGAAGTGGAGGGAAAGAGAACTTCACCAAAAAAAGGATTCTGGATTTTCAACTTCAATGAAGGAATAATTCTTAAATGCAAACATTTACCATGAAATGAAGAAATCTTAATGGTGTATTTTCTAAAACATGAAGCAGCAGCCTTGTAATAGCACAAGTGCGTGGTACTTTGGGAGGGTTTCTGAGAAAAGTATGCAGCCTTAGGGAGAAGGTGGGCATTCTCCAGCACTATGTGAGCCCCAGTGGAAAACACATCAAGTAGCAAGAAAGGCAGGAGACTGGGCAGTGGTCTTGGAGAAGACTTGGGAGGGGGCAGTCGTGCAGGGCTGGAGAGCTGGGCCCTTCCTTGTCCTGAGCTTCCCACAATGCCAGGGAGACATGGGGTTAGCTTCTGCCTCTCAGGACTGTCTTCTCATCTGGAGCACTGCTGTTCCCTCTCCTGTGCTCTCATAGCATTTGGCTTATGTCTCCACTAGGATGGTTTTACGATGCCCCCTCCCGGACTGGGAGCTCCTTGAGAGCAAGGGCCAAGCCTGATTCATTTTTGTGTCGCCTAGTGCTAAATTCAGCTTCTACAGAGCCTGTGGAGCCAAAATGTTTGTTAGATGGGGGTAGTGGGTTAAAGTGGAACATTTTAGAGGTGAACTCCTTGTTTAGCCAATAAAAACAGGCAAGAATAGGAAAAAGGTTGGCTGAAGCTGACCTCGCATCTGCCACCTCTTGCATTTTAGCTGACCTGGACTGCTCTAAATTCATGACCCTTTAAAGGACAACTGATGAAATCAGCCATCTCACATGGTTTCCTCAGCCTTTTGTTTCCAGTTGTTTAATGGTGGGTGTATGATAGAAAATGGAATACTATGAGCCCACGAAAGGGAAATGAAGAAGTTGTAGAAATGTGGAAAGCACATGGGTGGGGCATGAAAGGGTAGCTGGGAGTAGGCTTTAGAGGCTGCTGATAATTTGCCTGAAGATAACAGAGTTTGGTAACTTAAAAATAATTTCTTTAATTCAGTGCATTCAAAATTAGCAGCCTGCAATTTGTACATGCCTCCTAATTCCTACTTCACACATGCTGCACATTCCAAAGGAATATAGGTAGCACGATACATAAACACCCAGAATGAGTGTACGCATATAGAGA
>NW_017731362.1:4359934-4362111 GCF_001890085.2 Hipposideros armiger
TGCTGACTCCATCATGTGGAGGCAGTGATTTTCATGTATCCCAGTCAGTCACGGCTAACACCCCATGCTCTGAGATTCCTCAGCTAATGTTAGGACTGAGTCTTACGACTTTATGTCCATATGACTACACGTCCTGAAACGTGTGCCGCTGGTGGTCATCTACCCGTGGGCACGTGAGGGGGACAGACCTCGATGTCAGCAACGCCCTGGCCTTACCGATCATCGGCTGGAGGATATTTTCTAACACCCGAACGAGCTGCTGGTAGATCTGAATGGCCAAGTCACTTAGCACCTGCCGGTACTCAGCCAGGTCAAAATTGGTGAGGCAGTGTTCATTCTGGCGAGACGTGTTGTGTTTCATAAAGCCCTAGAGCCGGAATGCAGAGTTAACGGCATACACGAAGTAACCCTCTCGTTGGATCCGTATCCTCCTGCTCTTCTTCTCTCTCTGAAGAGTTCCCATCCATCCCACACAGAAATGCCAGGGTAATCATTCTCAACATTGTATATTTGTTTCCATCATAAAAGCTCCACTTCTTACCAGCTTTTGAATAGTATCTAAACTTGGCAACCTAGCATTTAAGCCTCTCCAATAGCAATGTCAATGAAACAAGATGGGGTAATTCAATTCAAAAAAAATTTAATGAGTGTTTTCACTTATGACACAGGAGGTTTACTGCCAAACACTGAATTACCTAAAGTACCAACCTCTTAAATTTCAGTTTGTTAAATATAGTCACATTTATAAATACCGCACCCAAAGGGCATACATAATCTTCTTAAAATAGACCAATTTCTACAGAGACTGGTGAATAAATAAAAAATTTCCTTTTCATGGTATCCACACAAGATTTGCAGTCTGAGCTTAGAACGGCATCCTTTGGTGGTATTTGTGAAACTGGAAAGCCAACTGTACAAGCAGGTACATCTGTCAGACACTGCCTGACAAAGCGAAGCCTGCTGGATGGATTCCACCCACAGTCAAGCATCTGCCTCCCTTTAACCTACTTCACGACACGGTCTAGAGGTGGGAAGGAAGACAGTTAGTTAACGGGCCCTCTGGGGGACTCTGGTCTGTCAGTCCCACCTTCTCAGGGACCACATCTTGCTCATATTTGTATTTCCCATCATTTGCCAGGACAGCCCTCTGCCCCTAGCCTCTGTCTGGGTGCTGAGAAAGGTGCTACTGCTCAGCTTCTCAGCCCACCCTCCCGGCAAAGGATGGGGAGGCGTGGATGGTAGTGATCAGGGGCACAGGCTCTCGGAGGTGGGCAGACCTGGGGATCCCAGGGCTGCTGCTTACGGCTGAGAGGACTTGGGCAAACTGATGAACTTTACTGAACTTAAGTTTCCTCATCTGTAAAACTGAGTTATAATTCCTGCCTCATAGAAATGTTCTAAAAATTCAATAACATAATATATAGTATGTGCTATCTGATATATATCTGATATTCAGCAGCCCTTAATAAATAGTAATTATTAATATATTATAGTTCTAAAATATTAAGTCTGTCAAACTACTGATGAATATATCACTATAAACAAAAGCAAAACAGATTTTTGGACAAATCTAAAGAGACATGTCTAAATTTATCACCTTTAATGTCTTATAGTAAGCTGAAATTAATTTTAAAAAATGGTTCAGTATTCCCGTATTAGTCCTTGAAAACCCCACTTCCACATATTGGCAAAAAATTGCATTGTTACATCTATTCATTGACCAATGCTCATTTTATTTCTTCTGTGTTTTCTCATAATACAAACTCTCAGAGGGAAGAAACTGTATTATTCCCCAAAGTCACTATTCTGCAAATAATGTACATCAAAGCTATGAACTTCCAAGCCACCTCTGAATTCAGGTTTCTAAATTAACAAACGGTTAAAAATTTTGTGCTTTTAAATTTTCCTTAAAAAGGTCAAAGAAAGTATAGCATGCTGGTTTTGTAATCAAGGTTTTCTCACCTCTTCTCCACTGTACTGCTTCAAACAGTGCAAAAATCGGCATGTGTTAGAAAGCCAGAAGGAGACAGTTTCAAAATCATCACCTCGTTTCTGAAAGAGAGAATTAATTCTAAATTCGTTTTTTCCTTAGAGAAATAACCTGAAAATAACCGAACAGATACCAGAAGGCCCATTTCTTGCAGTTACCATTATAAACAATTATAAAAATAAATGAA
>NW_017731362.1:4363921-4365806 GCF_001890085.2 Hipposideros armiger
TCATAACTTCATAGCTAATATTCATTGTGAAAATTTTGTTGAACATCAACTGACCTTTAATACTTTTTTGATGCTGTTAATTGTTGACGTTAGCAACGACCTTACTTTCTGATCGTCATTCAGGTAGTCAGCATGTCGAACACACATAAACAGGATATACGCTGGTAATCCTGGAATCAAATTGACTGCTACACCACGTGGCTTCAGTTCTGAAAAAAGGAAAGAGGAAAAAGAATCTTACATAACGTTGAAAGTCTTCATGAAAAATGCTTTGTGAAATCCTGAAAGCACAGTTCTCGTGTAAGAGTTCATTCAGGGTATACAGGTCATATAAAGAGCATATTTTAATAGCTCATTAAGAGGACAAGTTCTTGAGGGTGCGGACATGTGAACCGTAGCTGTCTATACAATGACAACTCCCAAATTTCTATCTCCTGCCCTGACTTTTCCTCTGAATTCCAGTCTTGTGTATCAACTGCCTTCTTGACAACTCTGCTCGGGCACTTCAAGCTGAGCCCTTCTCAACCAAACTCTTCGTTCCCTATGGTACCTGCTCTTCCTGGAGTTGTCCCCATCTCAGTAAATGGCAATTCCCGTCTTCTAGTTTCTCAGGTTATAAACCTTGTCATCATCTCTGACTCCTTTCTTTTTCTCATACCACTCATCTAACCCATCAACAAATCTTGTTGGCTCTACCTACAAAACACATCCAGAATCCAACTATTTCTCTATAAGCTGTGATTGTCTATGTCCCATCATCTTCTCCCAGATTGTAGTGAGAGCTTCCAAACTGGCATCCCTCATTCATCCCTTGCTCCCTGGTGGTACATTTTCACACAACAACCAGAGTAATTCTATAACAAAATGTAGGTCAGATCATGTCACTCTTGTTCTGAAAATCTTCCAAGTGGCTTCTCATCACATTCATTTACAAAATGTGAAACCCTCACCATGGTCTGTGACCTGGCCCTGTTCCCCTTCCCCAGGTCACCGTGCTCCAGTAAGATGGGTCTCCTTGCAGTTGGTTGAACATACCAGGCATGCTCCCACCCCAGGGCCTAGGTACTAACTACTTTCTGCCTGGAATGTTCTTTCCTCAGATATATCAGCATGACTTGCTTCCTTATTTCCTTGGTCTCTGTTTAAAGATCATCTCATCAAACAGGCCTTTCCTAACAACTTTATATAACTACTACACCTGTCTTCACTCTTGATCCTTTTTACCCCATTACATATTTCTTTATTTTTTTCTGTTTTCCTTCCCACTGGAATGTAAGTTCTATGAGAATAGGAACTTTACTTTGTTTGTTACCCAGTACCTAGAAAATGCCTGGCACATGGTAGGAGCGTACTGAATGTTTATCGAACTGATGAATCTTTGCTTAAACTCTATGCTTAAAAACCAGTAGCTCCTTAACATTTTAGCTAAATGAAGATCATGTTGAAACTTAGGTGCCTCTGCACCTATATATAGCACTAAGTTGAATGTCAGGCACCCTAGCAACATTAAATCGGGTGTAACTGCCAATCACAAAACTGTCACCCCGGCACCTGGGGGAGGAATGCTAAGCAGAGGCTGAAAGGAGAGGTTTTCAGCTTTTTAAGTTCACAGGCTGTGCACATTCCCTCATTTTCACCCTCCTCTACAAAGTCTCCTTGCAGAGTCAGTGGGCTCGCCCCCAGTTTTAAAGGTCTTATGCTGCTCTGAAGTGCTTCCTCTATGCCCATTTCATTTGTCTGGTCCTCTCCTTCCATTGTTGGAATGTTTTCCTGAATTATTTTGGTTTTTTTTCCCATCACTGAATTGTTGCTCTTGACATATTTAATCATACACTTTCTAGGGAAGTAAAGAAAACAGAAATTCAGGAACTTAAGTGGCCTAGAG
>NW_017731362.1:4367065-4371179 GCF_001890085.2 Hipposideros armiger
GGCCAGTGAAGCAACGTCCTCCACAACTAGACTGAAGAACCAAAGGACAGCAACTTGTCTGTTCCCCTTCCCCAATTCTCCAACGCTGTTCCCCTCCCCCAATTTCCCAATAAAATCTTAAAAATAAATAAATAAATAAATAAATAAATAAATAAATGGTTAAGGATATTTAGACTTTAAATCACAAAAGGAAAAAACATCGTACAAAGAGAAAGCAAAAGTGTAAAAGATTCTTGCTCACCTTTCAATCTATGAATCTAATCATAAAGAAAAGGAACATTTGCTTTAAATGTATCATTGCAAACAGTTCAAACCACATCGAGATAGCCGGCAGGATAATGTTTCTTCACACAAGTTGATGTGAAATGCATTATTCTTCACAGAGGCTTCCTAAGGCTAAGATCTAACTTCCTCCCACCACCCTTCGTTCCCAAAGAAATCATGAGCAGATAAAACCACCTCTATTTAATGTGATTTCCTAAATACTATTCAGTTTTTTGTTTGTTTTTAGTAAAGTGCTAAAAATCACACTACGAAGGTACAACCATTAAAGTACAACCACTAGTTAACAACCCTTTCAGATGTTGAAAATGGTCACTACTGTCAATAGCAGCTGCTGGAGAAGAGTTATGCTAAGGATTATAAAACATCTCCAATTTCGTCTCAAAATAGAGAGTTGAATGGGAAATGCAAGAGAAGTTAAGGGAACACAGGCGTTAGAGTTACGCGGTGTTTGTGGAAACAATATGCTAGTAAGCAGGTTTTCAAAAAATTATTTTATCTACAGGAAGGGGGACAGTGAAGAAATCTATTTAGGTGTAGATTAAGTTTGAGTTCAGAGAGTGTGTTCAAACAAACAAAATGCAGATCAGATGCATTAGGAAGTTTAATGGTGCTGACTCCACAAGGTGCCACTAGTGCTTCTCTGTCACTCTTAGGCCATTCCCGTGTTAGTTCTGGGAAGCCAGCTCCACAGGGAGAGGTTCTTACAGAGAACATCAAAGCCTGCTAGGGCTCCAGCTTGCGTGGCAGACAGCCTGGTGACACCCCGCCCGCCTCATGCTGCAGCATCACACACCAGGACCAGCAGTGCTAAAAAGCACCACTGTCCATCAACACTATGGTATCTAAAGTGTGATCGTATTGTGATTGGACAAAGTGATTGGGCTGCAAAATCAAGTGTTTCATATACATGATGCAGTCTGGAAGCCACAGGAGTAATTGTAAAACATATGCCTCTATACAAAAGATAGGAGATTCAAACGATTCAGTTTCACATATATTATTTCTGGAGTCCGTTTAAACACACCACCACCAGGATCTTAAAATCGACACACACTGGCCTTCACAGCTCATGTACATGCTGCATGTAAAACACAAAATAATAAAATCCCTGCCATCTAGGTTACTACTAGCTTTCAGCCACAGCAACAACTCTAAGAGGGGAAACTGGGAGCAAATAGATTCAACATATTAATTTTAACAATAAGTGTACATATTTGGACTCCATATGATGTGAAGAGAATGCTTTGAACCTATTGATTTCATCATATCTAAGGTAAAATATCATTTTATATAACACTAAAGAAAGAAAAACACTGCCAATTAAACTATAACCCACCAACAGTTGTAAGAGACATCCTAATTCCAGAAGATGTTAAAATGTCAAAAATTATGCATCTCAGAATTTTTGAAATATGGTGAATATTTTTACTAAGACATTTCATGTTTTAAAAGAAAACCTGTTTTCCTTTTGCAAAATCTCTAACCAAGATATTTTTGGTTCTGTATAAAAATGTCACAGACAAAATTTGCCATACTTTAATTAAAATTTTTCTCTCTGCCTTTGCATTCTCCCCAAAGATTTGAGTCTTTACAAAAACTTGCAGATACAATATAGATGTCAGCTCAACATAACCTTGATTTATTTAGCAAATCATCTACTAACTAAAATAAAATTTCAACCTTTATACAGAGTCAGGAAAATATAAAGCCTGAAAGAGAGAAATCAGGACACCACCCCAGTTTTCAAAGACCCAAGAGGCCTTATGCTCTATCTAATTCTTTTAAAAAGACTAGAAGCAATCCCTATTTCCATCTTCTAGATTCTTTATACTTGAGGGAAAGATATTCTTGAACCTTTTTGTCCTGGAAAAGAAAATGAAACTGAACAGTTTTTAATTTATTTTTTCCTCACTTTGGTACCAGGAAGATCTTGATCTCAGATTTAATTGAGACAGTCAAATAAATTCCTACAAGTATAGAGGTTCTATTGGAAAACATGACACAAAGGAGAGAAGTCAGTGGTGCTCAAAAGGCTTGGGTTCTAGTCCTAGTCTGACCACTAACTGGCTGAGGCCTTGGAGGTCACTTATGATTTCTGGGCCTAAGTTTTTTTCTCCTATGAAACAATTATCTGATTTCTAGAATTCTTTCAGGTCTAAATTCCTTGACTCCATGAAAATTGAGATGGAACACCCACTCCTAAATTAAAATACAGCACAAAGCAGATCAAATTTTGAAACACTCTCCATCTAGCTATATAATTTCTGCTAAAAGTTACATATGTTGGCGTTTAAAAAAAGTTTTCATTGGCTTCTTAAAAACTCTCCTTAATTAAGTGTAGACCATAGTAGGCGGCAAGAGTCTTGCTATTTTAAACCAGAAGAATTTAAGTATAATATACTTAAAGAAAAATATCAGAAAATTTGTAGATATTAGAAGGTGCTTTTTTGTACAAGGCTGCCAGTATTTTCTATATAATGGGGGATAAGAGAAAGCGTTGGAAGTCTGTCACCTTTATTCTCTAATTTCAGAGAGGAGCAGGGATACTGCGCTCAGCAAGTGCCCAGACCACATAAATCGACTTCATTTTATTCTTTAGTCATATATCCTTTCACTCCACTTTTCTTAAGAACATTATAATTTTCGTTTAATTTAGGAATGCCTTCTCTCTCTTTTTTTTTTTTAAGATTTTATTGGGGAATTGGGGAAGGGGAAGTGACAAGTTGCTGTCCTTTCACTCTAGAGATTCTGATGTAATGAGTCTGTGGTGGGGACCATACATCAGTACTTTTCAAAAGCAGCCCAGGTTATTCTAATGTGCAGCCAGAGCTGAGAAGGCCTGGCCTCAAGGGATCCTCACAGATGGGTCCCTGCAGTTTGACTGATAACACACGGTCTGGTCAAGTCACCTCTGCAGCACTATGATGCACAGCATCTAAAGATAACCAAAGACACTGGTGTTGAATATTTCGAAAGTTAGTGGCCAGTCTCTCCCACCACTGACGCATGTACCAGAAAGACCTATTATCCCATGCACGAAACACTTGCCCAGAATCAGGTTCTTAACAAGTTTTTGCTCATCCTCCTTCTTGTATTCCAGCATTCCTTGGAAATCCTTTTCTTTCCTGGGAATGTTGACTGGACGAATAGGTTCATCAATGATCTGTCCTGGGGATATGTTTTCCATCTGGCCCACTTCATGAGAAACACAAAGGAGAAGTAAATGTTTTCCAGGTAGAAAAGATGAGACGGTTCCATGTTCCTATAATTTTAAATGAACTCTATAACAGTGGAAATGTGCCATATTTTCCACTTCATTGTACCCTCTTTAAATATTTTTTTCTGCTAAAATTGGGTGGATAGATGGCAAAATTATATGGTAACGTCACTGGGACAGCCACTAGTGCTTGGCTACTATCAACATCAAAGAAACTTACTTCATTCAAAAGCATCTTTTTGGTCATAAAATTTACTCTGTAATAAGATTAAATGTCCCCAAAGTAAGTGGTTTAACTTCTGGGTTAATGAATTGTTACCAACCATAAATGGATAAGGAGTGCCGGCACAGTGGCTCAGTTGGTTAAGAGTTGGCTTGGGAGCCTGAGCTCTGAGCAGCAGGTCCGCTGATTCGGTTCCCACATGGGGGCCAGTGACACTGCCCTCTACAGCTAAGATGGTGAACAACAGCTCAACCTGGAGCTGGGCTGCTGTGAGTGGCCAACGATGGTGTAGGCTGCAGTGGGGCTGCTGTGAGCTACCATGAATGGCTGGCAGCCAGTGTGAGCCGCCATGAGCGGCTGTCCAAAGGCTGGCGACCGACTGCCTCACC
>NW_017731362.1:4373549-4381390 GCF_001890085.2 Hipposideros armiger
GTTTCAATTTCACTTGTTTTCCCCTAGACATATTTAACATGTTGAGTTTGGGTAACCCAACTGTAGCAATGCAGGAAACTCTCCTGATTTGCTGTTTCACAAATTTGAACTTCACACTAACCCCACAGAATGCCAAATCATATATTTAGTACCGCTGTTAGGCAGCATGATAATAACACATAAGAATGTAGCCACATTGCCACAGGCACATATATCCTTTAGAATATTCCAAACAAGAAACCACTAAGCCATAGGTATCAATCTCTCCCACAGTAGTGTGAGCTCTAATTGAAAGGTTTTGGTTTTCTTCCAACTCCTAGGGAGATATTCACAAATTCCAGAGTCTGAAGGGAACTCTAGATGGCAACTTTTACTTAAGGGCAGCGGCTCATATTCACCATCACTCCATTTCAGCCTTAATAGCATTCCTTGGTAGAGAAGGCTTTTAGGAAGGTGTTTGGCTGAATGTGCTAAGTTTTACCGAAATTTACCTAGGAAGACAATTAATGTAAAAGAAATATAGAAGTTAAAGTCAGGAGGTCACTGTTAGTAAGAAAAACAACAAATTAATAACATTCCCTTCTGAGGAGACAAATATAACCTGTTGGCTTGTTTTAACCCTTCATAAACCAGCCACAGCTCTCCATCCTCATTCAACTCATGGCAATCCATAGCAGGTGATCTTCCATGCAAAAGGAACAGCAATGCAAAACACAAACGGGTACAGATTGGGAATGAGATGATGATGGTCGAGAGCAGCACATGGTATTCCAATATTTTATTAAGTCAATACATTGTTTTTGTTAATGACAGATGACTTGAAGACATTATCACAAACCAGTATTTGTGGTTAATTTCTAAAAAAAAATGTGCAACATGTAACATCACATGTAAATGGGTAGAACTCAAAACAAAATAATCAAGGATCTACAGCTACCTGTCCTATAGAATAAGAAATGACTCAAAATGTGAGAAGTTGTTTTAACATTTTTTCAGCTAGTAGAGTGATCTTATATGTCGCCTATTATATTAGAGACTAACCACAGTAGTCAAACATATATAATGAAAAGTTCAGATATTGTCTTTGTGTGGCAATCTTCATAATCCATTTCAAAATGAAGTTTTATGTCTTCTGGGTAGGAACTTGTTTTAACTTAATAAAATCTGATTTCCTAGTTTTAAAATTGTTTTAAAAATTCTTACAGGAGTAACTTAGAAATAAGAATATACCCAAAGTTCTCAGCTTTGATAGCACAATTTTTTTTTTTTTTTAGCTGAGCCATCCTGCCACCTGTTGGCAGCTCAGCAGCTGCTCAGCTCGGGCCGGGCATCGAACCGCTGTTGCTCAGAACTCGCACTATTGAGAGAGCTCTTAACCAACTGAGCCACTCAGCCGGCCTCTTGATGGCACAACTTTTAAAAGATTTTTTTCATGCCCAAAATAATTTTAAGACCTGGGGAAACTGCTTTTATATTAGAGATGTGACATATTTTATTAAAAGTATGTATAATTGATAAATAATAATGACAAACTTTATTATAGGTTTTTTTCTACCTACGGTATAAAAATAATATTTTTGAGTGTTTGCTAAGCGTCAGACACTGTTCTACATCTTTCCACATGTATTATTTCATTTAGTTCTCCCAGTAACCCAATGCAGAGGAAGAAAGGGAGGCTCAGAAGCAAGACACCTGTGGGGGTTACACAGCTGGCAAGCAGTGGAGCCCAGGGCTACCTGTCTCCAGAGCCTAGGTTCTTACTCCTCTTCCTAGACTTCTGTTGTTGATATGATGTTTGCATAAAACAAATTCCAGACCATGTTCTATTTTCCACCTACCATCTCTCCCTGGAGAGTTCATCTATTTGCATGGTCTTCACTGTATTACTATATCCTGATGGCTTCAACATTTATATTTCAGCCTACACATCTCTCCAGTTCCAGGTCTGTATTTCAACCGTCTAAGAAATTTCTGTCCTCTTAGCTCCTTAAATTCAACATCTGTAAATGTTCTGATCATCTCCACCCTACATCCCAGACCTAGGAACATGAAATGGCACCCCCACATCCAACCAAGTATCCACAGCAGACACTCGATTCACCTTTCATGATTCCCTTTTCTCACCACACAGCCACTAAACCACAAGGCTTACTGACCTCATCTTGTGTATCTTTCAAAGCGCCCATTTCTCTCAATCCCAACTGCCACCAACCAAGTCAAAGTCACCAAAATCAGTCATTTGATTACAGTAATACCCTCTTACCTGGTCTTTATGCTTTCAATCCTGTTTCACTACAATTTAGTCTCTAACATAAAAGCCAGGCTTAGCTTTCTAAAATTCAAATCTCTATATCATTCTCCTACTTAACACCTTTCAACAGCTTCCACTGTCCCTGGAGTGAAGTTCCAATTCCCTTGGCTATTTCCCCAGCAGCCTATAACCCTGTACAAGTAAGGACTGCCTTCACCTTGCTGACTGCTGCCTTCCCGGAGTGTCACAGGGCCTGGCACGGAGTAGGCACACAGCACTAGTGATTGAATAGCTGACTGGGTGGATGAACAGTGTAATCTAGTTCTTTTCATACTTACACATTCTTAGATACAAGATATGTGTTATTTACAACTGACATTCACAAATTAAAATTCAAGTTTAACCAAATATTTTATAAACATTCTCCACCCTTGTCCATAGAAGAAGATAATAAGTAGTGTGCATTTTGGATGGCGATATTCTTTAGTGTGTGAAGTTTTTCTATATACCACCCCTGACACTGTGCATCAAGAGGGCTAGGCTGCACATTGATAATAAAAATCTCCAGAACTGTCTTTCTTTGTGATCATCCCTGGCCATGTTCTTTTAAGCACGTAGTCTTTTAAGTTCAGAATTCAATAGCACTGTAGGGAAGGGGGAGACAGGAAGACTGAAGGCATTCCAGATAAGCTTTTATTTTGTGATCATCTCAGCTATAGAAAAAGCTTCAGGAAAGTTCAGTCATTTAGTGACTTTGCAAATCCTGCTGTCTCAGTCAGCCCACCCAGGGTTCTTAAGTGTATAGTACTGAGCTAAGTGCCATCTGCAACTTCATTCATCTTTAGAGTAAATGGGATAAAACTAGAATTAGGATTTCCTCAGGACATCTTAGAGAAACGTGACAAAAACTTGGCCTCGATTATCAGGGTCCCAATGTAGAGGTCACGGTATCCCTTTAGAATCATATGGCCAACGCTGATGTGATTCCAGATACTTAATCATTGCTCTTCACATTAAGTTCCAATTATTAAAAGCTGCAGTTGCCTCTACAAACCTTCACAAATAACCAGCCTGAATAACAAATGAAAGTGACTCCCCAAGACAGTCCAACAGTGAGCAGCTGGTTTTCTTCTCAAGGCAGCCTCTCAAGGCTAGGACCTTCAATACACAGACACATATTCCCTTGATATAAAGAACATTTTCCCTGAAACCTCTCATCAATAATGCTGCCTTACATTATAAATGTGATTTTAACTGGGGATATATGGAAAAGCTTGGATTCCCTTGGAAGGTCAGTTGATATCTACTAAAACAATGCATAAACACTCTGACTTACTGTACAAGAGGCTTGAAGACAAAAGGTCAATAAGACTGAACCAAATGAATANTTTTGTTCTTCAGTCTAGTTGTGGAGGACGTTGCTTCACTGGCCCATGTTGGTATTATCATTGCGCTCTTCCCGGGTGAGGCAGATCGGTCGCCGACCGCTCACGTTGGCTGCTGGCCACTCACGGTAGCTTACGGGAGCCCACTGCAGCTCCACTGCAGCCTATGCCATTGCCGGTAACTCACGGCAGCCCAGCTCCAGGTCAAGCTGTTGTTCACCATCTTAGCTGTAGAAGGCAGTGTCACTGGCCCTAAAGTGGGATCTGAACCGGGGCCCTGATGCTCAGAACTGGCGTCCCAAGCCAACTCTTAACCAATGCGCCACTTAGCTGGCCCTATAAATGCCTTCTCAAATGCTACTTATAGGTTTAAGAACATAGAGGGCAGGACAGTTTAACTGATGAGGTTGATTTCTGATTGATAATTGCTTAAAATTGCTAACATCTTAAAAAACCCTAGCCTATCTCTTCAATTAAAAATATACATATGAAAGAAACCTGAGTAAAAAGTTAAAATAACAAGTGGAACCATTAGGAGTTTAAAAAATAATCTCACAAATTAATATCCTTGAAATCAGTTTCTTTCAAGCAAACACTCTGCTATCTAATCATCATCTCATGATATAATTAGTGCAGCATTAAGTGCAGACAAGTTCTCTGAATAAAAATTTTTAAAGTTTTGCTAATAGACATTAAAGCCCATGTGTTTGGAGGTTCAAAACGTTAACATGATATCTGAATCACGAAATGCTAAAGGATTATATATAAAATACAACAACAAAGCAATCTGTCGGATTTCTAAATAAATATTCCAGCATTTGTATATTGAAGGGCATATTATCCTCTTCAACGTAAATGTCCATATTGCCATTCTAAGTATTTCTGGAACTTATTTATCCATTCAACGAACATTTCTGGAATGATTATGACAGGTCAGACACGATACTAGGTGCTGTGAAAAGAAGAGGAACTATGAGGTGGTGCCCATGCTCTGGAAGCTCACAGTCCATAGAGGAGGCCAGAAACGAATTCAAACAGAAACATTCCTAAAAATATAACAGTGAAAATCATAAAAGATGTGAGTCAAACTGTGGTCTATAGAAGGTGTAGCCACAAGGTCCGCCTGGGTGATCGGGAAGGATGCTCATGAGGATGTGACACATGACTGTGGTCTCAAAGGATGAGCAGGACTTTACCAAGAGAAGCAGGAAGAGCAAATAGAAGGGACAGTTATGACAGGCTGGAGAATGAAAACCACACAGAGTAAGCCATGGCAGGATCTTGTGAACATTCCCAGTGATGGGGACTCTTCACCCTTTGAGTCGGGCAAAAATGACAAAGAGTGACGTTGAGAGGATAAATGGGTAATCAGACTGCACGGTATAATTTTTGCTCAAAATGATAAGAGTTTCCATAGATTTGCAGGCAATTCCAAAGAGGGTCTATAAACCTCTTGAACAATGAGAGCGTTGTTGGAATAAGCTTAGAATTTGTCTTTAGCCCTACTCACTGCTACATCCCTGGCATCTAGATAAATACTTACTGAATGAACAAACACACTAATCCACAAGACAAGATTCATTTGTATATAATAACAAATGATATTTGATTATTTCTGTAGGTATTTTATCATCATCATCATCATCATCATATATAAATCATAACATGTTCTAAAAAAAATCTTCTTTATAATCATAATTCATTTTTTCTTATTCACTTCTCTTTTTATCTCCATTAGATATCTTTGAGGACACAGACTTTGTCTTAGTCATCTTCATCGTCCTAATATTAAGAATAAGAGCAATCATAACAACTAAGTTGTATATAGCATTAATTATGTATCAGAGCTATACTAAATAGATTACACATATTAACTCATTTAATACTTACAAAGCATGTCATGTACACCATTATCATTCCCATTTAACAGGTGAGAACACTGAGGCATAGAGAGGTTCAGCACCTTGCCCAATATCAGATGACTAATAATAGAAGGTCAGGATTTGAGCCCAAGAAACTTGGCTCTAGAATCCATGCTCTTAGCTGCTATGCTATACTGTCTAGCACAGTGCCTGACATGCAGACGATAGTCATTCATATCTGAATAAATTATCCTGCTTTGTAAATTATTACTACAACGAAAATAACATTTTTCTCCACCTAGCAATGGTAATTTCCACTCCACAGACACTAGGTTCGCTGAAAGTCACTTTTGTTATTGTACCTAATATTCACATGCAAACCTATGAGGGCACTAGTTATATAGCAAGACAAAACCAAGATTCAGCAAGTATCATAAAAACATGTTTAAATACCTTCTAGTTCACCAATTTTTTTGGCAAAAACTTTCAGTTGTTTTTTCAGTTTCCGGACAGTCTTATCTTGTTTTTCAAGTTGTTCCATCAAATCCTAAAGATGAAAATGAGAAATGTAACAGAAAGATCAAAACAGGCCTTCTAAAATGCACAGAAGGAAAGCAGACACAACACGGAAACAGCACTGTTAGTTTTACAGAAAAGCTCGTCGGTGGAGCCACCACCTGGCGAAAACTAGCAGGCATGGGAAACGCAGCTACAATAAAAGCCAAACATTCAAATATTCAATGCAGTAAAATCCTTTACAGCGTGATGGATAGCAGGCTCACTGGGGAGTCATTTCCAGTAGACTGCATGTGGGTAAAGCAATTAAATGCTCATAAAATGTACTGCTATTCCAGTGGAATGTTTTCTTTTAAAAGGGAAATAGGCAAAACGAATTTTGATGAATGCACAAAAAGTTTATGAGGAGTTTTAAGGATGGCTGAACTTCAGTAGGGCTTTTGACTTTTTATTTCCATCACACTGCAAGCCTAGTATTAATAACAAACCGAACATGACAATGGACACGGGACACTGATAGAGGTGACATCACTGGCTAATAGATAGCTGTAGGGAGAAACAGGTTTCGTGAAAGTGTGTGAAGAGACTTCCTGGCGAGGGGCAGGCAGCAGTGCGCTCTTTAGGTATAGAGGGCTAAAAGTAGCAAGGAAGACAACAGACAAGCACTCAGAGTTTACATACAATCATCCGTTTGTAAAGTGAAATCCGGTATGATTGATACTTCTTAGGGTCATCTGCATATAATTCCTCAAAATACTGAAAAAACAGGCACAATGCATATTTGTTTTTCTCTGTGTCTTTAGGGGAATGCTACCTCTCAGCAAAATCAATCTTAAAATATTTTAAGACACAAATAATGAAACTGTATATACTCAAAAGGCTCTACTTTGTCACCTGTCATTGCCCTCTGGTCTTTCTAGTATCGATGATTCCAATTTTATATATATACATATCTATTTCCATATGCTCAGAGGAAACAGGCTATGGCCAGGACACCATCATTTAGCAGGTAAACAGAGCGGTGGTCCATATTCCCCAGATAAAGCTGTTACTTCACTCCTCAGACCTGTTTACAAGTTGCTGCACTTTTTTTTTTTTTTTTTTTTTTTTTTTTTGCTGCCAGCTGCAGCAACAGCAGCAGCAACAGTGGGGAAGGTGAATGAAACGAAAGTGAGAATATTGGCAATGTTGGAGCTCTTGTTTGAAGGTGAAAAGGCTGGTGAGAAGCTGTGTGCCTTCCTTCCCAAAAGGCAGCATGGGGGCGGCCTGTGACGCATGCTCCCTAGAGGAGGGAGAAAAACTATTTCTGGGCTTGTGTTGAGGGGCAGGTGGGTAGGTGGGTTACACAGGGTAGAGTTTCCAAGAACTAAACCTAGGCCCACGGCTGCTTTACCGTTCTGCTCAAGTGTATCCCAAAGAAATGCACAATTAAGATTGAGAAATTATAATGATTTTGAAAAAGTGCATTTATTCCCAGTACTTAAATTGTAACCCATTCTCTTGAATTAGCAGTCAGTGAGGCAGGAAAACCAGGAGACCTACAAAGGGTTTTCCTAAAACTCAGACAAACTCATTGACTAGACTCTACCAGCTTAGAATTTGGGGACTTGGCTTATTTTTGTATTAGCTATGGGAAATTGACAAGAAAATGAAAACTGTAGACAAAGTTGTAAGGGAAATGCTTAATTTAGTGAAAAATCTCTGGGAAAATGCCACCCAGAAGCATCTTTATTTCACGGTTTCTCCTCGTATTTTAAGACAATCATTTTATAAGCACGGAATTTATATGCTGATCAATCATTATTATATTATTGGGTTGTTGGAAAA
>NW_017731362.1:4387209-4392586 GCF_001890085.2 Hipposideros armiger
AAAAGGATCAACGTACCTGTTTGTTTCTTTCAAACCAATGTATGCTTGTGCTATTTCACCTTTATCTTTCATTTTTTGTACATCTTCCAAAAGTATTGTGGAATCTGTCATTGTATTCTGAAGGGAGAAATGACACATTTCCACATTCATTAAAAATCAACTCAAAAGCTTTGGATCACACACAACAAATTTCTTTCCTCCAGAATAGGGGGCTTTCTGTGCTCTACAACTCGGCCCCCCCAGGGCATCAGCTGCAGCCCCGTAGAAATGCAAGAGGAGAGTGGGCATGGGCAGCTAAGAGAAAGAGGAGCCTTCATTTCAGTTCCTTTCTTGAGAATCCTTAACGCTCTATTACAAAGGAAGTGAGATTCTAGAGTACCAGTGTCCCGTAAATAAAATAACTGACGGGCTATGTGTGTTTAATATTGTGTGTGGGGGGGTGGGGAGAATCTATCTATCTATCTATAATCTATCTATCTATCCATCCATTTATCTATCTATCTATCTTCCATTAAACAGTTCCTCTGTGTTCTTACTGGTTATTGTTCTAATGCTATATATACTATATACTTTACACATATATACATATAATGAGTTTCATATACTTCATATATACATATATATAGTATAAATATATATATTTCAAAGTATATATACAGCATTAGAACGATAATCAGACAAGATCACTGAGTAGCTATTTAGTGAAATGCACAAAGCTGTTTTTTCTACTACTTTCTGATCAATTATAATAAAACAAACACCCCAACAAAACACTAAACGTTTGCCATAAACCTCATTTTTCCATTAAAAACTCAGTACCGATAAGATGGCATTCATATGATATGCTTCAGCAAAATTAAAAGTTTTCTTCCTTCACATCTTTAGGTATATATAAATGGGAAAGATTTAGCTCTTATAAATATCTATCATCTGCTTTATTCAATTCTTTTTCCCTCTATTACAGTACATAGCATGAAGCTTTTGAAATTAACATCTGACAGGTCAGAATTACTAAAGATTTTGTATAAAAAGGACTTTTCTGCTAACATTTCTACTTCCCTTTTTGGTCTAATCTGTCTGACAACCAATATAATTTCAAAATCTTGCTTCTACTCAGCTACTCTCTATCTCTCTCCTAAACCAGGGCAAGAACAGACAATAAGAACCACTGCTCTATAATCTCTAATGAAAAGTATACTTTGGAACACAAGGGCCCACACAATTTGTCTAAATAGTATATGTCTCATCCGTTAGTCAATGTTTGCTCTATAGCCTGGTCTCACAATGAAGTGGTGTTAATAGGATACACTTCAAATACCATGACATCAGAGATCAGTTTCAAGATAACTTTAATGCCAAGTAGAACCAACAAATACTTGCTTTTGCATTTTAGTGTTTATAAGGAACATTCTTTTTAAAAAAAAATCCCACTTTTCTCCTAATGCTGTCCTTTTGTGAGTTTATAAATGCATCCTTAGAGAAGACTAAATATAATCTGATAAAAGCTATTAACAAAAGCATATTTTATTGAATTTTAAATATTTTTCCCATAAACACCACATAAAGCATTTCTTTAGCTATGTTTTATAAATATTTTAGTACAAATTTCATAAAAAATTCATTTTTCCCCCCAAAGACAGAAAATCTGTCTATTGTATAAAGGGTTACACTCAGATTTTTAAATTTTAGGTAATAACTCTCAAAAGCCCAGGTTCTATAATGCTACATGGATTCTCTGATATGAGGACCTACCTACAGGGTGTGTTTTGAACTTTTAGTAAATTAGCTACCTTATCTAATTAACTAATCCAAAGGAAAGATAGGCTTCTCAGTATGTTGCTGTTCTGGCAGCAAGTGGTAAGCCAGTCCTTCTTTCATCTGGCCTTTCTTAGCTAAGAATAGGTAGTTGGGGGGTGGCCGGTTAGCTTAATTGGTTAGAGAGCAGTGCTCTTAACACTAAGGTTGCCAGTTCGATCCCAGCATGGGTCACTGAGCTGTGCCCTCTACAACAAGATTGAAACAACTACTTGACTTGGAGCTGAAGGGTCCTGGAAAAACACACTGTTCTCCAATTAAAAAAAAAGAATAGGTGGTTGGTGCATGAGATCAGACTTAGACCTCCTGTGTTAGGAAGTTCTGACTCACTGTTTGTCTGCCCCAATCCAGTGGCCAGAAGTTTTGAAAGGGTTGTACCATGTAGGAAAGTCCCACCCTCCCCAGGAAGGGTGTGTTCAGCAACTCAGGCTCCTTTTCACCATTGGCCAACAAACCCACAGCCAACAGAAATGAGGGCATGGGAGAGCCTGTGCTTTCGAGTGAGCTCCAGGTTAAGGGCCTGCTTCCCCCACTGTGGATGGCTTACCACAACTACTACAGTGAGTCACAGAGCTGACTGTGAATTAGGAGTCATGGAGCCCTCTCTGTGAGCCAGACGGGAGCCTAGTACATCCATATTTTCCCATTGGCTTCCCAAATAAGAAGGGGTTAAAATAGGAAATTCATTTGTACATATAAAAATAGACTTGGTGGCTAGAAAGCATCAATTACATATGTTAAGAGGTATTTATAAACTAAAATTAGGATTAAATAGAAGTATTTACTAAAAATTTTATAATTACCTTGTCATCCTGAAAATCACAAGCAGGCAAGCACACACACAAAAAAAAAATGGAGAAAACAATAAACCCTTAGTTAGTTCCATAAATAAATTCCATCATTGAGTCCCTATCATAACAAATCAAAGCTAACTGTAAAAACAACCATGAATTGTTTCTCCTAAAACTAACTCAATAAATTAATATTCATGGAACTGACATGAAATGAACATTAATATATATTTATGTGATAGCAAGTCTTAATTCTCAGAAACAAGTGCTTGAAATTCTTTTTGAGTTTTTTTTTTCCCCTAATTGTAAAGTATTTTTGAGTATGTGAGAAAATGAACCTCCTGTTAATGTACATGGGTGAAATTCTTATCCGCGGCCTGTGAGAGTTACAGCAATGCCCTGATAGGACACCATTTGTCGAAGTAAAGCCTCCCAGAGTACTTGTGGAGGTGGAGCAGATGAACTAGACCTGGTTAGGCTGGATCATCCCTTGCTCACTGGGTGTCACTCACCACTGTCCTGCAAGGGAGTTGTAAAATGATGAGTCGTAAAATGATGACAAGAAACTGAGTGGGTATCTGCAAGGTCTCAATCAGCACGATAGGCATTTTTCCTAGGACAGGATAAGCTGCTGCAAGGTGCAGGCTGGGAGCTTGGAAAGCAGGGACTTCAGTGAGACAGAGCCAGCCCACTAAGGGGCTGGCAAGCAGTTGTCACATGGAGTATGTGAGCTGGGAAAGTGAGAGTGTGTGATCCCAGACTATGTGCTTTGGTAGCTGGATTGCTTTTGTGCCCCTTGGTTCATTATTCTTTTCCTTCACCTTAACTTTTACTAAAGTTTCTTGTGAGAATGCCAGTTTGTCACAAGGGAACCAGAGAAAGGAATCCTGATTGTGAACTCCATTCCAGCTAGCACGCACAGGGGGCCTTGTTTCTTGAGACCCAACCACAGTGGTCATCATGGGAACCAAACTGAGACAGTGAGGTGTATAGGGCCTTTGCCAACTTCTCATTTCAGAATTAAGGGGTATGTGATTTGTTTTAAAATAAGAAAGCCATTTCTTTATATAACTTCACTTGTTATTAATAGAACTTTCCCCCCAAGATTATTCAGTCACACACTTCATTTTTATAATTTGATATTTTCCAGATCAGTGTTAATCCTAGGTGAGAGCTGCCTTTATCAAATTCAAATTTACATGCCAGGGTCAGTATCTTAACCACATGCAAAACTACCATGTCTAAGAGAAGCACTCTCAGATCTTTCAGGCATCCAGTTCATCATATATCATAGTCATATTTTACATAGTATGTCAGGTAGTTGGGATAGATGCCTTGATAATGGTTTGCTGCATGAACGTGGGCAGGGATAAAGGTCAGGCTTTAAGATGATTACTCAGACCATTTTTGTCTGATGCAAAATGACAAAGAGGCCCATTTCTGATCAGCGTATGGCAGTGATAGGGCAGGGAAGGGCTTCAAAGGGCCATCTCTATTCTCCAGTGTGGGTCCTTTCTGTTGAGTCACTAAACACTGCCCCTCCCCACTGGGACAGCTCCCCCTATTAAACAGAACTCCCTAAAGTGAGCAGAAATATCTCTATATAACTTCCATTCACTGATTTCATTCCTAACCTTTTTCATATGTTACCTTTCCAGTTAAACAGGCTACTTTCAACAAATAATTTTGAAGTTGTATTTTATACCTCCCCACAGCAAGACAATTTACGGATTTTTGTATTAAATAGAATCTTATTTTTGATCAAAATTTATTGTGGCCACATTACTACAAAAAGATGAATTTTAAAAGCCCTTTGCTCATGAGCGAGAGATGAAACTTTGAAGATTATTTGGGATTCCTTTGCTTTTTGCTCACTTTAATTGACACAACAGTTTTAAAACAACATTGAGGTTTTCTGTTTTAAAATGATGATATCCTCAATTAGATTAGAAATGCTCTTAAGTGCTTGCTTCATTTTAAATGGGAGGGAAAGGATAGGAAGACATAGGCGCCAGTCCCCGAACACCCTCTCTGGCCACTTGCTCGTTCTTACCTTGGGTTGGATGGCCTCTTTCTGGCTCACTAGCTGAGACCTCAAGATGAGGACTTCCTCCTTGCGGACATCCAGCTCCTCACTCACGGAGGTCAGCTGCTCCATGAGGACGCGGTAGGCTGGTGCACCTGGAGCCGTCACCTCGGGGGCGCTTTTCTCGCTCAGGGCCTTGCGCAACTCATTTAACTCATTTTTCAGTTTTTTGTTTTCTGATTCTAGTTCTTGACGCTGTATGTGGAGACAAAGGACAGTTCATCACCATCATCCTCAGCTTTACCCTGGAATGCTCATCTTCTCCCAAGATTGTATAAGAATTTTGCTGGAAAAGGTCATCAGAGCTACCCTAGTGAATGGCTCCCAGGTTCTACTGAGAACTCTGCTCTGCATATTAGGAAGTCTGACATCCAGTGGAATTGAGCAAGGTGAATGGTAATTTGCTTCATCAAAGCAAATTCCAGAGTCAAATTTATTCCAGGCCTGCCTAGGGCGTGTTCACAGGCCTGTAGAGATTGCTAAATTCCAAGGGATGAGGTTAGCCTAGTCCTAGGAGCGCAGGTTTTGTTTGTGGGTAAATATAAAGGCAACTATGAGGGTCCAGCTGGTCAGGTTATTTCCAATGACTATTTCAAATGAGTAGATCCCTGAAATCTTGAGTAGCGTCCTCTTATTTCCTTTGTAAAGCAGAATGGAAAGACCACTGAAATCTTAGGCTCCTAGC
>NW_017731362.1:4396691-4404054 GCF_001890085.2 Hipposideros armiger
ATATTTGAAATCATAACTTTTAAAGGCTGTATGGGCATGTGTATCATCATTTGCTTAGCTATTACCTTATTGATAGTGAGGTTATGCCTAAATTTTTGCTATTGAAATACTAAGATGAACATCTTAGTACATAAATACCTGAACTTTCACATTTTTAAGTCTGTTAAATTGGTTGGACCAGTTTACACTTCCATCAGCAAATGCCACCTTGCCTGGAAGAGCAATGACTGTTATTTAAAAAAAAAAAAAATGGCTCAGTTGATAGACCAAAAGTGGTATTTCCTTGTTGTTTTAATTTCCATTTCTTTGCCTTTTGATAAGGTTGAATAATTTTTATATTCTTTAGCTATCTTTGGTCGTTTGTCAGTACTGTCAAGTTCAGTGTTATTGCAGTTCTAAAAAAAACACCTAAGAAAAATCAACCGAGCTAAGAAGTGGGGCATTTATAGTCTGTCAGTGTAATTAATTTACCCACAAACCATTTGGACCTGGGCTTTTTCTTACTGTCTGTCCACTTTTGTAATACTCAACAGTAAGAGAAAGTTTAGGCTTATGATCTTCACTATAAAGTCTATCCTGACTTAGAACAAAGATAACAACCTGCCTGAAAATGAAATTACTAGAAATTTATTCATATAAAAACTCATTTCAATACATCTCACAAATACTTTATATTTTAGCTTTGTTACAATGTCAACATTCCATATTATGTATTTTTAATGTTTATCTATTAATGATGTATGTGTCCCTAAAATTTTTAATGATTTAATATTTTTTACACTATAACAGAAGACTTCATTCTATGAAAAAATATATTGGGTTGTTGGAAAAGTCATGACGCATTTTTGCAATGAAAAACATAGAAAAAACACGTCATGACTTTTCCAACAACCCAGTAATATTGAAATGTCATCATTGTACCTAAAATGTCGCCATTTGGGAATAATTTCTCTCAGCCTTGAATGGGCATTTTTGTTTAAAAGGAATCCCTTTATTAAAATAAGATGGGATAACTCTTTAGATATCAGTTAATACTGCATAAAGAATTAGTTGATTGCTAGATAAGAGCAACATTCCATAGATAGGAACATTAAAATAGATGGAAGAACACAAAAAATAACATTTAAGAACTGCAAAATTTCTTGAGGCATAATGATTGGTAAAAGTGCTCTAGATGGTACCCATTTTTCTCCCTAATGGCTCATCTAATTAAAGAGATACCATTTGTCCTCCCTACACCACACCACATGAGCGAGAAGGAATACTGGGTGTCAGTGACAGGGCAGAAAGTTACTGTAGTCTGCCCCGTGGTGAAGACTGCACTCCTAACCAAAGCCAGACACATTTCAGATCACGTAGTTATGAGTAGTCACAAGAAACAAGCATGACTAGTCAGTGAAAAGCCTTCCCCATTACTGAGAGAAGACTCGGGGGGGCATGACCGACTGCTGATGCCCAGTGCTTGTGAAGGACAATACACAATACTCCAAGATCTGTCTGTGATTTCTGGAGTACCAGTCATACTTAATTATTCAAAAGCTATGAGAAATGCACTGAATCTCACTCTAACCAATCTCTTAACTTGAGAAAAGATTTGGTAAGAATTAGAAACAAAAAGGTTACCCTTCCTCTCAAACCTGTAAGAATTTTGAGAATACTTGAAAAGAGTAGAGACCTTAACAAGTACCGTTTCCAATAAAAATTGCATTAAGCATATAAGCATTTTTTAGTTTAAAAATGTAATGCCCTCAATCAAAACTACCAACAAGAGGCTTCTTTGGCCTAAGTTTAATACAAATTAATTTGCAGCAAACATACCCTCTTTGCCATGGCTTTCCCGCTCCCATGCAGGAGCTGCTCACGGTGTTACATTGAAGCTAACAGTGTTTAAACCACTTCCCTGAGCCTACTGGAAGGAGTAGTCCCATTAAGACCAACAGGATGCAATCCCCAAATCTTCATATCCACTAGAGGCTCAGAAATTGTAATTTTGAAATCTTCAAAGTCTAACTTTGTAGGAGTCTCCGAAGATGGCCATCAACGTTTCCTCCTAACACAAATAAGTGCCTTTCCTCCCACCAAGAGATGAAGTCTATTCTCCTCCCCTTGAATTTGGGCTGGCCTTGTAATTTGTTTTGACCATAGAATGTGGCAGAATAGACACTATGCCAGTTTTGGGCCTGGTCCTAGGAGGCCTGGCATCTTTTGCTTTTGCACTCTTAGAATCCACTCACCACAGTGCTATAGACAGAAGCCCCAAGGAGAGGCCCAAGGAAGAGAACCTGGGCACCCCAGCTGAATTCAGGGAGGCATTCCAACCAGCACAATGTGGGGTAGAAGAATGGCCCAGTCAAAACCTAAAGAATGTCAGCAATAATAAACTGCTGTTGGGGGCTGGCCGAGTGGCTCAGTAGGTTAAGAGCACAAACTCTGAGAAACAGGATAGCCGGTTCGATTCCCACATGGGCCAGTGAGCTGCACCTGAGCTGAGCTGCCAAGAGGAGGCAGGATAGCTCAGCTGGTGAGAGCATGTGCTCCTAATAACAAGGTTGCCAGTTCAACTCCCACACCCCACACCACCCCCCCTCCAACCTCAGCAACTAAGATTGAACACAGCACATTGAGCTGAGCTGCCCTGAGCTGCCGCCGGGCAGCCGGATGGCGACTGGACTTGGAGCTGAGCTAGCTGCGCCCTCCACAACTAACACTGAAGGACAACAACTTGGCTGTTCCCCTTCCCCAATTCACCAACACTCTTCCCCTCCCCCAATTCCCCACTAAAACCTTTAAAAANTGTCCTTCTGTCCTTGCAGGGACAGACAGGCTGTGAAAAGAATGCCTTTGAGCTTTACTTCTAATTAATAAAAAAGATTGTTGAACAGATGACACTAGAAAACTATTTGTAATGTAAACGACCACTAATGGAGCAAAAGAGGAATAATTCACATTGTTAAATCTTCAGAGAAAATCCAAACTATTTTATTTATAGGTCACTAAAACCCTGAACTTAAAAAAAAAAGAAAAGAAAAGACAAATCACTACCAATCCTAAACAATTTTTCTTAAAACCAGCTGTCACTACAATACAGATTTTACATAGAAATGTGGAATTAAAACTTTTCAATGACTTTTAAAACTATTTTTAATTATAATGCACATACAGCATTGTATTAATTTTAGGTGTACAATATGATGATTCAGCATTTATATACTTTACAACTTTTCAATGGCTTTTAATTTAATAAATATAGTTATTAAACTTGAGTAGGTAAAAAAATCTGTAACTCTGTCATACATTATTTTGTGACTGAGAAAGAAATATTCTAGAAAATATTTTCTGTGAAAGAAAGATAGACAAAAAGAAAAAGAAAAAACGTGGGCTGTGTGCCAGTGCTCAGAATCTGGCAAGGGAAATAGACTCTCCTTATTCATTGTACAAGTTCTGTTCAAAAGAATTAAAAAACGTATAAACCTGAATCCTGCTGTCCCTCCTCCCTGACCTGGGAACTCCATCCAACACCAACCAAAGTGCCTGGTTGGTTCTGCCAACCACCTTTCCTGACCATGACCCTAACCCCTGCTTGTCTGTTAGCAATGGAGGCTGGGAAGGCCTGGGCGGCTGAGTGGGGACCAAAGGTGAACGAAGCTTGGCCCCAGTCTCTGTTGTGACAAAAGCATAACCAGCCTTCTCCAACAGCAGAGGATCTTCAGTGGAAGATTCCTTCAGGAAGAGCCCACCTGAGTTCTCGAGGATATCAAAAGCTGGACATACAGTCAGGTGATACCTTCCAGACTCTTCGAGTTAGGTCTGAGAGCCTTCTGTGAATAACACAACCTGCACACATGCCTTTTGCATCTCTACCAACATGGTCATATGTTCCTCAGTCTGTCTTTGCTGGAGTAAGAGGGTAACAAGTGTGGCGCAGTGAATTTCCCCAGCCAGGAAAGATGTGCTTGATCAATAAGAAACTAAGACCGTCCTGGGGGGGCTGGGCCCTGCCTGCTGAGGAGTGAGTGGGTCCAGGCGCCTGTGCTCACCAAGTTCTCGTTGGTCAGCCGGGTGATCTCGTGCTGCAGGCTGGCCTCGATGCGGGCCTCGGGGGGCAGCTGCAGGTTCTGGGCCAGCAGCTGCTGCTGCCGGTTGTTCTCCTCCTTCAGGCTCTGGATCTCCCCGCGGAGGGCCTCGGCCTCATTCTCATGGCTCCTCTTCTGCGACTGGAGCTGGGATTCCAGGAGCCTGTGGAGAAGCCACACAGGAAGGACAGGGAAATGAGGCCTGAGTCCCTGCCGGCGGTGGGAGGTGCCAGGCGTGTGCTCATTTGCAAGGGCGGGCAAAGTGGGGACTCTTCAGCACCAGTGGAACTTCTGACTAGATAAAGGCAAGAAACTCAAAGGGCCAGAAATGGAAACGAATGTTCTCTCACTTGTCTATTTCTGAATTGTGGACCCTGCAACAAATATAAGGTTCTCAAAGGCCCTGAGAAACAGGAAGAGTTGTAGCTCTTTTGAAAAATTCATAGGAATGATGGCTAAAACAATCTAAAGTTACAGCTTTCATCTGGCTTACTACATTTACAAACCAGCATTTAAGCTGGCAAAAATAGTGCCTTTGCCACAAAATAACTCTGCACTATAGAAGGACAAGATTACAAACTCCCGATCTAATTAAATATGCCTTTAAGAATTTCAGCATTACTAATTTCAGGCAGAGGGTGCAGTCAGGGTCCCATTTTTGCTTTCTACTTTTATCTCTGAAGGATGGAAAGGCTGGAGTACTTCTCTGAAATATATACAGACTTACCCAAATCCAAGCAGGTATTACAGTTCCGAAATTTCATATATACATATTTTAAATTTGTCATCTTCTCTTTCCCCATAAACTTCCCTATCAGTAACAGAGTCCTGACAAGACATGGCTTCAGAACATAAATATTCATAGGACCAGAAAGTGGTTACTGACTCTCTGAGCAAACAGACAAGCCAGCTGTGCCCATAAGTAGACCCGGGCACTGGAAGTGAGAATAGCAGAAAAATAGCATTCTCCTTTTACCACACACCTTGTACCCCGACTTCCCCATTCACCCCTTTCTAAACACAAAACGAAGTTACAGTTAGGGATTAATTAACATGAAGAAAGAAAAGATGTTATTTTATTCTAATCCCCTTGGTTACCAACTGCTGGGCAAAATTTATTGCTGCCATTGCAAGCAAGCTATTAACAGCAGACTAAAAACATTTGTGACTATAAAATTTCAAAAAGGATTTGAACCAATAACACAACAAAGTTAATGACAATGGTTTAGGATTAGAACAAACAAAGTAAAATAAGCAGAAGCCCCTTGAACAAACAGCATAAGCATTTAAAAAATTTAATCACTAAAATGGTATTTTCATGAGGTTTTTAAGACACAAATAGCACTAGAGCAGATAAGCGTCTGTGTTAGAAAGGTGTTGCCGTTTCAATTTCACTTGTTTTCCCCTAGACATATTTAACATGTTGAGTTTGGGTAACCCAACTGTAGCAATGCAGGAAACTCTCCTGATTTGCTGTTTCACAAATTTGAACTTCACACTAACCCCACAGAATGCCAAATCATATATTTAGTACCGCTGTTAGGCAGCATGATAATAACACATAAGAATGTAGCCACATTGCCACAGGCACATATATCCTTTAGAATAGTCCAAACAAGAAACCACTAAGCCATAGGTATCAATCTCTCCCACAGTAGTGTGAGCTCTAATTGAAAGGTTTTGGTTTTCTTCCAACTCCTAGGGAGATATTCACAAATTCCAGAGTCTGAAGGGAACTCTAGATGGCAACTTTTACTTAAGGGCAGCGGCTCATATTCACCATCACTCCATTTCAGCCTTAATAGCATTCCTTGGTAGAGAAGGCTTTTAGGAAGGTGTTTGGCTGAATGTGCTAAGTTTTACCGAAATTTACCTAGGAAGACAATTAATGTAAAAGAAATATAGAAGTTAAAGTCAGGAGGCCACTGTTAGTAAGAAAAACAACAAATTAATAACATTCCCTTCTGAGGAGACAAATATAACCTGTTGGCTTGTTTTAACCCTTCATAAACCAGCCACAGCTCTCCATCCTCATTCAACTCATGGCAATCCATAGCAGGTGATCTTCCATGCAAAAGGAACAGCAATGCAAAACACAAACGGGTACAGATTGGGAATGAGATGATGATGGTCGAGAGCAGCACATGGTATTCCAATATTTTATTAAGTCAATACATTGTTTTTGTTAATGACAGATGACTTGAAGACATTATCACAAACCAGTATTTGTGGTTAATTTCTAAAAAAAAATGTGCAACATGTAACATCACATGTAAATGGGTAGAACTCAAAACAAAATAATCAAGGATCTACAGCTACCTGTCCTATAGAATAAGAAATGACTCAAAATGTGAGAAGTTGTTTTAACATTTTTTCAGCTAGTAGAGTGATCTTATATGTCGCCTATTATATTAGAGACTAACCACAGTAGTCAAACATATATAATGAAAAGTTCAGATATTGTCTTTGTGTGGCAATCTTCATAATCCATTTCAAAATGAAGTTTTATGTCTTCTGGGTAGGAACTTGTTTTAACTTAATAAAATCTGATTTCCTAGTTTTAAAATTGTTTTAAAAATTCTTACAGGAGTAACTTAGAAATAAGAATATACCCAAAGTTCTCAGCTTTGATAGCACAATTTTTTTTTTTTTTTAGCTGAGCCATCCTGCCACCTGTTGGCAGCTCAGCAGCTGCTCAGCTCGGGCCGGGCATCGAACCGCTGTTGCTCAGAACTCGCACTATTGAGAGAGCTCTTAACCAACTGAGCCACTCAGCCGGCCTCTTGATGGCACAACTTTTAAAAGATTTTTTTCATGCCCAAAATAATTTTAAGACCTGGGGAAACTGCTTTTATATTAGAGATGTGACATATTTTATTAAAAGTATGTATAATTGATAAATAATAATGACAAACTTTATTATAGGTTTTTTTCTACCTACGGTATAAAAATAATATTTTTGAGTGTTTGCTAAGCGTCAGACACTGTTCTACATCTTTCCACATGTATTATTTCATTTAGTTCTCCCAGTAACCCAATGCAGAGGAAGAAAGGGAGGCTCAGAAGCAAGACACCTGTGGGGGTTACACAGCTGGCAAGCAGTGGAGCCCAGGGCTACCTGTCTCCAGAGCCTAGGTTCTTACTCCTCTTCCTAGACTTCTGTTGTTGATATGATGTTTGCATAAAACAAATTCCAGACCATGTTCTATTTTCCACCTACCATCTCTCCCTGGAGAGTTCATCTATTTGCATGGTCTTCACTGTATTACTATATCCTGATGGCTTCAACA
>NW_017731362.1:4410004-4412759 GCF_001890085.2 Hipposideros armiger
GATACTAAACTGTATTTGCTGACACCGAAACACAAATGACATAGGGTACTGCTTGGCAAACACTGAAGTAGACAGTCATGTAAAAGCACCATGGTGCCTTATTTAGTCTGATAGCTCAAACCTCATAGGCCTCAAAAGGTTCTGATTCTGGAAAGCAGAGGAAGGAGCCACGTGGGGCATAGCCTGCTCTGTATCAAGGAATGGGCCTTGTTTTTCCTTTTTAAACTTCAACGCTGTGTTACCCAAGATGCTTTGTATTCCAGGAACTACTGTTCCTAATCCGGTGCCTTTTCCTGTGTCCAGCTTCTCGGGGACACACAGTGACAGCTTATCACTGTCTAGGTAGACACTGCCTTTAACTGTTAAGAAGACAAAATTCTTCGCCTTCATTCCCCCCTACCCCACCACCTTCAATTGTTTTTTAAAAATAAGTTAAAATATGCTTTTGCTCTGCAAACTAATACCTAGCTACCTTTGTCCACAACACGTAGTTTCAGTAGCTTTGGTGGTTAGAACAGGGGATTGGGAGCCAGAGATCTCCCTATGTTCAAATCCTGTCCCTGACAGTTTCTAGTGGGATTATTTTAGGGAAGTTATTTATAGCTCTTAGCCTCAATGTCCTCATCCATAAAATGAGAACTAAAATACTGACTTGCAGGATTGTTAGGAGAATTAAAGCTAATATGTAAAGCATCTGTATTTAAAAATGATGAAATGACAGCAGCCAGCATTTTTTGGGTACTTACAAGGTGCGGGGCACTATTCTAAGCAGTTCACATAGATTACTTCATATAATCCTCATGACAGTCTTATAAAACAAATATTATCATTATCCCCATTTTATAGATGAGAAAACCGAGGCTCCGAAAGGATACATAACTTGCATGCAGCCATACAGTCGAGGATCTAGCATTAGAACCCAGACAGTCTGACACTAGAGTTCAAGTCCTTTACTACAGTTTACAGCTTCCAATGGCAGCTACTGGTCCTGTTTTCGTTTAGACTGAACTCTAGCTTACATAAAATAGATTCTACAAAAAAAAAAAACAAAAAAAAAGGAACACAAGGCTAGAAGTAACACCTGAATAAGGCTAAAGCTAAGGCCTCAGGTGCCTTTAAGGATGTTCTATGAGAAAAAGAGGCTCTGAGCAGGCCTCTTGCCCAAACAAGATATTCAAAGTCTTCGGCAGAAACGTCCCATTACCTTCAGTGACTCATATTCCAGTTCTGCACCTCTGATTGGCGGTCGTTCCTCTTCCTAGGGAAAAACATAAAGTCAAAAACTTTACAAATCAGTAGTTATATTTTAATTGTTACATTTTCACTCTCAATATTTCCTTGCTCTGCAGACAACAGTGAGGGGAGTTTAGCCGTCACTCCTTGAACCAAAGGCTGCTCGGTTGAAGTATTCCTGGGATGAGCGCCCATTAAAGGGGAGACAGCAGAACCGGAGGCTCAGGGCCCGTTTGCCTGCGGCCCCGGGCAGGGGTGGGAGGGGAGGGTTGGAATGGGGGGCGCGTTTCCACGCACCTTTGCCCTGCTGCGAAGCACCTGCTCCTCCTTGCGGTCCAGCTCATCCTGCATCACCTGCTTCTCCTGCTCCAGCTCTGTGACCCTTTTCTGGAGCTTGAGGAACAATGACATGTCCAGAGGCACCTTCTTCTCGCTTGGCTCCTAAACCCCAGAAAAAAATAAGATGATCAAGACGATCCAAAAGATGGCCAAACCAATGAGAAAATGATGAACGGCCCGACAGAAAAATAGGCTAACTTATGGAAGAAATAGAAATGGCCAAAAAATATGCAAATAACACGTACAACCTAGCAGATAAATGCAGACGAGCAAGTGAAACAACAGTGAGGTTTCCTTTTTTACCTCTCACAGTAAGATTAATAATGCCATGTAAGGGTAACAGTGTCTTATATGATATGGGTGGAAGTATATGTAGGTCTTTTAAAAGAGCAAGTTAGCTGTATTTATTAACATCTAAATGTGTGATACCCTTCAACCTAGCAATCTATGTTTAACGCTTAATCCTACAGAAATACTTATACAAGTACACAAAAATATATGGAAAAAAAAGTTCATTGCAGCATTTTTTTGTAATTGCAAAAAACTTGAAAGAACCCGAATATTTGTTAATAGGAGAATTGCTGAAATAAATTATGGTATATCCCACCTATGACATGCTTTACAGCTGTTGAAAAGAATGAAGTAGATCTACACATGGAGATAAATGTGTCCTAGATAAAAATATTAACTGAAATACACAAGTTGCAGGACAGTATTTATATTATGATCTTACATTTTGTTTAAAAAACAAATATACGTGACTTTTAAACGTATCTAGCATATGGCATACAAAAACCTAGAAGGCAATCAATGGTTACTTTGGAGAATGGGGGGTACTACGGGAAAGTTTCATTTTCTACTTTACACATTCTATATTTGAATTCTTTCGTATCAAGAAAACTGATTTTTGAAAAGGTGAAGTGCCAGCATAAATACTTGAGATCAAACAGAGAGAAAAATGAAAAACCAAAACATATATAGCCCTTAATAAACTAAAAGATAACCCAGTAGCATTTTAAAAGTATGTCGATTGGTTCTAAAACAATGAAAACTAATAGGATAAATACAGACACACTAATTAAAGCTAAGCAAATGGAAAGAACTAACCACCATCATGGAAGTTCTGAGAGTGCCATAATTGTTTTACCTCGTATACTTTGGGTTTGAACTTTTTTTTTTTTTT
>NW_017731362.1:4421869-4424784 GCF_001890085.2 Hipposideros armiger
GGCTTCCCTCCTCCGCTCTTTGCCTTTCCCTTCCTCGGACAATTTTGTTACCCAAGAGGACTGACAATGAGTCGCAGTCATACAATAGAGCGGTTATAGGCTGAGAAATCAGAACTCAAGCAGTTGAACTACCCCTGGAGCTTGGTTACATCTTTCTTTTTCCACAGCACTGTTGAGGACAGAATGGATAGCAGGCAGAGACTTGCTCAGCGGGAAGGACTAACCCTGTTAAGCTGCTGGACGATGACCATTAATGGAAGGTCTTTCCTACAGATGGCTCCCTCTCTGACGAAGAACTAGTTAACCTCACCTAACTAACTCTGACTAGTTAACCTCACCGATGCCCCTGGAATGTGCTCAGAGAGTGATATAAATGGCATAAGCTTCTCTCGTTTTATTTTCTGAGGTTTACAAGGCACACACTATTTAAAAAGTCCAAAAAATTCTGTAGGAGAAAAAAAAAATCTGTTTATCTCTATTTAAACTGGCTGATCCCCACATTTATTTGACCTCAGTCATTTCTTTTCCCAATGACACTTCTTAACATCCCAAGTAACTAGTGGTCTCAGAAACACCCAGTGGGACACAAAGCTCAGCTCCAGCCATAACTAAAGCATAAGTTAACCGTAAATGTTAAGTGCGGTTATCTAGTAAATAGGATAAAAATACACTCAAGGATGGAACTCTGGGGAACATGAGGTTGAAAGACAGAAAAAGGACTCGAGAGAAAGCTGAGGATGAGAAAATGTAAAAGAAGAAAGGTTTCCACACAGCCAAGTGCAGCAGGGAGATTAAGGAAGACAAGATTTAATGAGGGTCCTTCTGATTTGCCAACTGTAAGCATAATGGTGATCTACTCCTGCTTCGAACTTCTCTTTGTCACATATAAATCAGAGCAGAGTAGTGAGGTTTGAAATAATGGCCCAATGGTGAGACTTAAATTAGCTTTTCAATCTCTTTGAGACTAGGTTTTTCTCATCTGCAAGGCAATAAATTTATTTCATTGCTTTTGTGTTACATAATCTCTTTTAACTTTTTAAATGTCACATTTTAAAGAACTTTGTCAAAGTTCTTTAGAAGACAGAAGCAAAATTTGAAGCCAATACCCCATAGATATAAAATTATCTTGTTTTTTTAATAAGATATTTCAGAGCATTTCTGGCCATTTGCACCATGAGGGTACCTTTAAGGATGATACTTTTAAGAAACAGAGAGCTAGTTGTTCCCTGATAGCAGGTGAAGTAGAACACAGAGGGTGTGCAGAACTATTAAAAGTACAAGAGATACACTGCCAGATGCAGAACAGTCCTTAAAATAGATAATTTATTACAAATAGAGGCTGAATTTTCTTTTTGTATGAATATGTCTTTGAAATTATAATAAAAACCAGTGGAGAAACTACTCAATTATATAAATACTTGCTTTATATTCAAATTTTACATTAAGCAATTCAATACATAAANTTGGACAAGTAACTTTGCTTTCTTGTATGTATGATTCCAACTGTATGACATCCCAACTATATAACATTTTTCTTTAAAATAATCAGAATGAGAAGGCAGGGACCTTTCATTTTTAAGTAAAACTAAGACAAGAAAGGAAAGAATCATTTTATTTTTTCAGCTGTTCTGCAAGAAGTCTATTTCTGACTTGGCCATTTTCTTAGACTATGATATAAAAATAAGAGAGTTGTGCCTGATTTACACATTACTAAAACTAATAGCATAGTTGAAAAGAAGATCTGAGAATTGGTTTGGGAACAATCTAACGTAAAGTCACTGTACTCTTGGAGTTACAGCAATATGTCATTTTGGTTTTGTACCACATAACAGAAAACACTCAGGCAGATTTATAAGCTGTTTTCCATGAATATTTGTGGAAGAAAATTACATTGGTAAAAACTGTCATCAAACAGAGGCAGCAGTTTTGCTAAACTCTTGGACACTGGTATTTATAAGATTCAAGGACAAAGGGCTTACTTTTAAAATAATTTACCTCACCCTGAAATAAATTCATGACAGGCTATATTTTAGTACATAGAATAAGTTAAGTTGTAAAAGGGAATTGCAAAAGGGAAAATCTGGTCATCAAAATTACATTAAAAATTAAAATGTCTACTGACAAAAATATATGCAATAAGTATGTAAGTACACAGCTAATTGAGCACCTATGAGTCACTTATGAAGAATAAACAGTTCAAAACAAATGTTCCATTTATGGGCCAATGGGGTCCGCTCTGCAATGCAAATGTTCTGTTAATAACAGCATGATCCTATCCTACTGTTAGTGATAGATGTCTACATGTACCTCTGTCCTCAACGGGATGTCTTCGGTTTCTGCAATTTCAGAGCTAAAGGTGTACTCAGACTCATTGCTGCTGTGGGTGGAGTCTGTTCTCTTGTGTCCAGGCTTAGGCACATGCTGCAGGGCAAATAAACCGGATATGATTAGCACAACATCATTAAACCAGCCATAGCTAAGACAGCATCTGCTGTAACGTGGCTCTAATCCCCACTCACTGACTTGCTGTTCTCATGCTCAAATGATCTGTTCCATGTTGTCTTGATCAAACCCTTATGAAAGGGTCACTTTCTGAGCAGAAAGAAGAAAGAGAAAGATGCACCAACAGGGCATGACAAGAACTGCTGTAAAACCAAACGCTCAAATGAAGATCATCTGTGATGAATAGTGGAGTCGTCTTTAGGTGTTTCAGGTGTGCGTGACCAGCCAGTCACACTGGGTGACGGACAGGTATGATGTCTCAGCACCCAAGCACTGACTTCAGAGTTGCGATCAAGTAAAACGTACCCAAAAGTTCACAAGGTATGCTTAATGACAGCATAACCATTTTACTGCTCTGCATTTGGGTATAAATAAAAAAAGGAAGGATGGAAAGAAGGAAGGAAAGAAGGGGG
>NW_017731362.1:4430101-4431009 GCF_001890085.2 Hipposideros armiger
TTTTTTTTTTTTTTAAATATTGACTTTTAACTTTCTAGTTCCTGGTTGGATAACAATTCCCAGGAAGCAAAAATCAAAACCAAAGATAACTTTGCAAAGTTCATAATTTACTCAGTTCATCTTTGGAATAAAATGTGTGCTTGTGATGAGTGAAATCTGAATCCTTTCTCTAAGCATAAGTTCAGGGAGCTCTGAAAGTGATAGCTTTAATAATAAAGAGAAAGTGTCAGGAGGTCAGAGACAGAAAAAGAGGACTCTGTGACTAAGGGATCCTGAGGAACGAGGAAGTGAGATAACACCGCCACAGGAGAAGTCAGTCCAGAGGGTGTTCCTTCTGATGGTCCAGCCTCTTTGTACTAATATGCCCTTAACATCAGCCCTCAGTAGAAAGGCCCCAATTCTCTATTGAGGGAAGATTTGCTTTGTCAGAGGTGTGCAACCAATAACCTGTGGTGCTTTTTCAAATACATGTGCCTAGCCCACAGTCCTAGGGCTTGGGCAGGTATATTTTTAAAAACTCTCTGGCAGATTCTGATACACACTCCTGGCTAAGAACTACCGTTCTGGTTTACCTCCTAGGCTCCTTGGTCAGTCTGGCTGGGAAGGTAGCTTTCCTGACCATAAAGCTGGCTGTCACAATGAAGTGTTTTTATTTTCCCCCACTACTACACCCAAAAGAATTCACAATAGTGCCTATAGCCATCCCTCTGAAAAGCAGAAGATAATAAAATAAAAAGAAAGGAGTAATCTGCATCTGCTCATGTGTAATATTCTATCAGGCTAGAAAGGTATGAACTTGACTTTGAAGAGGAAAAGAGAATATTCCTACCAAGCTTAAATACTCTATAGATTCAGAGGAATCTGGAAAGCTTCTGTGGACTCGGGAAATGAAAGAGAGAGAGACAGGC
>NW_017731362.1:4431255-4481897 GCF_001890085.2 Hipposideros armiger
CGTCCTGTCCTTTCTGTAGGAGCTTGGAGGAAGAAGAAATGAAAAGGCTGGGTTTGTGCCCCTCACCCCTAGCGCGTGTGCCCTCAGCAGAAGAGGTGGTGAGGTTCAGTGGCCTAGATTTCGTAGGGTTATCGATCCTGGGAGCTTCAGAAAGGCCTCTGAGAGCTTTCTGATAGGTCCACTTCCCTTTACTCCTTCTCCCCGCTGCACCCAAAGCCACAAAGAGCTGCTTCGCCTCTTTCCTTCCAAACATTCAGGCTTATAGAGAGCAACCTATCTGTGCAACCAAAGGGAAGTGAGCATCCGGGGGCCGCTGAAAGTCTCCCAGGCTGGCCCGACCTGTCCTCCAGTGTGTAGGGAAGACCCGAGAACGCCAGAACAGTCTAGCAGCTGGGGTGCACACTAAAGGGGAGGGTGCCACACACAAAGGCAAAGGCACTCAGGTTGACTCTCTGTTTATACACACAGGCATGCTTACTGTAACTTCCTAGTCCAAGCCAACATTTGTACAGGATGGTGTTTATTTAATAAATTGGTTGTATCATTAGGAAACACAGGTAGGTCTATAAACGCCAGGACAAAGATTTTTAATAAGCTTATTAAAGATAAGTAAGACTCCTATTTTTTCTTACATGGTTGTATTATTAAACACATGCTAAGGTATGAATAGAAGCAATACTGTATATTTGCTACGTAATGTAACTTTTGGATACACAGTAATGGTGAAGTGCTCTGGGTCTGAAACAGGAGACAGCTGGGTCGGAACCTCAGCTCTGCCACCTACCTATCTCTTACCCAGCTTCTCCAGGCCCCACTTTCATCATATGGGAAAAGGGGACAATAATAATATCTGCCTCACAGGATTTATGTGAAGATTAAATAAGATAGTGCAAGTAAAGAGTTCAGCACAGCGCCTGGGATATAACAAGCATTTAATTAATGGTAACTGATGCTGCTGTAATTGTTAGGACCCTGCAGTAATTCGACAACTGCCTTGTTGTTGACCTTTCAGTTTTTATTCACTATGCTATTCAACTACAAGCACAACATCCTGTTCTCCTTCAAGATCTGCACGCGCACCTCCTCTTTTCCTTCTCCGTCATTTCTCCCATAATTCTTTCTTTATCTGAATCTGTTTTACTCCCTTCGTTAGGATTAATGACCCTATTGGTGACATGCTGGGTTCCCTCCTTACTTGGAATTAATTTATCTTCAAACATTTCACAAGCCTGGATTCCCTTGCCTCATTATCCTTTCAGTGTTGGCTTGAAACTCCTTAAACCTGGGTCAGTCTTTTCTCATTGCCTCTGCCCTCCAACTGAATGACCCTGGAGAAAAATCCCACAACTCTTCTTGGTACCAGAGAAAACAAATCTAGGCCCTGGTACTCAGTGGCACTGTCTTTGGCCCCTGTATGGCACAGANATATTTCATTCTGGTTTCCTTTGCCCTTTTAGTATTTATCTATTACTAAATCACCTTTATATCATTTGCATGTGCTAAAATATTACTTAGTAATTATCTCTAAGAAATCAAACTTTTCTGTCTGCAAATAGACTGTAGATTCCTTGAAAGCATGGACATCTTCCTGTTTCTTTTGCCCTCTCACCGCTAAACAACCTGCAAAAGGAACCTTACAAATGAATGCTAATGATGAAAGAGCTTTGTAAAGCACAAAGTACAATATGGCTCTTGGTAAAGGTTTGGAGCACCAGTAAACCTGGCTGTGTTCTCAGAAATAATTTCCTGCCTTAGTCCTTGCAATTGTACTCTCATGTATGAGCTTCTCACTATTTCCACACTCATTACTGTCATTATTATATCACTTTTTGCTAAAACTGAAAGGTAAAGTCAGGGGAGATGATGCTGCACATAATCCCAGTGGGTTTCTTGAGGCATGCACTTTCAGGGCTCCTGTGTAAAACACACCTGCTCATCTACTTTGCGCTGCAACTGCATGATCTTGTTCTCCATGCCAATGTGCAGCTTCTTGTAGCGCTCCACGGAACGGGCCTCGATCTTGAGCTTCTTCAGCTCGCGCTTGGCCATCATCCGCCGGAAGCAGCACTGAAGGTAGATGACGGCATGCATGCTCCTCTTGTAGCGGGTGCGAGCCAGCCAGCCCCGGACCCACTTCTGAATGACCACTGCTTTGTGCTCACGGAGTATCTGCAAAGAAGGGTAAGTGCAAGTAATGTCAGGCCCTGGACTAGACTCAAGGTTCAGCTCTATCAACCTATGTCTGTCAGGCTGAGAACCTATACATAAAGGAAAGACACAAAAGTTAAAGTACCAATGTATTGTGCGGATTGCACATATCACAAATATATGGAAGCACAAAATTATTTTAAAAAGTGATTTAAAAAGCAGACTTTAAAAGGCAATTAGAGAAACATAGAGTATATGCATAGAAGCTGTCTAAATAAAAGGCACCAGATTACTAAAAGGAAAACAATGCTAGAAAGAAAGAAAAAACCCAACAGGTTTCTTGCTGGTATATGATATCTGTTAGCAACAGGTGATCCTCTATAAAATGAACAGAACTTGGCACGCTGTGAATTACGTGCTACTAAAATAAAAGATTTAACCCACCAGCCTTACTGCTGATACCATCTCACTGTGCATTAGATCTATGCTTTAGGACAGGTTATGGCTAGTAAGTTGGTTATAGAAGCTAACAGATGTGGTACTGCAAAGTTTATTAATGATTTATTGATTTTTTTTTTCAGAAACAAACAAAAGAAATGACACCCTTGGTTGCCAATTTGAGGAATACTATTCTAGTGAGGATTTCCCATTGCTCTTTCAAATGTAGCAGGAATTCACCTATAAAATTCAAAGGTAGAGGGATAAAGCTTTAAAAGGAAGGCTACAAGTAAGATGAAGTGAAATAAAGGAATCTTAATTCTGATTTAATATTTAAAAAACAATATTACCCTAAACTTATAAACAATTTATTTATAACAAAAAGGTTGCCTTGCGAGATGAATTTATCACTCACAACCATCAAGCAGAGATTGTGTAAATAATTTCCAGGAATGGTAGAGAAGAAATTCTTGAAATTAATAAAGCTTGAACTAGCAAAACCTTCTAAGGTTCTTCTAGGCCTATGATTTTTATGAAGCAACTCTTACATGATATAAACGATACTTAAATGTATGCACATGATTAAGTACTTTTAGTGATTATTACAAATGGACACAACGTATCTCTTATGAAACTTCTTAAATGTAAAAATCTCTGAAACTATCTCTTCAAATAGATAGCAGTTTAACGAGATCATTAAAAGAACAGTTCCTATTTTTAGGTTATATATCTGAGAAAAATAACGAAAAAATGTGCCATTCTAGAGGATACATTTAAAAAATGAGTGGTTAAGCTTTACACCCTCAAATACAGAAGACACATAAGTGGAGGCCTTAACAGTATCTTCACCTAAGTCGAGGCTGCCTCTTTTGGTTGTTTTCCTAATGCTAAGGGAGCCTTCAGTTTCTACTCCGTCCAGTTACTGTGCATCATGCTGCAGTGAGGCTGGGCTTCCTGAGCTCTCCCTGAACATCACATCCCTAGGGAGCCCCTTGTTTTACCCAGATGGCTGGTGACCAACTGGACAACACTCAGTGATGGTAAATTGGAGGCTTGCAGACTTTAAAACTCAAGCAGCACACAGTGGCAAAGCTATTAATGCCCATTTTCCTATTCCATTTCCGTATTTTCATGTAACTTCAGACATTGGTCCATTCCTGTAATTTCAGTCAAATGGAAACAGTACATAATTAGAGCTTCCATTCTCATTTCATTTCCATCAGTGAGTCAGAGAAATTAAACAATACTCCTCTCCCTTTAAGATTCCCAAGCCCCATGAAGGGGCAGCTTGGGCCGGAAACACAGCCAGAAAGAGCACTAATGGGGTGCTTTTGGCCTATACGTGAGATAGCCTCTAATCTGCCGCCCCCACTGTGTCACCACAGTGGGAGCTGAGCTGGCCAGAGACTGCTGCTGCTAAACCAATGGCCTCAAAACCCAGTTCACATGTTCCTGAGGAGAGTAGTGAGGAAAACGGAAGGGTAACCAGTTTGCTGTATCTAAAAGGTCAAGTTTAATAAGGATTTTCCCTCCCCTGAAAGCTCGTGCTTGTGGAGAAAGAACACCAGACTATAAAGCAAGCACAGGTAGAAAGAAAGACCTGCAATAGCTGTCTACAAATTTTCTTCAAAACACACAACTATTAAACATGCTCATTCAAGCCTTATTAACTCTCTATTTTTCTTTGTTATCTAAAATTGCTTCAAAATAAGAAAGTAAAATACATACATGAATAGAGCCTAGGTCATGCTCACATACTGCCTATGATTAGAGACATGTCCCTCAAAACACTCTATCGATGCTCCTTTTAACAGTGGCGTCCATAGAGAGCTAAGATCCAGACTGGATTTCCTAAAGGACAGACTCAAAATCTTGCCATAATAAAAGAGAAAAACCTTTCATCAACTAGGTCATATATTATCAGAGGTGATGATTTAGATTAACCTGGTGATCCACTATCTAAAGTCATGTTGATTATTGCTAGATATAAAGATTATTTGTCAAAACTTTTAGAGCGCCATATTGCAATACAAGTTTAGCCACATTAATGTTATTTATTTCTTTTCCACCATGGTAAAATTATTCCAAGGTTATTTCATTCGTGGAACAATCTTCTACCCATTTGTCATATATTCTACCTAATCAAAGCCCATGATAGCTGAATAAAGGCTCCCAAAGATACCAGATCCTAATCTCTGGAATCTGTAAATGTTACATTATTTGAGAAAACGGTTTCCACAGATGTGAATACGTTAAGAACCTTGAGGGGAGGCGATTATACTGCATTATCCTGGTGGGCCCTAAATCCATCACAAATATTCTCATAAGAGACAGACAAAAGAAGAGAAGTTACACACAAAGAGGAGATGATGATGCGAAGATGGAGGCAGAGATTAAAGTGATGTGGCCACAAACTCAAAAAATACTGGAGCTACCAGAAGCTGGAAGAGATAAAGAACGATTATCCTCTAGAACTTCTGGAGAGAGTGCCGCTCTGCTGACACCTTGATTTTGGCCCAGTGATACTGGTTTTGGGTTTTTGGTCTCCAGAACTGTGACAGAATAAATTCCTATTGTTTTAAGCAACCAAGTTGGTAGTATAATTTATTATAGCAACCAAGGGAAACTAATATACTAACTTTTTTTCAAATCACATAGACAAGGGGAGGAAAAGGAGGTAACTTATTTAATATTTAAAAATGTACTTCAAATGTTGGTTGTCTCCATATGGCTCCTATGTCCATAGGAGCCCCTGTGGTGACTTTGTATAGATGTGGAATTTGATTAATGTTAATAGAATGAGTAAACAAAGTTGAAAACACTGCCTCACCTTGCGATACCTATTTCTGGCCAAGTAGCCTCGCAAATAAGCCTGAAGAACAATCGTGGCAGCTCGCTTTATCTTGTACCTCCTCCGGGTTACATACATACGCCAGTACTTCTGAATGGTAGTGGCTGCCTTGGTTCTGCGCAGGAACTTCGCATAGCTGGCCAAAGAAAAGAGTCGTGCATTTGTCAGTAATCAGAAAACCCCAGGAATGTATTTGGTAGAGATTTAAAGCACTAATATCTTTGGCATAACAAGTAGTACCTCCATGGTATCATTATAATAATACAGACATTAAATAAACATTTATATTACTTATATTTGTATAGCAATTTATAGTTCCCTAAAATATGTTTGCATTCACTATCTCACTTGAGCCTTCCCTAACCCTGAAAAGTAGGATGTCTCATATTACCTGATTTTACAATAAAGTAAAGCTCATAAAGGTTCATTCTTTCTAGCACAGTGCTCATCACCCAGCTATGTCCCCCTTTCATAGTAGACCAGCTGTACACTAATCCCATACTGGCTCATCACCAGCTTTCTTAGATGTATCTGTTGCTAATGTGCAATATTTCCCAAAATCTATTCATTTGGGCATAAAGTCTTTAGCATTAATTCATTTCTACTGATATTTCTAAATTAAAACCATCCTAATATGTAATCATACTGAAGTGTAGTTCTAGAAAGATCTTCTCAGGCAATGGCTCCTGAAAGCTCCTCAATTGAATCATTATTAACTAGCTCATGTTCATGACTGTTTTAATTTACAGATGATTTCTTCAAGCCCACATAAAAGTATAGAAACATAAAAAAAATACTGAGGACATGAGTATGCAGTAATTTGTAAATTTTTTTGGAGGATGAATCTGAATCATTCATAAGGGTGAACAGAATTTTATTTACTGTCCTATGAGTTAATTTGTTATTCCTTGAATCTAAGAAGAGGCGAGGTGTTGCCTTCTCAGGTAGGGTGACCGCTCAAAACTGTCCTAGGATGAACAATGAATCAGAGGAGCTCTCTAACTTAGCAGCCGCGAGCTGCAGCGGACAGGAGCGAAGAGACCTACCATCGGGCCTGGTAACCTCGCACGTATCGCTGCACAGTGATGGCCGCCTTCCGCATGCGCAGGTACTTCTTTCGCAGCAGCCACCCTCGGATTGTCTTCTGGATCCGGATGCAGGCAGCCCTCAGCTTGTCTGCCCTCAATTTTTCTAGATAGGCCACTTGACCGGCACGAAAAAAGATCTTTGTCTTACCAAACTGGTATTTGTCCTTGTCCTATTTTTGAAAGAAATTGTACACTCAGAAGTAGAAATAATGACCACATAAATGAAATTTTAAAAGAGAAAAAATTTGTCTAAAAGCAGAATCAGTAAAAGGATGAATCTACAAGCTAAAACTTGGGCTACATCACAACTAATGGAGCCATTTTTTTGATCCTATGCAAGCGGAGCAAATAGAAGGGATTTTAAGAAAAACTGCAGTGTAAGAGTTATTTTCCAGAATGATTCTACCTGGAATTATTATCTGAGGCCAAAACTTGGTTGTGGGTTATAGGCAGCTATTATTTGCTTGTTTGTGTTTTAAATGTTTCAGGGAATGGAGATGCTGACACTCCCTCTGACTGACCGGGCTGTAAGGGTTACATCGGGCTGTGTGCTCCGTGAGGAAGCTGAAGGGACAAAAAAACCAGCGTGAAGAATAAGGCAGGAAGTAAGGCACACAAAGTCGAAGTTAAAAAACAAAAAAACCTTGCTTATTCATGTTAGGAGTTAAGTTTGTTGTTATATCTTGGCTTTATCAACAGTATCTGAAAATAAACAAAACACTACGTGTGTGTTTAAAATCCTAGTACAAATTTCAGAACTCCTTGTACAAAAATATAATCTTGTATATTGCTCATTTACTTTTGATTATAAGCAGAGTGGAACAGTGAACACCAATTTTTGGTTTATTACATTCTGACTCACTTTATCTAGGAGCATGCAAGTTATTAACCATTTTCATATCAAAAGAAGAGTGGAATTTATTTATAATAATCACCACTGTGATCTGAAATTTTGTGTAAAACCAGAAAATCGCTTTTCACTGTAGGCAGATATCTCCTATCTTGTACATGAAACCAGAAAATGAGAAATATCCACATACAGAGGGTGCCAAAAATATGTATACACATTTTAAGCAAGGAAAAAACTGTATTAAAATTGCAATACATTGATGCATTTGATTAACGCCATCTTTTGAGCGAATGTCATATTACACATTGCTACTGTAATTCAGTTCAACTTCGAAAAGTAATACATAGATAACACCTCTTAAAATGTGTACATTTTGGGGGCACCCCCCAGTATATCTGTAACATCTAAAAGTATTTCGATTTTAATGAAGCTTACATAGGGAGCCTAACTGGAGATATGAAAAAGAGCTAGAAAGTGGTTCCCTCTCTTACTTCCTGCCCGTCTCAGCTTTCCCCACTCTACCCCACACCAACCCTGCCCTCTATCTTGAACCTTTGCCCTACAAAGTAGTCTGGGGGAGGAGGCCAGGCATAGGACGGTCCCTACTTTCCTCTCTACATTCCCATCTGAACCCAGGTTAGAAAGGAGTTGGGACAAACTCAAAAAGCACCAGATTCTTGTACACATTACAAAGAAAGTGGTCTTAGCTCTTTCAAAGAAAAAAATATTACTAAGAAGAGATATTATAGTTAACAGTAATTATGATTAAATACCTCAGGGTGAGGTAATCTATCCAAACTAGTGTCAAACAAGTGAAAACGTATTTTTAAAAATCTTTCATGAATCTTAAGCCCTCCATGAGGTAGATCAGGGGTTCTCAAAGTATAGCTCTCAGACCAGCATCAGCACCCCTTGGGAACTCGTTAGAAATGCAGGTTGTTGGGCCCATTCCAGACCTACTGAATCAGAAATCACGGGGGTGAAGCCCAGTAATCTGTGTTTTAAAAAGCCCTCCAGGGGACTCTGATACAGCTAACATTTAAGAACTCCTTTACTTAGAATGCAAGACTCCAAACACTAACCTATACTTCCTAAGCATTTTTTCTACTGTCCCACATACACCAATCTTATACTGCAAAGAAACTACGGTTTTCTGAGCCAATTCTATGTTTTCCTACTTCTTCCCTATTAGGAGATTCCACCACGCTTCCTATTAGAATATTCTCTTTTCACTTTTACACAATCTTACCCATTCTTCAGGGCCTGATTCTAAACACACATCTTCCTTCCCACAGCAGATGTGGCTTTGCCTTATCCTGATTTCTTGTCTCACTCCCTCAGCATTTGATAGACACTAAGGTACATTATATTTATCTTTAAAATACATTAACTTCCAAGACAGATTATGTTACCTTAAGACAAGACTTATTTTTTGCTTAATCACATAGCATCTGGCCTGGTATCTTCCCTAAGTAAGTAATAGGTAAAGTTTTATTGATAATGATCAAACTCTGAAAAGAATGTGTCTCAAGTCTGCATCCAGGCCTCACCATCCTGTTTCCTGAGAGTGGACCATCATCCTCACTAGTCAGTGCTCACATCCTAAATACAGTCAGCCTTGACCTCCAAGACAGTGTGGCCCTCCACTCTCCCTCCCCTGAATAATCTGGATTCCTGGTATTTGGATGCTCCCAGGGCTTTCAGAGATTACAATCACAAGGCCTTTGGCCATAATGTGTTCAGATAAAGATAAGTGAAAATCTTTCTTACCACTATCAGTTTTTCTAATACATTCTTGCATGTTTGCTTTCTGTCACTCAGCACATCTTTTTGTTTCATTAGGACACGGTAGCGGCTGAAAAATTCTTGGTAAGTCCACCTATAAAAAGAAACTCACATCAGCATATTGAAAGAAGTAGGAACCCTCCTGTTAGGACCCCTTATGTTTAAGAAACGCCACACTCACCGTGAGGGGAAACCCGCCGCACTGATTCGGATGGTCTCCAGGACACCACATGCTCTCAGTTGCTGCACTGCCCTCTTCTCATCAAACCTACATGTAAAAATGAAAATCATTAATACACAAAGAAGCCTGGCTATCGCCACAAACTACGCTTCTCAGCCCAGAGATTAAATTTTTCTGTAAAGAGCCAAATGGATAAATTAGGAAAGAAAACATTCAAAAGTTGGGACAGTGATCAAAAGGGTAAACTCCAGGTGAGAGTGAGGAGGACACAATTAGCAGTAAAAAAACCCCCAAAAAAGCCAAAATCATAAACGTTACCTGTCGTTCATACCACAAACTCAAGAAATGCCATTGAGCACATTTTATTTTTTTTTATTTTTATTTTTTTAGCTGAGCCATCCTGCTACCTGTTGGCAGCTCAGCGGCTGCTCAGCTCGGGCTGGACTCGAACCTCTGTTGCTCAGAGCTCAAACTCTTGAGCAAGCTCTTAACTAACTGAGCCACTCGGCCGGCCCATTGAGCACATTTTAAAAGACCCAAACTCCTCTGCACTTTGCCCATACTCATTACATGGCTTGGCCTCACTAGACATGCTCATAATTCTTTAGTTCACCATACACAGCTCCCCTGGAATAAAGTCTGGCCAGCTCTGGAGATCTCTCTAAGAAGAAGGGCAAATTCAATATGTCCTGTTCAGTTATCTTTTTTAAAAAAATACACTGGTGTTCTATTCAACTCAGTATGTATATACCAACCATTTATAGTGTCCACATCAATGAAAAATATTTTTTTGTATTATATCTTATTTTTATTTATGTTTATTTAACTCTAGACAAATGGCATCTTAACGTTAAACTGATCCTAAAAAAGGAAGTGGGAAGGCCTGCCTCTTGCGGGGCGATCACTCCTCTTACTCCCCCAGTTAAGCTCTGAGCAACCTCTCCAAGCCTCCGCTGTGCTCTCTTCTCAAGTGGTGCTGGAAGCTGGGCTTGGCTGATGGAAGGCAACGGCCTCTAGGGCTGTCCAGGAGAATGGCCCAGGGTGTGGCAGCTTCCGCCTCTTCCCACTTCCTACAGAAAGGGCTTCTTGGCAATGAGGAGGAGATAACGGTCTTTTAGAACAGCCCTGCCAACTAAGGCAAAATCTTCAGAGGGCAAGACTGGCAGGGGTGCAGGGAAACAAGCACTCAAACACTGTACAGTGGGAGTCGGAGCTATTACAACCTTGGTAAATGTGTTTAATCTTTGACCCGCAAATTCCACTTCTAGAAATACATTATCCTAAGGAGGTAATCAGGCAAATATATAAAAAGGTTTGACAAAAGATGTTTATCGCAGCATTGTTAGAATAACATAAATGGCAGTCACTAGGGAATAATTTAAATAAATGATGGTATGCCTATACAACTATACAATGGGATACTATGTAGCCATTAGAATGATGATGTGCGTTTTTATTTACTAACATAGAAAGCATCCACTATTTATTAAGATAAAAGCCAGATACAAAACAGCAATTACAGCATGAGCCCCTCCCTTTTATTAGTCTCTCTCTCTCTCTTTCCCTCTCTCTCTCTCTCTCTCTCTCTCTCTCTCTCTCTCTCTCTCTCNCTCTCTCTCACTCTCACTCTCACACACACACACACACACACACACACACACACACACAGAGCAGGGAAGGAAGACTTGTTGGCCAATTAATACCAGGTTTCTCTCTGGGTATAATGAGTGCTTTTTAATTTATTTTCATACAATTTTATATTTCATGAAAATTATTTTTACAGTGTGCATGCATTACTTTTAAAATATTTCCATTTTGAAAAAAAAAACCTTCCCCTTCATACATGGTATTTGACGTAGTACAATATGTTTGGTAAAAGTAGACATTTTCTGATGGTTTCAACATTGAAAAGTAGCAGGGATAACGCTGAGCCTTAACCAAAGGAGCCTTATCTCAACCAGCTCTGGTTTTAACTAATGCCCAAATTAACAAAAGTCCAGAAAGATCTTGAACTGAAGTAAATTTAAAACAAAAAATACAGCTAGGAATGCTTGGTTAACCTCAACTTTTAAAATGTTCAGGCCAACTGCTAATTTGTTCTCACATTCTCAAAGGGAACAAAAACTGAAAAAAATGCAACCAGAGCAATCTTGAGAAAAAAGAACAAAGCTGAATGCTCCCTGATTTCAAACACTACTATAAAACAATAGTAATTAAAACAGTATGGTACTGACATAAAAACAGACATATAGAACAATGGAACAGAATAGAGAGCCCAGAAATAAACCCATGCATATATGGTCAATTAATTTATGATAAGGGAACCAAGAATACACAATGGGGAAAGGATAGTCTCTTTAATAAATGGTGTTGGGAAAACTGGATAGCCACATGCAAAAGAATGAAACTAGACCACTATCTTACACCACACTCAAAAATTAATTCAAAATGGGTTAAGACTTGACCGTAAGACCTAAAATCATAAAATTCCTATAGAAAAAAACATAAGTGGTAAGGTCCCTGCCATAGGTCTTAGCAATGATTTTTTTAATCTGTCACCAAAAGTAAAAGCAACAAAGGTAAAAATAAATAAGGGGGATTACATCAAACGAAAAAGCTTCTGCACAGCAAAGAAAACCATTAACAAAATAAAAAGGCAACTTACTGAATGGGAGAAAATACTTGCAAGTCATATATCCAACAAGAGGTTAATATCCAAAATATATAAAGAACTCAGACAAGTGGACAGCAAAATAACAAACAATTTGATTTTTAAAATGGGCAGAAGGGCAGGCCGAGTGGCTCAGTTGGTTAAGAGCTCACTCAAGAGTGTGAGCTCTGAGCAACAGCGGTTCAATGCCCGGCCCGAGCTGAGCTGCTGCTGAGCTGCCAACAGGTGGCAGGATGGCTCAGCTACAAAAATAAAATAATAATAATAATAATAAAATGGGCAGAAGATCTGAATATGTATTTTTCCAAAGAAGACAAATAGAATGGCCAACAGATATGTGAAAAGATGCTCAAAATCATTAATCATCAGGGAAGTGCAAATCAAAACCACAATAAGATCACCTCACACTAGTCAGGATGGCTATTATCAAAAAGACAAGAAATAACCAGTGTTGGCTAGGATGTGAAGAAAAGGGAACCCTTGTGCACTGCTGGTGGGAATGTAAATTAGTTCAGCCACTATGGAAAACAGTATGGAGATTCTTTAAAAAATTAAAAATAAAAGACATGGAAACAACCAAAATGTCTTTCGATAGATGATTGGATAAAAAAGATGTGGTATATATACACATTGGAATACTACTCTGCCGTAAGAAAAGATGAAAGAGTACCATTTGCAACAATATGGATGAATCTTGAGATTATTATGCTAAGTGAAATAAGTCAGAAAAAGTAGAGAACTATATGATTTCACTCATATGTGGTATATAAAACTGAAAACAAAAGAACAAGACAAACAAATGAAGAAACAAAAACTCATAGACACAAAATAGTTTAGTGTCTACCCTTACCAGAGGGTAAGGGGTGAGGGGGTGGTAGATGAGAGTAAAGGGAATCAAGTATATGGTGATGGAAAGAGAACTGACTCTGGGTGGTAAACACACAATGTGATATATAGATGATGTATTACAGAATTGTACACCTGAAATCTATGTAACTTTACAAACAATAGTCACCCCAATAAACTTTAATAAAAAAAAATTAAAAATAGAACTACCATATGATCCAATAATTCCCCTTGTGGGTATTTATCCAAAGAAAACAAAAACACTAACCCCAAAAAATAAAGTCACTTCCATATTCAATGCAGTATTATTTACAATAGCCAAGATATGGAAACAGCCCAAAGTGTCCACTGATGGATGAATAGATAAAGAAATTGTGGTATATATAATGGAATTTTCTCTAGCCATAAAAAAAAGGCTGAAATCTTGCCATTTGCGACAACATGGATGGATGTGAGGGCATGATACTAAATAAGTCAGAGAAAGACAAATACCATATGGTCTCTCTCACATGCTAAATGTAAAAACAACTCTCTCTCTCTCTCTCTCTCTCTCTCTCTAAGTTCATAGACATAGAGAACAGATTGGTGGCTGCCAGAGGTGGGGAATGGAAGAAATGGGTAACGGGGGTCAAATGTAAAACAAAAAATTCTATTAACTAGTACTTTCCCTCTACAAGACATGAAGATTTACCCAATATTTTTTCCTTCTATTGGTTTGGTAACCCTTAAGAGATATGGATACTTTTAAACTGAGTAGTTGAGAAATACTTACGTGAATGGGAACTTGAAGTCATTAGGCTTAATACAGCGCACATAGTGAGGGGTAGTGGCATTGAGGGTCTCCATAAGCAGGTGAAGGGAGTTTCGGAACTGCAAGAAAAAGAGCAGAAAGGGGTATCAAGGTTTATCAAAGGCAAAGATGATGTAAATCAACTAAAAATTTTTTCCCATAACACTAGTAGAGATGACTTTGCTACCTGTGAACCTGACCCATCCTCAGAAAGGGAGCTGCTACTAAACCAGAATGTTAGAGCTTTAGGCTATAATTTGCTTACACTCTACCATTTACATGTTTACTCTGCTAGATATACATTCACTCTCTCCACCCTTTTTCCCCACCCACCTCCTTTTTTATAGACTTCTTAGAGCAATTTTAGGTTTACAACAAAACTAAAGAGAAGATACAGGATTTCCCACCCATCCCTTGTCCCCATTATCAGGCACAGCTTTCCCCATTATCAACATCCCTCACCAGAGTGGGACATTTGTCACAACCGATGAACCTGTGAGTACACTGACACATCATAATCATCCAAAGTCCATCGTCTATATTAGCGTTCACTTTTCCCACCCTCTTCTTAATACAGATTTCTGCAGCCTTGTATCGTGAACTCAGAATTTTGACTAAAAATATAACCTTACTTTAAGACTATGAAGCCCATTTAATCGTGTACAGTGGGAGTTTTGCTGTAAGATACTAAAAAAACTAGCAGATGGCTTAAAGGGTGTAGAAGATAAGCGAGAGAATGGGAGGGTACAGCCAGGGCGGCGTCACCATTGGGAACAGGAGATCAGGACTGGGGGCTGTGGACCCGTGTCAGGTCCTTCTGCCTGTCTGCACCGGGCACGGGGTCCCACGCACAGGAAAACGTGCTGATGGGAGCTCAGCCTCCTGTCCCAAGTCCCCAGCCACTGTTCAGGCATGAAGCACGTGCGGAATGCTTCCCACTCCCTACAGAGCATGAAACATCAACGAAAGGAGAGGGCGCTTTTTCTGGGCTGGAGGAGCTGATTGATGCTCTGTAGAAATCCAGAGAGGAAACCACAGGAGAACAAAGCACAGGCAGCAGTGGTCCGTGAGGGAGAACGCATGTGGATGAACTAAGACGCAGAGGAAGGAGAGGACGTTGTTCCATGCTCTCATAGTGAAAGCTCTAGCCTCTCCTCACCTGAGGAGCCCACTTGGGAGGCTGATGGAAGCCCTGAGGCTTCAGCTGAGCCAGAGGGGAAGGGGCGTCCCAGCAGGGGCTCCCTGAACTCACCTGGTGCCCCACCGTTTTCTTGTGCTCTTTGGCTGTCTGGGCTGACCGGCCTTTGGTGGGCTTTGAAGGAGTGCGGGTGAGGAGTGTACGCCCTGAAGAGGTGGCTGAGGCTGGACTGATGGCTTTCTCAACATCCTGAAATAATTCTGGTAGCATCTTAAACTGAGACAGAAACAATGAAAAGAAACTACATTTTAAACCCAAACTCAAATGTAAACCTTTACAGAAGCATTATGAAGATCTGCAATCCATAGTGACTCCCTTTCAGAGTCACATTCCAGAAAAAGTCAATATCTATGCTGGGAGCCAAAAATAAGAGACGAATGTGATATAAATGCTGCAAAAATATAGGTGGAAAAATGCAATAATTCTACAATCATGTTTGGGGGAAACAAAATCAAACCTACTCCATCAAGTTTTGAAATCCTAATCCACAGGAAGTGGCCACTATAAAAGTATTACTGGCTTTGAACTACAATACTTTTATGAGCAAAATACTAATTGAAAATCCTATCTTATTACATACCTCAGTTCCACAAAATGTTTTATCACCATGCTTCATTTGTCTGCCCACCAATTTAGCACCCGCTAAAAAATATCGCTAAACATCTAAGCAGGGAGAGTATCATGCACTAGCTCTACAGTATTATAAGATTAAAAAATAATTATAAATTAATAATAATTTTTAGAAAATAATTTGGATTACAGAAAAAAGTAAAAAACAAAAACAAAAACAAAAAAACCCTGTTCTTATCCTGTAAGCTTTGTTTTCAAGGGATTTATAATTTTATTGCATAATTCCTGTAATCGATTTTGTGTTATCAGGTTAGCAATATGAAAGTCTGTTAAAAGATATGGTACTTAGTAAGTGGGTGAGTGGTATTAGTCAATATGGTTGGGAGAAATTTTATGGAACAAAATAGACTTCAAATTAATTCATAAGAACATCTTGATATATGTCCATATCTTCATAACAGTGCCACATTCCATATAAATAAAATAAATCCTTCTCATAAGTGAAATTATAATTATAATTACCAATTATTTGTCTAATAATCTCAGAATGTCTCCGAAGAAATAATTTTCTAGAAGGATTTTTTCATTAAAAAACAAAATCAAATAATTTTGTTTGCCATTATTGTGTATATCAATCATAAGGATAATTTAGAAAATAATTCATGATGTATATAACAAATTGTTATATATAACATACCAATAATGGTTGCCTGCTACACAAATGAAAGTATCTCTTACTTTACAGATAAATAATATATTTTAGCTTGGTTGGCTACAAAGAAGAAAAATATATTTTATCATTATCTTATATTACAATGTTAAAACTGTGTTCCAAAGGGGAAAAATAAGAGTTCCTAAAGATTTGATTTGAAAACTCTGCACGGGGTTAAGGTGCTAGGCTATTTGATGATAGGCCAAGTACTTCAGAATCTTATCTATGCTATTTTATCATTTCCAAATAAATTGCTCGCTCTATATTAGCATTGCCTACCTAAACTTTGTTTTCCTCTCTTCTGTGTGAAATGGTTAATAGAGCTGGGCTCTAATATCATATTCAACATTAGGTGCTACAATTTAACTTAATATCTACTAGAAAATTGCTTAGTGGTCAGAGTTCAGAATACGTACACATATATATGCATACACATCATGTGTATGGCTTCCTCTTCAAAGGAACCATAAATTAAGAATTCTCTACATTGAGCTTTCTTTAAAAAAAAAAAAAGAGTACATTTTACATTGTTGTATTATAAACTGCTCTATAATTTCTTCTTTAGGCAGTTGTTCTTGGCTCATCATGCGCCATTTTTCTCAGCTATCTTTCCTGGCCCTTCCTCGGGCCAGCCTCTAGAAGTTGGAATGCCGACAGACTCTGGCCTTGCTGACTCTCTACTATTTTTTATCTACTTGTTCTCCCTAAGCAATCTCAGCCAGTCCCATTGCTTAAAATACCATCTAGTTCTAAAGACTACCAAACTTATATCACCTACTCTGACTTTCCCCACAAACTTCTGAATTTCATTTCCAACTTCCTATATGACATGTCCACTTGGATTATCTGATTGCCATTCAGGCAAAATACGTCCAAGGCAGAACTCTTGATTCTTTCCCCCAAGGCCTGATTTTTTACAAGTCTTCATCTCAGTAAATGGTACCATCACCCATCCAGTATCTCAGGCTAAAAACATAGAAGTCATCCTCAATTTCTCCCACTCTTTCACTCTCCATATTCAATCCATCAACAAGACCTGTCAACTCTATCCACAAGTTATATGCCCTCTCCACTGCTACAGTCTGGGTACCTCAGTCTACCTCTCTCCTACATCACTACTGCTTCATCTCCACTTATACCAAATACACCCCCTCCCAGCAGCATATCATTCCCCATATGAAAGCCTTCCAGGTTTTCCATGGCAATAGGAATAAAATCTATACTCTTTACTATACTTCCCTCCAGAAAGTGGCCCCCGTCTATCCATCCTACACATCCTATTCACCTACCGTGCTCCAGCCACACTGGCCTTCTTTTTGGACCTTAAACACAACCAGCTTACACACTTGTTCCCCACTCGCTCTTCGATCTGCCTTGATGTGTCTGTCTCCCATTTTTCAGGGTCCAGCCCAGATGTCACTTCCTCAGAAAGGCCCTCCCTGACCATCCAGCTAATGTAGACTTACTTACTCTCTTGCTTGATACCCTATTTTACTTTCTTTATAGCACTTACCACTTTATGGTATGATATTATCTAAATGTTTGATGAAGTGGTTATTACCTAGCTCCCCACAAAAGCAGGGACCTTTGCCTATCTCATTGACCTTGTTTACCTAGCTAAATTCCCAATTTTCTTAAATCATTTATTGAAGAATTTATCCATTTTCCACTGACTGAGGATGCCAGCTTTATTTAAAGAGAGGTAGACAGATATACAGATATATAAGTAGATAGATGTGCCTGGATATTCCACCTTGTTTCTTTTATCTATCTATCTATCTATCTATCTATCTATCTATCTATCTATCTATCTATCTGTCTATCTATCATCTATCTCTAAGATAGGGAATTGCTTAAGACTGAATTGCTTAAGACTGAACTTATATGTCTAGGAAATAGTGTTAGAGAAAACAGAAGAATCCAAGTAAGAGCTTCGTGAAGATGTGGGAAATCATTTCAGTAATAACATTATTCACTAAGAACTTTTTGTATATAAAGCGCTGCTATAAGGGCTTAATAAAACTTACTTAATAAATAAGTTTTAATAAATAAAACTTAGTCCTCATTAACAACCCCTTAAAGTAGACACAATCACGCTTCTATTTTATAGATGTGAGATCTAAGGCATAAATTCAGTAGATGAACTGTGCTTCCCCTCATCAATTAGCACATGAAAATTAGGGGTTATGACTCTTTTTAGTGATATTTGGTAGAGTTGCAATTCAGTAGTATTTAGTGGAGTTGCAATTCATGCATGTGCTCTCTGATATCAGATGTGCCAACATAGGACTTCTTTATGGTGAAAAAATATAAATTAAGACACTTTCTGTTAAGTTCCTAACACCTTAATTCCTTTTCAAGTTGTTGATTTGGCTAGAGGCTACAAAATTAAAGAAAAAAAAAAGACAAAACACACACACAAGTAAAACTCCACACTGCATTAGCACAAAACTAATTCTATTCAAAACACTTAAACAAGTATTAACTTTGTAAAATTAGTACTTCCAAGAGAACAAATCAATACTATATTACACTTGCTTCCTATCAGGTGCAAAGAAATGAAAATATAAAGTTCACACCCTTAGGTTGGGTTTCTGCTGACTGGGAGCAGGGGAGGCCTTTAAGCTATGTAAATCACACACTGCTCCCATTCCAACTGCGACAATGCTACATAGGCTGGCAGTCACTCCAAATTATGCCTTAGAATGCATAGCTACATTCTAATAATTAAGCTGATAACTATCCAATCTGAAAAGTTGAGTCAGAATAAAGACACAACTGATTATGGGTGCTTGGGAATGAGAACCTGTGGATGTTCTATTTAACCTAAATTACTTAGGCAGAGCAGTAACCCTAGAATTTCATGGTTTTCATCACTATTGTTTCATCAAAATTATTTATAATCTTTAATGGAATAATACTGAGAGAGGAGGATATGTAAAAACTGACTCTTTCTACAGACACCTAGACTTATTATTTTCTGAGTGTTAAAACTGGGATTCTGTCTTTATATGATTTTTATATTATCAAAATAACTGAAAGTAAAAGTTTTTATTCTAAAAACAAGAGTCAAAATGTTCATATAATATTCTACTGTAGTTAAAAGGACTGTTTTAGAATAAACCAGAGAAACAAAAAGTGCTAGTCAATAATCTAGAAGACTCTGCATGAATATTTTTAGGTTTTTACTGATTATTTAAATATTTATTTTGCTAAACTGAGTAACTGGTTTCCTGGTTTGCTCCTTACAGAATAAAAGTGAGCTGTGTCTCCCTCCCCATTTTTTCCTGATGAGAGTCAGAGTGGAGGCTGGGATCAACATAATCATCTAGTGTAACCACCGTAGTTATTAGCTATCTGGATAATTCTTTTCCCACTAGAAAGCAGTGTTTCTAATATATATACCTAGGAAAAATAATTTCAAAGTTCTCTGGGCCACATGTGAAGCTGTACTCAATGACCCCAAGATCAACCTCCGTCTGGATAGGGTGTGTAAGGCCATGTTTCTAGGGTAGCTCTTCAAAATGACACAGAAAAATACCATTTTCTCTCACAGTCTCTCACAAGGGCACAAGAGTCTAACACTGTTGCGGAGGGAATAACTTCACACAAAACTGAAAGACAACATTGCATTGTGGTTCAGAGCACAGACTCTGAGCCAGGCAGCCTTGGTTCTAATTTGGCTTGAAAATGCATTAGCTATAATGTCTCCTTGATTCATGCATCTCTTCTGTAAAATGGACAGAATAATGATAATATCTCATTGTAAGGATTAAATGAGTTAACATTTGTAAGGCATTTAAAACAGGACTTAACACACAGTAAGTGTTATGTATCGGATAAGCCGCAAACTAACAAGAAGAGTGCTTTTGTTAGAAAAATCATTATTATTGCTAAAAAGCTAACGCTTAAGTAATTAACATTTTATTGAATATATCCTGACTGGAGAAAACCATAGACATGGTTACCTTGCTTGACTTAAGAACTTTAATTTGTTCTTCAAAAACGGTGTCTTTATTCTTTTCCAGAAAGCCTTCACACTGGTATTCCACCTGAAAACACATGGAAAAACCTCCTTAACTAATAAAACTTTTGAATAGATATTATAATCATCAACAACAAAAAAATGCATTAGGCTCAGGCTATGTGACCGGCTCTCAGCAACATGGTATCATTGCTTTTATTCTAAGAAACTAGAACTTGGTAAGAAGCATGTTAACTCCAGAGTAAAACTCCCCAAATATTGTTGTTCCTAGGGAACAGTGGTAGTACTGACTAACTGTAGTCTAAAATATCCTCCCAAGTCACAGGTAAGCAGCCCCATATGAGGTTGATTCTCGCCTCCCATGTTGGCAGCTCCTCCAAGCCTGACCCAATGTATCTCCTTCTAACCTAGTTCACCATCCAGCAGAGGTAAATTTCCTCTTGGGAGAGAAGAGATTAAAGAGAGAGGGGATTAGCAAGAATAAATGGCTGTTTGACAGAGGGAAAGTAGAAGAGCTGACGATGGATGGAGGTGGAGGCTGATAAGTACTGTATGATTTGGTAAGAGGAACTACTCTAAAATGAACTGTTCCTGCTTCCAAAACTCCAGGGACTTCAGCATCTACCATTCACGGGGCTCCCAGCCTGTACCACAAAGCCCTCAGGTGGCCCTAAAGTTATTCTAAGGCTTCTAGCCAGGATTACAGTGGACTCAGAAGGCTCTCAAACCCTGAAGGAGACCCTGGGAAGCGTATCCTAAAGCCTACCTCACAACCTCCTTGACATATAAATTAGTCTCATGGCTCACAGGAGACTATGGAACTTCTGGAGCTGCCTGCCTTGTTAGTAAGGATCCAGTGAATCAATCACAGAGGGTGACACAAATCCACAATTTCTATCCTGAAATCCTAAAGCTATGCTTTAGAACTCAGAATTTTTTAGCAAAGTCTGAAGCAACAATCTGCAACCAAACATATTAACATTTCTATATTGAAATATATAAATATCCAGCCTAACTGGGATAAATAAAGACTATAAATAACCTCATGTTAGTCAAGAGATCAGGTTTAGCCACCAAAAGACTTCTGGTTTTCAGAGTTTCTTGGATTTCAAAATTACAGATAGAGGATTATAGACCCATATTTATTTCATAATATAATTCTATTTAAGTTAAAGGAAGAGAAAAACAATAATATAACAATGAAGATTATTTTTCCTATAAGGCCTTAAAGAATGCAAACTTCAGCAAAGAAAAAATGATACCTCTTGCCTATTGATTTTTTCCCCTCTGAACTTAAGTATTCAAAAAGAAAAAAGATAATAAAGCTTCCTTACTTTATCTGCAAAATGTTGGATGATGAAAGCTTTGTTTGATAGACGAGGCTTTTCAAACAGTGCACATTTGTTCAAATGTGTGTTGTACAATTTTTGGGCCCAAGTATCATCTGTACCTTTAGGCATCTACAGTCAGTGAAATAAAAAAGAAAGAAAGAAAACAAGATGAATATTGTTATGAGACTCTTCCAATGCATCAATCAAGAGACCATTTTTTGGTTTCACCTAACAATTTTGATATTCAATTTAGGAACTCATTCTTTTCACATTTCTCTCTTAGAGGCCAAACACCAATTATTAATGAAGAACAATGCTTGAGACCTTCCCATGAGAGAATCAGCCCAATCTTTGGGCAACTCAATCTGCCTGTACCAGAAATCATCAAATAAATATTCGATTTGCTTTTAAAACAAAGCCTCACAAATAAAAGATGATATATCATTACATCATGTATTTTCTCAAAACTTGTTAAATAAAAGTAACGTTTGCACATAGTGAAATATTCACTAATTCAGAAAGGTATAAAATGGAGAGTAATTTTCTGGATGCTCAGGAGGATCAATCTATGTTTAAGTTGTAATTTACGGCATATAAACTACAGAGAAATTAAGAGAAAGACTAGGTTATTTGTCTAATATCACTCAGTTAGCAGTAAAGCTGGGGATCTCATATTTTTCCAACTTGCTGCACCTTCAAATATTAAAGCTAAAACTTCCTCCCTATTACACATATCAGTAATAAAAAACAAATAGTCAAATTTTAAACTATGTATATTTAGAACTATTATTCTAAATATCTTTTGTACAATTTCTTGCATTTCTTTAAGTATATCATACCACCGGACAAAAAGTACCAAATATAAGCACACTCATCAACAAAAGTGGCTAAAATTGGTAGTAGTTGTATCTAATGTCAATTTTTCATAACTTAGAATCAGCTGAAAAGAAAAGGGAAATTCTCCTAGTTCCATTTGTATTTAAAGTCCTTTGGGTGTAGTGACCCTTCAGAATGCAAGTTAGAGTGAGCCCCACATGGCACCTCATGGTGTACTATGAATCTCTGCTTAAACCCACTTACCTTCTGACCTTGATATATCTGTTTTGATAGACTAAGTACATCAGAAAATCATATTTACCTTGCATTCCTCATCCAGCAAATCTAGAATACCCAGTTTAGATTCTATAAGATTAATGCAAGGTTGATTATCATAAAAATCTATGAGAGTCCATGGAATTTGTTCCTTCATATATTCCTCTTGCTCTAATTTGAAGACATGCTAAAAGAAAAAAGAAAAAACGTGGCATTACTGGGTTATTATCATAAATGATGTTAGTCAAGAAACAACATTTATGTAAAACACTCTAAGAGGATACCAACATAATTTGAGATAGTCCATGGCTTCCAGAAACAACAATCTTGAGAGAGAAACATCATTTACATACAGAGAACAGTAAAAGACAGCAAAAAAAAACCCCACAGGCAGTAAAACCTCAGCTATATACAACACCAAGACACATCATAATTAAAATACCAAAGGTTAAAGACAAAGAGAGAATCTTAAAAGCAGCAAAAGAAAAGCAGTTAGTTACCTACAAGGGAGCGCCCATAAGACTATCAGCTGATTTCTAAACAGAAACTTCACAGGCCAGAGGGATTGGCAGGAAACATTCAAAGTGATGAAAAGCAAGGACCTACAACCAAGATTACTCCACCCAGCAAGGCTATCGTTTAGAATCAAAGGAGAGCTAAAGAGCTTCCCAGACAAGAAAAAGTTAAAGGAGTTCATCACCACCAAACCAGTATTACAAGGAATCTTACAGGGACTTCTTTAAGATGAAAAAAATAAATCAATACAAAACATGAAGAATAAAACGGTAATAACTACATACTGACCAACAATTACTTTAATGTACATGGATTAAATGCTCCCATCAAAAGACAGGGTGACTGAATGGATAAGAAAACAAGAGTCTTACATATGCTGCCTACAAGAGACTCACTTCAGACCGAAAGTCACACACAGACTGAAAGTAAAGGGATGGAAAAAGATATTTCATGAAAATGGAAACAAACAAAAAAGTTGGGTAGCAATACTTACACCAGACAAAACAGACTTTAAAACAAAGACTGTAACAAGAGACAAAGAAGGACCCAGTAATCCAACTTCTGGATATTTATCCAAAGAAACCCAAAATGCACTTTTGAGGGGACATGCTCCTCCACATGTTCATTGCAGCATTATTTACAGTAGCCAAGATATGAAGGCAACTTGGGTGTCCCTGAATGGATGAATGGATAAAGAAGAAGTGGTACATATATACAATGGAATTTACGCTGTTGTAAAAAAGAATGAAATCTTGCCATGTGACACGGATGGACCTAGAGGGTATTGTGCTGAGTGTAGTAAGTCAGACAGTAAAAGACAAATGTCACATGATTTCACTTATAAGTGGAATCTAAAGAACAAACTAAATAAACAAATAAAACAAACAAACTTATACAGAGAATGCTTTAATGGTTGCCAGATGGGAGGGGTGTTGGAGGTGGGTAAAAAAGGGGAAGGGATTAAGAAGTACAAATTCGTTGTTACACAGTAGTCATGGGGATGCAGGGTATAACATAAGGAATATAGTAAATAATATTGTAATAACTATGTATGGTGTCAGATGGGTACTAGATCTATCAGGGTGATAGATTGGGGGAGGTTGGAGGCAGGGTGAAAAAGGTGAAGCAACAAAGAAATACAAATTGGCAGTTAAAAAACAGTTATGAGGATGTAAAGTAAAGCATAGGGAATATAATTAATAATATGGTAATAACTATGTACAGTACCATGTAGGTACTAGACTAGTCAGGAGGATCACTTCGTAAAGTATATAAATGTCTAACCACTATGATGTACACCTGAAATTAATATAAAATAATATTGCATGTCAACTGTAATTGAAAAATTTTAAAAGAGGGGAAAAGGTGAAGGGGAATAAAAGGTTCGAAGTTCCAGGTATAAAACAAATAAGTCATGTGGATGTAATGTACAGCATAGGGAATATAATCAATAATATTGTGATAGGGTGGCACAGTGTCAAATGGTTGCTGGACTTATGGTGATCACTTCTTTAGCATAGGGAATACAATTAATAATATGATAATATAGTGCAAAGTGGGTACTATTGAATAACTATGATGTACATTCCTGAAACTAATATAATATTGCATGTTAGCTATATTTTAATAAAAATCTTAAAAAAGCAAACCCTCAGCTATATAGGGTTCTTGGTAAACAAGTAAATCTAGGTATGTGACTGTTTGAAATATTAAACTGATAAGAACAGATACTACATTTGATCTTAGCCAAAAGGCCGAGAAGCGATTTACTGTTTTAAATAGCTGATAAATATAAGTCTTTTCAATTTTTTTGATATGTATACATCTCAAACTGCATTATATACCTTTTAGCCTCCTAAATTATTGCACAGTGCTATTAAAACAAGGGCACAGAAATGCCTTAGCTGGCCTTGAACAACTATGCCGAGTGGATGCCCTCTAGACTACTGAACCATGCTGGGCGATGCTTATGGCCTAACAAAGTAATCCTCTTAGAGGCCTGTGGTGTTGAAGTTCATATGCTTCAGAACTGGATAATAGTCAGCCTTTTGTGTTGGCCGTGATTATTCTCTACAGTCAGTGTATCTATAGCTTACTTTTTGGACTCTACATCCAATCCTGTAAGCAGCTGCAGTCACTACCAATTCAGCACTACTTCCACTAAATGCACCCCCATTGCTTCTGATCTCCACTTACTCGTTCAAGCAAAAATATGGATTGACGGCCTACTACATGCCAGTCACTAAACACCACTAACAAAAGAGATGTGGGCTCTAGCTCTCATGGAGTTTGTAGGCTAGTGGGAGAAACAAACAGAAATCAAATAATCATAAGGACTATAATTCAAACTGTAATAATGTTACAGAGGAAAATAGTGCGAGCTATTAGAGCAAGAGTCCTCATCTAGTTTGGATACAGGGTAGTGAGAAAAGGCTTCACCTGAGTTCTGCAGGGGAACCGGAGTTAAGTTAGTCCCGGTGAGAAGGGCAAGCCCACCTCTGCTGCAGCCCCTGCTTCAGGCCACCTAGCCAGTCAATGCAGCCCACCCACAACTTCTAGTCTCCTCAGATGCTAATGACTTCTACTTGTTAGCGCTTGGAGGTTTCTGCTTTCCTTTACTTGCCTTTTGTCTTCCTTAGTTCTCACACATCTTGCTACTTTTCTGGGATGATAAGCCCTCTGTGGCTATGACCAGACAGCACATGTAGGAGCCAAAACCCCATGAAACTTAGAGGTCACCAAGATTTCTGATACATCAATCTCCTCAGGCACCTGGAACTTTCCCACTTTATTCTATACTTACAATGCTGCTCTTGGCTCATCTGCAGCATTTATAGTCTAATCAGCTGCAATAAACTTTAGTTAAAAAAAAACCCAAAAACCCACGGTCAACTTTATGAATATTTATGTCATGCTAATTAAAAAGCAAATGTCTTCTGTTCTTTTGATTAATGAGAAGACAAATAGGGCACCATGTATCAGCAGGATGCCTTGACTGATGGAACCAATATTGTCCAAAACAACGAGCTGTGTTTTTTTAAATTAATTTATATGCAGTCTCCACAGTGACAACAGAAACACTGCTCCAGACTTTAAATAGGACTTGTTTCTCACACATCTCTGTGTCTACATTTGGAAAAGTCTATGGGGTCTCAAAAATTTTGGATGCTCAATTGTCAAAAGGACAATGTGGGCATGAGGTTCAATATTACAAGAAATCCTTGGTCAATATGGTAATGCCTCCAAGCACGAAACATGCCAGTCACTGCGTTTCTCACGCCCACTGCCCACCCACAGCTCCTGCTGAGGGAGCTGCCCTAAGCAGCCAAGCTCTTTCCCGTGAGACCCCATGTTCCTAGTCACAGCTGACTAGACCAAGTGTGGGTACGTATGTACCTGAGGGCACACTATTGCCAGAGACCTCTGATGAAAAAATGAACTGGGTTAATTAGATTCTCTTTCTCAGGTATAAGAATTGGGAAACAGGCAAGTAGCAGTGGACGCTGACACTGAAAGAAGAATGGAAGCTACGCAAGTTAGGAGAATGGGCGGAGCACTCTAACCACTGCTGGGTTCACAGGAGGTTTGAAATGAGGAAGCAGGAACTTTGAGGATGCAGAAACCTTGAGGTAAAGAAAATATGTACAGAATAGAAGGAGAGAATATGCCATTTGATAATAAGAGGGCAGTTGTGCAGAGAGAAGCTGCGATGCAGTATGGTATGTGTGTGGTGTGTGGTGTGTGTGTGTGTGTGTGTGTGTGTGTGTGAGAGAGAGAGAGAGAGAGAGNAGACAGACAGACAGACAGACAGACAGACAGACAGACAGAAAGAGGGAAAGAGAATCAGAAACACATTCAGAGACCCAAGGCATTTGAGAAATAGACAAACCAGCCAGTCCCTAATGAGGCTGACTCTGGTTCCTTATATTTCATGTCACCTTGTGCCACAATATACTGGGAAAGAACAGAAGGCTACGGCACTCATTAAAGTGTTAAGAGACTCTGAAAAACATTGAGAAAAGACAGTGCTTAATTTGGTTTCTGATGGGATTTTATTAATGTTCCTTATGCGGAGATGAAAAATACACCCATCACACTCTTACGGAAACAGTCATAAGCTTAAGGTTTTAAGCTGACCTCTATATTATTGTGCGAAGTAGCTTAATCTGCTAAATAAAGATGGTCTAAATTTTTATCAAAGCATATGCAATATTTTAAAAAAATCAAATGGTCTAAAGATTTTATGATGACAAGCAACAATTCCTTGTCCTATCCCTCCCCAACCTCAGTCTCACTCCCTGGAGGCAACCATTTTTAACTCCCTTAGCTATTTCTTTTGATATTTACCTTTAAAGAATATGCATATCTGCTATTTTTTTATTTATTCATTTGAAACATTATCTATTGATTTCTTGATAAGATAGATGAGTCTAAATTCACATACACCACCTCTTCACTGCTCCTCCCCTATCCTCCCAACATTACCATTTTTAGATCTTTTCATTTTTATTAATTTTGTAACTTAAAATAATACATATATTTAAACTTCTATTTCTTCTTTATCACCAATAGACTATACCACTGGATCTCCCTCTTTGTAAGATGAGGAAATTTATTAAGGGTCCTTTTCCTGTCCTTCAGCCCTCTTCTCTTCCATGTGTCTTCCAATTCCTATGGGTGACTCATTTTTAATATCCTCTTTCAACAATACTATTAACCATCCCTAACTTGCATACAGAACTGTGCAGGCACATGCTGAGCACTTCATATATCCTAACTCATTTAACCCATACAACTAAATGCATTAGGTACTATTATTATCCCCATCATACAGATGAGGAGACTAAGCCCAGGAAGGTCAATTAACTTGCCCAAGGTCCCCTGGATATTTAGTGTAGAGTAGGATACTAACCCAAGCCATTAACCTCGGGTGTCTGTCGCTTCAGTACAATCTAGTACCCCTCATTTTTTAAGTGTCTCCATATCCCCCAACACCATGCTAATGTTCTAAGATATTTCATATTACTACTTCACAAGAGTTACTCTCGGTTCGAGTCCAGCCTGAGCTGAGCAGCCACTGAGCTGCCAACAGGTAGCAGGATGGCTCAGCTTTAAAAAAAAAAAAAATGTAGAAAAAAAAATTTGCTCTGATTTTTTGTTCTGACATCTTGCTAATACAACAAATTGGAGTTAACTCCACACATAATTAGCCTCAGGGACAACAAACTGAAGGATATCCCTAGGCTTAAAGCTTCATACTCCCAATGTTACTACCTAACACACTTTCTGCTCCTCTCCTTCAATTTATTTGAACCAAATTTTCAATATTCTCAGAAAGCAATCCAAGAAGGACCTTGATTCCTATCTGGACCATAAACATTTTTCTAATGTTGCATCATTTATTAATCATAAATTCCGGTTTCGCTGTTCTAAACCCCAGATAACAATTGTAATTCACAACTTCATTTCAGGAACCAAACTTTAAACACAGACTAGGAATTCAAGAGAATAATTTATAGCAGAATATTATTCAAGGAAGAAAATTCTTACCATATTGAATTGTTGCTGTAGTTTTTCATTTGCATAATTTATGCAAAACTGTTCAAAACTGTTTATCTCAAATGTTTCAAATCTGTAAAACCAAAAATAATACGGGAAGAGAAGAGAACAAATAACTTTTTAACAATTTTCAAAATGTGCACATTAGAAAAAAATTGGAAATTCCCAAACACTGTGAAACTTTTTTTCCACATCAGTGAAGATAAGGTTATAAAGTCAGTAACATGGGATGTGTACTCAGCAGTCAGGCATCAGCCAAGGGGCTGAGAGATTTTTTAAAAAGGCTCCAGCATGCACAATTGTTCAACACGTGAGTTTTTGAGGGCTAATTCATCCCAAATGGGAAACACTCAGAATTATGAAAAAGCCATTGCTTCTGTATAGAAGGGAACTGGGAATAGAGATTTCATAGGTTCTTCTGAAAAAGTGAACCAGTAATCCAAAAGCACAAATGTACAGGAAGCATTTTAACAATTAAAGAAGGGTACCCAGCGAAGGCAAACTAGCAAATAAATTTAGATTTTTAGTAATTCTCTTCTAATTTTCCCTTCTCCTCACCAGTAGGAGACAGAATCAAATATCCACATAGAGTCACTAGAAAATTCACTAGAAAGAAATGCTCTCTGGCAGACTACTAAGCCAATATACTTACCCATAAATGTCCAGCACCCCAATAAATGAGTGCTGTTTCACAGAAGAATGGAGAGCCTTATTGACGTGATCTACAATCCAGTTGAAGAGCTTGGCATAGATGTGCTTGGCCAGAGCATCACGGGCATTTGTGGCCTGCAGCTTGGAGATGGGCTTGATGTACGTTTCCGAGGTGGTAGCCAGCTTCCGGTGGCAGAGCCAGTGACACATCTCCTCATAGTCCACGCCCATGAGGTCACAGAAGATGCTGAGAGGTTCATGCTTGGGCTGCAGAAAGAGAATGGGTTATTTCCTATGACCAGATCAATCAAATAAGAATTCACTGAAAAATACTAATCGAGTGGTAACAAATAAAACCTAGCAATTTCTTTGTTATAACCAACACCAAGACCGCTGAAAGCTGATCAGTGATAATAATCACAATCATCCATCAAACCAGCATCTAGGCAGTGTTTTACATTCTCTTCTAGGGTTCATTTCAAAAATGACCTCTTCCTGTCTCTTCATAGTATTTGTCTGTATCTCTCTTTAGGCACATTCAGTCAATCAGAAAATCAGTCAGCCTGTCAACAAATATTTACTGAGTGCCTCTTACATGCCAGGAAACAAAAACAGACATGGTCCATGTCCTCCTAGAATTTATAGTCCTAGGGGAAATGTATATTAATCAAACGATTACTCCCTAAAATGTAAAATGACTGCAAAGGAGAAAGACACTATCCTAAGATTCCATGTGCGATGAGTGTGCCCTATTCAGGGGGGCAGAAGACAGTTGCCTTGAGACATGGAGATGAGGTGTTAACTCAGTGAAAGGGAGAGGAAATGGTCTGAAAACCCTGTGGTGGGAGGCGTACCAGCAATATGAGGGACTGAAGCTGAGATGAAGCCAGAGAGACATTCTATTTGAATGGTGTTACCATATTGTTCTATTAGATCAAGGTTGTGAACTGTTTGGTTCAAATTTTCTATAACTTTACTAATCTTTTAACTTCTTCACCTGCCAATAATCGAGAGAAATCAGTAAGCTCCCACTATGATAGATTTGTCCATTTCTTCTTGTGGTTTCTGTTATTTTTGCTTTATATATTTTGCGGCTTCGTCATTAAGTACGTGTAAGTTTAGAACTGTTACATCTTCCTGGTGAATAAAATGTCTATCATTACATATTGACTCCATCTATAGTACTGCTTTTGGCCTCAAAGTCTATTTTGTCCAGTATCATTATAGCTCTGCCAGGTTGTTGGGTTTTTTTTTTCTTCTAGCTATTATGATGTGTCTTTTCTAAACCTTTTATATCAAACTTTCTGTACCTTTCTGTTTAGGGATGCTCCTTTCAAAAGTATATACCTGAATTCTTAAGCCAGTCTGACAATCCATTTTAACTGAAACATTAGTCCATTTGTAATTATTTTGTGTCTTTATTTGTCCCACTTTTTCTCTCCCTTTCTTGATACATTTGGATTGTTTTTCAGTCCATTTTCCTCTCTAGTAGTTTGAAAGGTTTACTTTCTGTTTCCACTTTTACAAAAGAAGCATTAACTTGTATTAGTTAAGTTAATGTAATTTAATAACACTAACTCCAAACACCCTCATCCCAATCTATGTGCTCTGTTATCCAGGACTTTAGTTCTATCTTTTGTGGGGGATAAGGGGCTGGTGATTCACTTTATTTCTTTTTTTTAACTTTTCACTTTCAACTAATCTTAGACTAAGAGAAAAGTTGCAAGAATAGAACAAAAAATTCCCTTTACCCAGATTCCATAAATAAAGTATTAACATTTTACCACATTTGTTTGTATCATATTCTCTCTTACTCTTTCACATACGTATCCACATACATTATTTTTTTAGAAGCTCTTGAGAGTAAGTTGCAAACATAATAGCCTTTTAGTCTTAAATATTTCAGCATGCAATTTCCTAAAAACCAAAGACATTATCTTACGTAACTATGGTATAATGAACAAAATTAGAAAATTAGCAATGGTACAACCCTATTTTCTAACCTGTAGATCTAATTCAATTTTGGTGATTGACTTATTAATGTCCTCTGTGGAAACACACACACACACACACACACACACACACACACACACACACACACACATCCATTTCTATGGTCCAGGATTCAATCTAGGTTCATGCATTGAATTTAGTTACCATGATTCATTAGTCTCTTTTAATCTGAACGATTCTTCACTTTTTTTGTGTTTTGTGACCTTGATACTTTTTTAAACCTCCCTCAATTTGAGTTTATGTCATATTGCCTCATAATTAGAACTGGGTCATGCCTTTTAGCAGGAATACCAGAGAAGTGTGTTGCACCCTCCTCAGTGCGCCATATCAGAAGTTATGTGATGTTGACTGGTCCCATTACAGGTCATGTCAACTGTGGTCACTTGGTTAAGGGAATGTCCACCAGATTTTTCCTCTGGAAAGATACTTTTCCCTTTGTAACTAATAAGTATTTTGTGAGGAGTTTTATCTTTTGCCGCCCAATACATTATTCATTATAATTTTTGTTTTAATTAATCAACTTTTATCTACATTTGCCTATGTTTTACTAGTTTATTGATTCATCATTTCGTCTCACATTTTAAATCTTCTATCTGGAGTCACTTTCCTTTTGCCTAAACAGTGTACTATTGGTGACAATGGCCTATTAATGACAAATTCTCACAAGTTTCTATTTGTCTGAAAACACTTCTATTTTTCCCTCATCTTAGAAAGATATTTTTACTGGACATACAATTTTAAGTTAACAGTTATTTACTCTAGAACACTGAAGATAGTAGTCCACGGTTTTCTGGCTCATATTGTTAAAGTTGGGAAGTGAGCTATCAGTTTAATTTATTTCTTCAAGAGTAATACAGAGGGTGCAAAAAAAAGTATACACGGTTTAAGAAAGGAAAAAAACTGTACTAAAATTGTACTACTCAATATATACTGATAACGAAAGATGAATACAAGTCATTTGTATACATTTTTTTGACACCCCGGTATATGTTATCTCTCTGACTTAAGATTTTCTCTTTGCTTTTGGTATCATTATGGTGTGCATCAGGGGAATTTCTTTTCATTTATTTTAAATGGAATTTTTTTGAACTTTCCAAATATGTGGTTTAGTATCATTTCACAAGTTCTGAAATTTGGTAGTAATTATTTCTTTAAACATTATGTCTGACCTCATCCTCTTTTTTTTTCTCTGTTAGGGATTATCATTAGATTAAAATTATTTTAATTAAAATCTATTGTTTTAAGTGCTCCATCTCTGGGTCCTACCTTGCATTTTGGATAATTTCTTCACATCTATCTTCTAGCTCATCAGTTCCCTCCTCAGTTATGTCAAATCTGAGTCAAAATTAATTTCTTTTGGCATCCTTAGTAGGTTTGATTCTGCTATTCTGTTGTTTTACCTAGCTCCTTCTTTTTTGTTTCATCATGAGATTTGTATTTTTTTACTGTGAGCCAATATTTCTTGTAACTTTTATCATGGGATTCTATTGAGGCCTGGATTGAAGGTAGATCCTCCAAAGTAAAATTGCAATTGCTTCTGTCAGGCATCTAGGGCCCTACAGATCCAGGACCAATTTAAGCTAAGTTTTCTGTATATAGCTTTCTGGGACTACCCAGGAAGTCTGAAATCAAGCTGGAAGCATGTGTGAGGCTCAGTTCACTATTATAAATTTTTAGGTAACTGTTTTTTCCTCCTCTACTTAGCACCAAGGCTTTAGCTGAATTAACTTTTCCTAGTACTCTTGGAATGGATGGTGAGAAAATTTATTATTAGTTCCTCATTTAGGTTTCAGCTTTAGGCAGGGGTTCCCCTATTTGTTACCCGTTTATGTAAGTCCTTAGGCTTTGTCTTTTGCCTTTTGCACCCCACTTAGCTATGAAAACCAAAGCTCAAGGTCACTGGGTTCAGTAAATGCCCTCAAAGTGAGTCCTAGTTTCAGGGTTCTGCTTCACTCTCTGGGTTCCTATTTTCACCTAGTTTTTGGCCTCTGAATAGTTCTTTGTGTATTTATTTAAAAAGTATTTTTAAGTATAATTTATCAGCAAGAAGGTCAATCAGGACACCGAGTCCAAAACTCTGAAGGTCAATTGGAGTACCAAGACACTTTCATTTTACTGATGAGGAAACTAAGGTTCAGGGAAGCTAAGCAACTCACCCAGAAACAGAGTGAGTGAATGACAGAGTTGGGATTGAACCCAGATAGAAATACTGAAACATGTACTTCAAAACGAAAGTCAAATTTATCCAAATTTAGTTAACACGAGTTAATTTACATGCAGATTGGCTAATATCAACTCGGGTGTCTGAAGAGGAAAACATAAATCTCAAGACTGTCTTCTATTACAATCTTTGAGGAAACAGAATAGAAAAAGAATTAATTACATTAAAACTCCCTCCATTTTAATAAAGTTAAGAGATACCTAATAAAGGTATGTATGTATGTGTGTGTTTGTGATCTTTGATGGAGTAATCAGCAAACATTGCAAATCACAAATGCCCAATGAGGACAGTTCGGACTGTCAGGTTTGTTACAGTTTAAACAAATGTTTCCACATATGGAATTGGGTTTTAATTCTCAGTATGTAATTATCACTAGGTGTCAATTAAAGTGAAGACACCCCATCCCACAGTCCTCTAGTCCCTCTTCCCAGGAGTAACCACTGCTAACAGTTTCTTCAATAGCTTTTAAACCATATTACATTTCCACAGCTGGAGACACAAATAAAGTTATCAGTTCTTGGTACTTGTGCCAAATGAACCCTTCTCTCCAGACTCACCAATTCAATTTTCACATCTAATATTCCCTACCTCTGTTTATATAGATCAGATATGTATCCAAGTTCAAGCCTCCTCCCTGCCACCCCCCGGTAATACACACACACACACACACACACACAATCACTGTGCACCAGGGATTAGAATCCATATTTCTTTATTTTCAGTTCAAGAATTTACTTTGGATAATATATCTCTCTGATAATGGTAATAGAGACACTTCAAATATATTTCTTCCATGAAGAAATCAACAAAACTATAACACAAATCAACTGCCATCACGCTAAGCTTGTTCTGAACTTACAGGTATCGTGCAGCTGTCTGAATCTCGAGACGTAAATCCAACGTTGCCTAAGTGAAGGATGCCAGCAAGTATTCGGAAAATTCCCATCTGATAGGATTCACTAATTCCTGAAACAACAGAGTAAATGAACAAGTGATTAATTTTGAAACAGGAACTAAACAATTATAGCAGGCAATTTTAAGCCTATTTTTAACTGTTGAATATTGCCAGATGTTGTACACATTATAATGTGTGATAGTTAACAACACTTAATAGGGCTAAGGGCATGGGCTATGGAGTGAGACAGACTCGGGCTCAAGGCCTGGCTCTGCCCCCGATCTGCCATCTCTCGTGGTCAGGTAACTTCCCGCTCCTGTGCTTCTTCCGCTTTCTCATTTGAGACAGGCAATCACTGTGACTACCTCAAAGGGTGCTTGTGAACATTAAATGAGAAAGTGCACGGAGTATACTTAACATGCTACATGATACATGGGAAGTGCTAAACAAATCATCATCATTGTCACATGCCAGATTTAACTATTTTGTTAATACGACTAGCTTTTCTGTTTATCTCCACTCCAAATGCAAGTGGCAGCCCAATAAGGCTGTTTTAAGTCAGATTACTTAATTACTTTTTTTAACTACAGACCAAGTATAAGTCAAAGAGCCCCTAAGATTGGAAGAGTTCCGCTGTTGTTGTAACCCACGCTGATGAGTGAGTCCAAACGCAGCATTGAGCAGGGCCTGAAGGCTGAGGCAGGATAAGGAGGCTGGACTGCTCCTGGCTTTTTATCAGATCTGGCTTCATTTTTAAATAAGGTAGGAATTTCCAGAATATTAGATCCACGTATATGCAAGTAAAAATTGTAAAGTTATTTCCAAATATGTAATCATATACAGCGTAATTGAGCACTCATCTTTTTTCTTTTATTTTTTTATATTAGTTTCAGGTGTACAAAGCAACATGATTAGACATTTACACCCCTCACAAAGTGATAACGCCCCTGTCTACTACCCCTGACATCGTATATAGCTGTTACTATACCACTGACTATATTCCCTACGAATACTAATCTTATAGTGAATGTTTCTGCCATCTCCTGCATTATGGCTTTTTCAAATTTCTAATTTTCTGTTTACAAACAGATTTAGGCCTAGAAGTAAAACAGTGTTTTTCAAAACTTAATACGCAAATGAATCACTAATGGCTCTTGTTCAAATGTAGACTTGGATTCAGTAGATCTGAGGTAGGGTCTGAGATTATGAATTTTTGCAAGCTATACAGTGGTCCTGGACCACATTCTGATTAGCAATGCTTTTACATTAAACTAACTCACTTTGGGGTGATCCTGAAAATATGATTTTAGATGTATTCATATTCTGAGGTTTTAAAATAAATAACTCACTAGTAAAAATGTACACTGCAGTTCTAAAGATTAATTTATTTATATGTAGACCCAATATTTTTAAATTCCAGAAACACAGTGACATCTGAGCCATTTCAGAAACAGAATAAACTACATTAATTCCTTGTTTTGTCACCCAGCCTGCTCAGCCATATAAAAACACCCAAAACAAACAAACAAAACCCTCTACAAAATGTAACTTTGCTCAGGAACCCACTTCATTTAATGTAAGTTTCAGATTTTGAAAAAGCTTAGAGTTAATTAGTCCTACCTCTGCTAATGTCCTGAATGTGTGTTTTAAATAATTTTATTGAGGGACAATTTGCATACCTTAAAATTCACCTATTTTCAGTACGCAATTCAATGATTTTTAGTAAATTTACAAAGTTGTGCAACCATCACCACAATCTAATTTTAGAATAGCTCCCATCACCCCAAAAAGGAACCTCATGCCCATTTGCTGTCCAAATGCATTTTATGAGGAATGTGAAATCTCTCAACAATACTCACCACTTAATACCAAGTTAAGCAAATATTCCAAACAAAGATTGCTGGAGTCAAAAAGCTATTGCTCATAAGAGTTCAAGAGTAAAATTACATTACCTAGCAGAGTGCAGGCCTGCCTGGTATTTACCATCTCCTTCGCATCGTCAACTCCTTCAATCACAGGGCTGCCACCTTGCTTTGTATAATGAAAGCTATTTGCATTTCCTGAAATAAGAAAAATAAAAAATTTGTAATCTGTGAAAAAGACTTGATTTCTACCTTTATGTCTACTCTCAATTAGGGGCAGTGATAGGACAGTTTAGTGTATAGGGTCTGGAATTCCACTGCCTGTGTTTTCAGTTATATTTTAACACAAAACTCAAAATTAAATAATGAAGTGAAATGTTTGAAGTTTATTTATCTTAATTGATGAGATGACTAGTCCTTTCCTAAATAGGTTTTATTCCAATCTACATGTTTCAAACACTTTACTACCCTCATTAGAAACCTCACAGGCCTCTATCACATAAACACCTTTAATTTTTTTTCTTTTAATCAAGGCAAATTTCAAACATACACAAAGGTAGAGACACTAGTATAATGATCCCCTATGTACTCATCATTCATTGTAAACAAGTATCAACTCAAGACCAATCCTGTTCCATTTAAACAGCCATTAACTCCTTCCCCAACCCATGGGTTTATCTTGAAACCATTTGCAGACCTCTTAAGTCATCCATTAATATTTCAGTATGAGATAATCTCCTTTTCAACAAACTTATGAACTCAGAAATTAACAGAAAACAATACCAGTGCAATAAATCTAATGCCATATTCATACCTAATCGCAGCATTTTAAATTCAGGTAACTTTGCTGAGGCACAAAGCTGATAGAAGATATGATAGTTTCTCTCTTCTTCTGCCTTTGAAATAAGAAGAGTTTTCAATTACAGCATTTTCTTCTAAAATTCAGAATATTCAATCAAAAATAAAATTTTAATATTTAATTATCTTAGTGCAATAAATTGTCCTTTCCCAAATTCCCTAATACATATTTATAATTACTCAACCTTACAATTGATTAGCCATGTACATACGTGTGAGTGTGTATCTGTTGGTCACATTCAACATAAAATATCTGATAGCAATCCTTTATGAAATAGTGAACAGCTTGGTATAGGGCAGGGGTCGGCTCGCGAGCCACATGTGGCTCTTTGGGTATGTACATGTGGCTCTGAAGTAAATTGAAAATGAAAATAAAACTATCATAGTTTCATTTATAAAATTTTTAAAAGAATATTATTCACATAATGGTGATTTCATTTGTTTTATAGGTCTCGCAAAACTTTGAGGGACAGGATTAGCTCTTCCATCTCAAAAGTTTGCCGACCCCTGGTATAGGGCATTGTCATAAGAGATCATTGCCTTTGGGGGAAGCTAAAACCATTTTTTTGATACTCAATACTTTCTCACAGTACCTCTTAGATTCACAGTCTTTTAAACACTCTGAATAAAAAAGAATATCCTGTTTTTGCTGTATTTTAGACTGGACCATCTACTACAGTTTTAAGAAACCCACAAATGCATTATGTCTTCTATATCAATAAAAATATCTTATAAAATAAAAAATAAAGTATGTACAATTCTAAGATCATTTACTATTTCCTGACAGTCTTTTTCTACATATATACTTTAAAAAGACAGTTGTAATAATATTCACACAAAACTGAATTGTTATACTCTATTATCATATCCTTGAATTCTGCCATGTATTCAGTTGACTAATCAATACTGCAAGTAAGCCCAAGGTCAGGTTTGATGCTCAAAGGGGGCTGATGTCAGGTAAAGAAAACCTATTACAGGAACAAAAGATACTGAACAAATTAACAATGTACCAATGATTATAAGCATGATTAGGCAAGAGATCAGGTAGTTCGGTTCACAGCCAACTAGAAAACCAGGTGGATCTACAGAAATGCTTTGGTCATCTTTGTACATGGACAATATCAATAATGTTCTGTCTGACTCATTTTGACATACCAAACTCCTCAATAACAGCCCTGGGGATTGGGGAATAGCTGGAATTGCTTCAATATCTCTAGATAAGCCAGCATTAGGCCTTAATGTTTTTTCTTAAGCACTACTAACCTCTAGTCACCATACCCACTGAACCTTTAATTGTTTACCTATCAATCAAATCTGTACCATTTAAACTCAGTCTTCTCTTAGATCTACATATTTCCTCCATTCTTTCTTTTGGCTACTAAACATTTTTTTTAAACCTATAAAGTATATATATGTGTACATATTAACATTGTTCTATGTGTACCTACATATTACTTTTTAAAATTTTTTTATTTTTCAATTACAGTTGACTTACAATATTATGTTATCTTCAGGTGTACAATATAGTGATTAGACACTTACATAAGTTACGAACTGATCACCCTGATAAATCTAGTACCCCTCTGACACTATAATTATTATAATATCATTGACTATATTCCCTATACTATACTTAACGTTCTCATGACTATTTTGTAACCACCAACTTGTACTTCTTAATCCCTTCACCTTTTTCACCTATATTAGAACAATGGAGGAGGGTGACTATTGCTTTACTATACAAATCAAGTATTATACTTTAGGGGGCCACAAATCAGGCACATCTCCAAAGCCAAAGCCACGGCAGTTGCAGGCTGCTGAAATTCATGGCTCTCAGTCTGTCCCAGACACTTTCAAAGCCCTAACAGACTCGTGCAATGGAAATTATAGACTCTGCCACATGGCAGAGCCAGGGGAATATGAACTGCAGTGCAGGGGGCATCCAGTAAGGGGGCTACAGAAACCCTGATCTCACCGCATGCAGTGGCTCACCAGGATCCTTATCCTCGGAGTTTTCCAGTGATAAGAATACATTTCCTCGAGCATACCTGTAAATATGTAACTCTATAGTATTTCCCACTTACAGATCGTTGAAAGACCAAGAGCAGATGTGTGACTGAAATCCTGCACATAGATTTGAGTGGGTTCTTTGACAGTAGTTCACAACTGGGTTGTGAAGATTTTTTTAACCCTAGTTATTCTATTTAAACAATATAATAATGTCACATTCTAAGAGAGGAAAGAAGGAAGGAAAGAGAATGGGATAATTTCATTTTTCTTTAACTAAGTTCAAATTGTAACTCATTGAAGGCATGAACCAATGTCATTCCTACCAATTGGGAAATATGAAACACAAGACTAAACTAATAGCACCTCTTCTTACCTAAGCTTTTCTTACAAGTATCTGTAGGGAAAGGTCAAAACCATAAAAACGAAATCAGGGCTCAGCTCCAAAGACTATTAGTTTAATAGGTATTCCCCTGTCTCTAACAGGCACCATTTTATGTGTTTCTGTCCAAATGTGTTTTGTAGCAATATTGTCATAATATGCTCAAGAGTATCCGGAAATAAAATACATACCAGCAAGCATGAGTTCTGGAATTGCATGGCACTCTAACACATGTATATATGTGTACATGCCCAGCTTACCTGGAACACCACTCGGGATTTCTCTAAAAGGTAAGTTCTCATATTGGCACCAATGATTCGATATCTCTTATCAAAGCCAATCTCGATATACTTCCCAAAACGGCTACTATTATCATTCCTGGTTGTCTTAGCATTTCCAATTGACTAAGAAGCAAAGGAAGAAAATAAGATTTTAGAAGTGCAATTCATGACATATGACCTACAGAGTTGGTGGTTCATGGAGAGAAAGGATGGTATAGAACACAACCCTTTAAAGTGGATTCTTTTAAGAACAGTACCAATGTTGCCCCTGCAGACACAAGTGTATGTTTTGCTCACTGCACAACCATGCAAATATATACCAATAGTTCATATCCGCCTTATTATTCTCACACAACTTAGTTTTATAACTAGTAAACCTGAACCAGGGGCTGGGAGGTTTCATACACCATCTGGGGTATTTGAGCACACTCATTCATGCCAGCAAAGAAAGAGAATGGATGGCCCTGGGAGCTGCCAAGGCACAAGCCCTCTTAGTGAAACATCAGGGTTTTGATTTCTTAAAAAACTTAGCCTGTTTTATGTAAATAAGCTGGTTAAGACACATTAATATTCTCCTCAAAATGTTGCTTGGTGTTCAAGATCTCTTTAGCCAGAAGTTTCTATCATCTTATCCTGTGACAATAAAGGTCCAGTTGGACTGCTGATTTGTGAAGCATTAGCAATTATCCACCCAATTCAAAGTCATTTTCCGAAACCAGAGACAATTAATTTGGCTTTGGATTTTGATAGCTGTATCTAACTTGTAAAACATCTGTTACAGAATGCAGGGAATGTAACTCAGCTAAATGTTTTATATAATCTTAAAATGGCATATGTACTGCTTTCTGATTTAAATAACATGCTTCTATACATTTTTCTTTCATGGCAAAGTAAAAAACATGGTGTAGTTAGAAAAGCAAGTGTTCACATAATGCATATATTAAATGTTTAATACGATAACTTCATAAGATTAATATCTTTCACGTATATCTGGTAGTGCAAAGCCTGTGACTACCAGAATTAGTATATTGAAATTACAGCAGAGAGAAAGATGTAAAAATGTTCTGGAGTGTTACAAGAGCCATACAATATAAGTGATAAAAAGAGGAACATAGGCACAAAAGTCAACAAGTTAGGTTCTCTGATCCATAAAATAAAATTTATTTTCACTCTCTGAAATCCTATTTTTGTTTTGGCAATGAGAACACTGCTATGTTTCAGATTAACATTTTAAATGGAAAGACTGACTGAAAGCTATCTTCCCAGCAAAATAACAGTATGATTTAATGTGGCCTAAGGTAATTTAACAATACAGATATTTACTCAGATATTCCCCTTCCTGATATTACACAAAGCACAACAAACAGTCTTGACATATTCCCATTGTTTTTATTTTGTTTAGAAAGGAAATTAATGATAAATATAGAATTTTCTTTCAACACAATATATTCTGTCAAAGAGCAGATGGAGGGCTACACGCAGTAGCACCGGAGGCAGCAGTAATAGTTACTGAGCGCTTACCAGCCACTGTTCTAAGCACTTTCAGCAACTAAGCAAGTTGGGCGGAAGGGTGAGCACAGCTTCTCCTCCTCCCTGACTCTTATCCCACCTTCCATATGTCATCTCTTCCCCATCTACTCAGAGTGGGAGTCAGAGTAGCCAACCTGCCAAAGCAATACTACACTCTGTGAGAAGAGGCAGTGAGTGGGCAAGGGTTGAAACAGACGCCGTTGTCTTTGAGTAAAAGGTATTTAAACATAGAGCAAAGAATGGTGGAAGAAGCAAGTGAAACAGAAATCCGAAGGGTATCAGACCAGGCCCTATTACCAACTTGCCATCATCTAATCCTTTGAGGAGCTTTAGTGTCCCCAAGTGTAAACTGACTAGGACAAATGAGCTCTAGGGTCCTTTTCAAAAATAAAATGATAGGATTCTAAGCCTTGAACCTGATATTGAAAGAAGGTTCTATATATAAACAGTTATATAAACAGTACCTTTTGTCATTCCCCCTGATTTCTTCATCTGCCTTATAAGTACTGTATTTGCAAGTGTCCCTTAATGCTATTTTCACTTGAATCAGCAAGAAATTGTTAAAGGAAAGAAGTTTTGTGGCCTTAATTTTACTATTGATTTCAGTGAAATGTTGAGTTATTCTTCTTTACTAAATGGAGATGAAAATCTTCAACTACGGTTACTGAAGATGAAAATGAATGATTGAGACCCAGTATGCCCCAAGAATCCTTCCTGTCCCCATCTTAGGGTAAAAATTTCCAGGCGAAAAGGGAGAAAAAGAAAACAAGGTAAAAAAGAGCAAAAAGAATCACTTCTCTGTACATCATTTGTATTTTGCAAAAGCAGCCCATGCCAAGGCTGAGGAATTTGCTTTTTAAAGGATAATGTGCAAATCCCAGTAGGCACGGGGCAGTGATGCTAACTGGGCATAATGGTCCAATGAGGGGTGATCCTTGAGGAGTTTCAGCAGATCACTGGACACCCAGACTTGCCTTTCTTGACATCGCAGTAAAGGGCTTTGATACAGAGGCATAGTCTTGAGGCAGGTTTAACGCTAAAAATTTTCTAGGCCACATATTCAGTACATAGCTACGTTTTTTCCTATAATTGTAAACCCTGTTACCATTCTTTAGCCCCATATTCCATTTTAATCTTTCAAATTGGGATTCATTTGTAGTTGTTGAAAATTAGCTCTCTCTTTACCAAATTTTCTTACTCCAAATTCTTATAAAAAAACTAACAATAACATAGAAGGAAATAGCTAGGCATAACTGATGACTTTATCTTTTTTTGTTCATCCTAGCAAAAGGTAAATTCCCTACAACTATATATTGAAAAGTAGTATCTGTGACCATTCCATATGTTTAATATCATTCTTCACTAACACAACTCAAATCTGTGTTGTAGAAAAACCAATTAACCAATTTTTTGAAAGAGAATATGCAAGGTCATAAAATAGTTGATTCAACTTGACATATTCTTGGGTTGTTGGGAAAGTCATGAGGCATTTTTGCAATGAGAAACATAGAAAAAATATGTCATGACTTTTCCAACAACTGTAGAAGGTTCATGCCAGACTTGTGTAATTATATGATCCAGGCCTAGAAAAGATGGGGTTCCCTGATATCATCACAATCAAGACTTTGGGATATTCTAACATGAGGGGCTATGAATGACCTAAACTGTTGCCAAAATTTCAAGAATTCATTGTCATGATCAAAATAATGGTAGGAAGCAAATCCCTGTTGTTTTCTAATCCAAAACCTAAACCGGCTCTACAGACTATATCTCCTCAATATTAACACCAGTGGCATCCACTACTGTATCTGTAGCTTTAATTCTTCAAAATCTTAATAGTTGCTTAAAATCTTTACTACTTTCTTTTGGCACAGATATCTGTTTCCTCCTGTCCGTGCTATTTCAGTAAACTTTTTCAGTTCTCTTTCCATAATGCACTCCACCCAGGAGGTCTCTTAACTTCCCCAGTATATCTTGTCCTCTCAACCCCAAGAACAGCAGTCCTGATGTTCTGCAGGCAAGGGGTCATAGCATTCTGTTCTGAAGTATCACACACAGCACTGCAAACCAGGCACAATTACCTCTGGACTGATTATTGCAAAAACCACTCGTACCACAGGTGCATCAGGCCAGTTTTAAACGCCATCTGTGTTTGGGTGACAAATAAGGCTTGACAAAGGAAAAAAACAGGAATAAAAAAATGCTGATTTGAATTTTTAATAAGAAAGGTTTGTTTCTGCATGTCCAAACTAATTTCTCTCCACTTAATGAGACTTACTTTTCCCATTTAATGGGACTACTTACAAAAATGTAAGTCTCCTAAAATCATATTAGACAAATAATTCTCTAGTTACGAATCCTAAAATACTCAAATTCTCCATACTCAAATAGGTCCATTTTCTTTGGCATAAGCGTTTCTACTCTGTATACATGTTCCGCCTTTTGAAACAGACTTCCACAGTTCTTCCTTTCTCAAGAATTTATAGTTATTGAATTTCTTTTTCTAACCTGAAACTGTGTGATATGCTTGACAGAAACACGAAGAAAATGTTTACAAGATCATAATTTAAGTTTATAGTTCAAATCTGGGGGGGGGGAAAAGAAAACTTTATAGCTAAACAAGTTGGACTAAGTATAGAAAATGAAATGTGGGTAAAGGAATAATGAGCCTCATTCACGTTTAACGTAGTGAATCCTGTGATGTGGAAAGAGCTTGAATAAGAACTCAGTGTAAGAGTAACTTACACTTCTAGTACAAGGAGCAATAGATATGAGTCAATTAACTAGAAGAAAGAAACTTCAGAAAATGAAGTACCACTACCAGCTACTTAGAGGCAAAAATTCAATGGTAGGTTAAAAAAGCACGATTATGAAATGAAGTAGATTGTTTTATAGCTGAGCTTTACTCAAAATGTCTACCTTGGTGAATTTTCACTTTTCCTAGGTCTCTTACTAGCACGTGGAAAATTATTTTCCTACTTTCAGTGCATGGGGGATCCCAGACATCCTGACATGTGCTGCATCAAACAATTTTTTTACATGTTTCTTAACCAGAGAATATATAGGAGGAAGGCCAAGGCTGCTGCTGTCTTACCTCCATGATGGGGTTGGAGGCCAAGACCTTTTCCTCAACATTGGCTTCACTGGCAGAACCACTCACAGTTGCAAAGTATCGCATGGCATACTTAGCTGAGACTGTTTTTCCTGCCCCAGACTCTCCACTTACAATGATGGACTGATTTCGTTCATCTCTGTAAAACAAAGAAGAGTCACTGACAGTACTGCCCACTTCTCAATGTGATTAGTATGATTTCTGCTGTGTTCTCATCAATGAGCCATGGTGAAGTTCTGCTGGTTCACACAGGCAACAATGTGGGAGGGAACTTAAGAATGATATTTCCTAATAAAAATAACTACTTATAAACTAACAATGAACAGAGAGGGAGAAAAAGATATCAACCATTAAATTAGAAAGCATTACATCTACGGGTAAATCTACAATAGAAGGTTTCTGAATGTTTTGTGTATTCAATCTCAAACATATTATTTGATTCCTAGAGAATTACTTTGGTATATTACAGTACTGTTGTTAATCACCTCAGAAAAGAAAGGAGCCACAGCAAAGGAATTTGGAAGAAAATTATATTTAATGAAAATTACAAATTGTCTACTAGCTCACAGTCCATAAAATAGTGTTTCCCACAAGCTCTGTCTTCTACTAAAATATCCTCACTGCCAGAGAAGAAATGGTTCATTTGTGGGCTGATTTGTTCAAATATGTCAGAACTCAAAGACTATCACTATTATACCTTTAGTTCATTCTCACAATGACTCAAAACTCTAAGTGATGAACTTGCTCATAAGACTGTCATTTCTTTGAGGATAAGGACCTATGTCATCTTTATCTTTAATATCCAGCACCTAGTTGAGAGCCTGATACATCACAAATGCTCAATAAGGAAATAGAACTTCAATGAGCAATGTAGCCTAGGAATCAATCTCTCTGCTTTGGCTATGATTTCTACTAGGACATTAGCAGGAAATGTTCGCTTCCTGAGATGAAACCAGCAGTTAGCTCTAATTCATCAAAATAACTGAACAAGTACATAATGGAGGTATCATTTGTGCCCTTCATTTACAAAGAGACAAGATAACTTCAAAGGTTTTTAGTGGAATTATCCTATAAGGCCACAAGATTGGGAGGTTATTCCATTACAGAAGATGATCTTTTAAACTTTTAAAAGAGATTTATTTATCCAACAAATACACATGACAAATATTGTGTTAAATATCAGAGATACAAGTTACATAAACCATGATTTTCATCCTCAAGTAGCTGAAGATCTAATAGGAAAGATAGACTAGTATTTTAAGGTTATAATACATATGATGGGGCAATGAGTGGAGAAAGAAGTAATCAGGGAAGACGCCCTGGGGATGAGCACCATCTAGAAAGAGGAGTAAGAAACAGCAAGAGATAGATGAGAAAGTTAGGAGGGAACATTCCAGGATACAGAGATAACATAAATGAAGACTCAGACACATGAGAAGTTAGGAAAATGCACATAATTTGGTTTGGCTGAAACATGGAGTAATTACAGATAAGGTTGTAGAAGTTAGGAAGAACTGAATCATAAAGTCTTAACGTGAGATGTTAAGGAATTTGAAGTTTATCTAAGAGTTACTGAGTACCACAGTAGGGTTTTAAACAGAAAATAGCACAACCCAATTAGTAAATCACTCTGGCAGCAATATGGAATACGGGTGTCAGGGGGTCCAAAGAAAAATGATGACAGTTTGAACAGAAGTTGTGGTGGTCAGATGGGTTTAAGAGGTACAAAAGTGGTAGGAATCAACAGTACTTGGTAATACATTTCCAAAGTAGAAACTTAGGACTTTTCTAAGGAAAAGGCCCTGTTTTCTTTGAGAAAATTAGGCTCACTGCCTTATTTTCCAGATTTTGAAAAATATAGTGGGGAGTACCCAGTGCAGGCCTGATAAGTACATTCACATCCCTCTGACAGGGCCATGTGACAGGACCTTGATGACACACTAAGGAATGTCTAATTCTTATAGTACAAGCTTGCACATCATCCCATTTTCATGAAATTTCCTTGAACCTCATACTCACCATCTCATTTCCTTTTTATTTAAATTTCTAAACTATACTAGATACTCCCATTGCTTCTTTCATTCATGGATGATTTCAAGATAAATTACTGTAGTAAAACAGTTCTCATTGTGGTACCAATGTCCTTTTTTTCAGTCATTTAAAATGTCCTAAGAATTTATCTTTTTCGACACATTAATCAAGGGACAGAATCAGCAGTCTTTAGATTACCTTCTAAAATATGATGAGAAAATGATCTCTTCCTAAATCCTACATGATGGGTTCTGTCACTACATCCTGTGTGACAGCTAACTTGACAAAAGTCTCCCAGCACTTCTGATGGCAAACTAGGTGAGAAGGCTGCCACTAATCTGATGAAAAGGAAATATTAATAGGAACTGCTATCCTAAACTGTACTGCCTTTGAAAATCTATTTCAAGTCTTCATGACAAAATATTGTATCAAAAAAATCTAGAAATTCCTATGTAAAAGCCCTTTCCTATAATATCGAGATGAAGAAAAATGTTAAAGGCAATAAGATTGAGATTGTTCAAATGAATAACAAAGATTTGTACAAATACCTACATATACACACTGATGTCAAGCACATGCGAGATACATTTTCTTTTCCACAATTTAGGATCCTGTATCCATATAACCAAAAGTTTTAAAATGTTTTTAAGGGACTTGATTGTTTCTTATATTTTCCTGACTTTTGGCAGAGAGAATTCCCTTTTTTCCCAAGCCTAGTAGAGCATTCCAATATATAAATAAGTACCACTCTTCCATTATATAAACTCTGAATCCAGGTGCCAGTCCTAGCTCTGTCATTTACCAGCTTCATGGATTTAAGTAATTGCATGGTCTGTTTGGGTCACAATTTTCTCATCTTTAAGATTAAATGGCATCTAAAGTCCTCCTCAAAAGCTAAAGTACTATGATCTAAAAGTCAAAATACATTTACAGTTGATTTTCCAGATGTTGGATTGGCCATAGCCCACATTCTAAGGGTAAACTCTTGGGATAACTAGAAAAGGCCAGGCCTACAGACACTTAGGTGGTCTCGAATGACTGTATGTGAGATGGAGGATTTCTTCTCTAGAGAATCCCTGAACCAGAGATGGCCAAAACCAAAACAGGGCTACAAAGAGAAAAATGGAAAATAATTCACTAACCTGCTTTTAAATTAAGAATAGGAGTCAGAAATCTTTATAATAAGTGCAATAAAGTCTTTAAAATGCCTTCAGTTCTATGTGGCCATAGGAAGAAATGCCAGAAAGACAGGACAAAAGCAGAGATAGACAAAGTAAGGAGCCAAGTAGAGACACAGAAGGGAGAAAGGTAATATATAATGAAGACATACAAAGGTAAAAACAAGAAGAGTATGATAGGGATGAGGAGAAAACAGACAAACACATCAGGGATAAAAATTTTACGGTTTCAAGGTGAATATCAGAGTTCACCCTCTTCTATTGCTGTGGCTTTTAGAGTGTTGTATACATGTAAATAATAATTTATTATTTGAAATTTTGATTGGCTGATCAGCCACTGTTCATAATATTTTGGGTGTTCTTGTCCTCCTCGCATCACAAGAACCTTCTTTGTACTTTTGGAATATAGATATCACTTCAAGGGCCTGATAAAACCAAGTTAAAGAACAGAGATTCTCCACTCCTCTTCAAGGGCAGATCAATCTGGAACATCTTAGTGATGCATAAACCAAAGATTTATGATTTCTGGCCGGCCAGTCCTCAAGGGCCTCTACAATGATCCTAAGCAGCCTGGGTACTGGATGTCCTGGAGTAGAGATGAGCTCTTCTGACCTGTCTCAATCAATGGTGGCCTCATAGACTCCTATGTAAGCTAAAAACCCCAACTAAAAATACTGCTTCCTTCATTCCTTCATTCAACAATCGTAATGAGTAGCCACAATGTGCCAAGCACTTTATGAAGATAAAGACTTTAGGGTCATAGCCTATTGAGAGAAAGTGAAAAGTACACAGTTAAAATACAGTGGAGTAATTGCTAGAAAAGCGGGCTATCCAGGACACTATGAAAGCATTGAGGAGATGTGAGGAGGGGATGTCAGGAAATGCTTTCTAAGAGATGATGCCTGAACTGACTCTTATGTGGTGATTAGGAGAAACCAGATTGTGTGGAAAAACGGAAATGAGAAGTAAATATGTAGAAGCACTGGAAACCCCAGGAAAAAATTATCTAAGGGTAGGCTATCCACTCTGGGATGATGAAAGAGATTTTACACTTTATTTTATTTTCCTTCTATAGTCCTCAGTATCTATATATATTTAGTATAAAAATCTGAAAACATTTATCCGTAAAGATAGATGTGCTCTGATTTTCATTGCAGCTTTATTTATGATGGCCAAGACATGGAAACAACCAAAGTGTCCTTTGACAGATGATTGGATAAAGAAGATATGGTATATATACACAATGGAATACTACTCTGCCATAAGAAAAGATGAAATAGTGCTATTTGCGACAACATGGATGGATCTTGAGGTTATTATGCTAAGTGAAATAAGTCAGACAAAAAAAGTTGAGAACCATATGATTTCACTGATATGTGGTCTATAAAACTGAAAACAACAAAAGAACATGACAAACAAATGAAGAAACAAAAACTCATAGACACAGACAATAGTTTAGTGGTTACCAGAGGGTAAGGGGGGAGGGGTTGTGGTAGATGAAGGTAAAAGGGATCAAATATATGGTGATGGAAGAACTGACTCTATGTGGTGAACACACAGTGTGATATATATTAATAGGCGATGCATTACAGAATTGTACACCTGAAATGTATGTAACTTTACTAACAATTGTCACTCCAATAAACTTGAATTTAAAAAAAAAATTTTCTATCTATTTGGTCTGTCTAGCCTTTCCTTATATTATGTCAATTAAGTTTTCATTTTGTATCAGGTATATTATTTTATAGATTTTCCTTCTAAACTTTACCCTTTAAAACATGTAATCTCTCTAGTTTATTATTGTCACATTGAATGCTATTCATAGCTTCCAATACCATCACCTTGTCCTCTGCAAATTTAATGATCATACTTTCAATTCACATCCAGGTCATTAATGAGGAAACTAAGAAATGCTGGCCTCAGGGCTGACTCATGAGGAACACAATGGAATATGCCCACCCATGTTGATGCTGGCTCTCTGATAACCACCCATTGGTGCTGCCATGCACCCTGGTAAAGTGTAAAGCACCTAGGTCTAACTTTTAGCTTATACGTGATCATGTTCACGTGAAACAAAACCTAGAGTTTTGCTTTTTTGCAGGCAATCAATCTAATTATTTCTCCCTTTATTTGGTCCCTTGTTTAAAAAAGAGAACATTAAGTTAGTGTAATATAATGCTTTCTTCCAAAATTGTGTTTTTACTGTGGTGACTTAAAGATATGCCTTCATTTGAGACGCTCATCCCTATTTCTGTTAAGTTTTTCTACATTCTTATCACTTGTCAAAATCAAGCTACTCTGCTCTGTCTCTGACTACTGCTTTTGATCAATCCCAAAAAGAAGATTTAAACTTTAAAAGATTTACACTATGCAATGGGTTCACAAGGACAATATTATTTTTGAAGTGTAAATATTTATTATAAGAGTGTGCTGGCATTGGTGAAAGCTGTGCTTTAGAGAGGCAGAGAGGCTACTCAGGAAATGAAAATAAGCGTTCCCTGGAGATACATGCTGAGGTTATTCAATTCCTGATGAGAAGCCTGTCACATGGTTATCGGGTCCTCTCATGTCAATCTGACTTTTCTGTTCCATCAGTACAGAGTCTCTGAGATTCACATGAAGATGCCATAAAGAAATAGCTAAATTATATTTGTTTATAACTTTTATAGACTCTTACAGTTATTGTGTTTTATTCCTACTGCAACCTTATGGGTTAGATAGTACTCAGCAAGTCCCAAATTCACAGAATAAAGAACTCCAAAGAGGAGTTGTTTACTGGGAGCTGAGATGGTCTAAAAGTAAAATTTGAATGAGATCATGAAGAATAAATAGAGGAAATATTTACAACATTATTGATTATATTCCTCGGACTCTTTTTCTATCCCTGAGGCCATATTGCAATTACCAATTTGTACTGTCTCATCCCTTCCCCTCTCCTTCATCCCCACCCCCTCCAAACTAACAACCCTCAGTTCTTCCTCTGTGTCTCTGAGACTATCTCCATCCACTT
>NW_017731362.1:4482517-4544232 GCF_001890085.2 Hipposideros armiger
AAAAAAATAAATAAATAGAAATCAGGCAGATAAAGGAGCATGGAGGGAGAATTCTAGTCTGAACAAAAGGTGCAGAAATAGAATTATGCAATGTTAATTTGAGGGAATAGACATATTAGAGTAAGGCCACAGAGCTGAAAGTAAAAAAATTAAATGAAAGAGAAGAAAGGCTTTGGAGTCTCAGAGCTGGATTCAAATCTCAGCTCCCAGATACTATTTATCAGCATGACAACCCCAACAAGTTACTTGCCTCAGTCTCCTCGCCTGTAAAGCACAGGTGATGATGACATCTGTTCCCAGGGATGTAAGGAAGATTAGAAGTAACATGCTGACACCATGCTTGGCACATAGTAGGCAGCTAAACATAGTAGCTATTATTTAATGTAAGTTAATCGACCTTTCCATGCCATACATAAAACTCTCCTCATCCGGTAGCATGCAATACTTTAAGCCTATTTGCATAAATAGGATACCTGGTACCACATTACAGCTGAGTCGCAGGTGGACAGAAGTGTACTATTTTTCCAACCTTTCTGTAAGTCTAAAATTTTGTTATCGGGTTTAGAAAAACAAAGGCAGCTTTACAATGAGGTTTTCCCTGAGCCTAGTACATACACCCTCTGGCCCACCCAGCATTCCCTACCAACTTTTCTAACTTTATTTTTCACAATACCATGTATTAATACGTGACAGCCTTTGTATCTTATTTATTTTCATTGTTTATCAGGCCTCACTTCATGAGGGTAGTAGTTTTGTCTAATTTGCTCACTGCTGTGTCCCCTGTGCCCTCAAACAGTGCTTGCATGGTGCCCAATAAAGGTCTAGTAAACAAGCAATGACTTGGACCTTCCCTGAAGAGGGGAGGGGCCTCGAGGAGCACTGGTCATGAGAAACACTAGGATTCACATCTACTAAACATGGCACGTCTTCATTTGGTAAGAAAAAGAATGTAAGAAATGATCCTGCAACATCAATTCCTGACCATAAGTCTAAGCAGACACGGGCAATTTAGCTGTTGTGGCACATTTTATGGGTGCAGATTTATTCATAATATCATAACTGATTGAAGCTAAAACAAAACTGAGCAAAGAGAAAACCAACCAACAAACCTGCAGTTAAGAAATCACATTGAGTGGCTGAGCCACAGAAAATAGAGAGGGGGCAAATGTTGGAAAACCAAAGTAAATCTAAGGGTAAAAAGGCAGAAATATTCACATAAATCTAACACTATTTGTGGATTACCAGTAACAAAGATGGTAAGAGCCAAGCTTTCATATTTAAGGAGAGTCCTTTCAAAGAAGTCATATAGTTCTCTACGAGCAGTATAACCTTTTTCAGAGATTGTTTTTAGGCTCTCGCCCTCCGTGCAATTTTCTCTCTGCCTAGTAGTTCTCAGGTTGCACCTGTGTGGTGCTAACTCTGCACTGGAAGGCTCCAGGACTATACAAATCAAATACTGCTGGGCTTTTCTAACCTGAGGGAAAAAATTATACTGACAGATGCAATTTGCTCAATTTTAAGCTTAAAAAAATAAAGTTTCTTAAACTTGGGACACTTGTTACTATTTTACAGTATAATCTGGTATAATATGGCATTTACATGGTACAAAACTAATTTTATATTTAAAATGTTAATATTTCATAGTGTCAGGCTAATGGAATTTGAAAACTAGTCTTCCTAACTATGTGGCCTTGGGAAAGTTATATAACTCCTCAGTGCTTCAGTTTTCTCATTTGTAAAATGAAGATTGATAACAATACAACCTCAGAAGGTTCTGTGAAGATAAAATTAGTTAACAAATGGGAGACAAATAAAAAGTGTCTTGCACAGAGAGAGTACTTAATAGCTGTTTGTTGCTATTAGATTAATAATATTTTATAAAAGGACACAGTGACTTCTCTATGGACTCTGTCACTGAAATAATTCTAAAATTCTGCCTCATGCTGATCTAATTATGTATAACTAAACTATCTAGTTGGAAAATAAAAATCTCTGCAGTATTAGTTTTCTCTCCACTCCATAAATTGCTTGACCTTTTCCCATAGCATATTTATAACATGCCAAACTCTTATATTTGTAAGCTGGAGAAATTTGTGTAAATATACTATTCTTCAACGCAGTCATAGTTTTTCATTACATTACATTGTATTATTAAGAGTATAATCTAGTCTTGAAAGTAGCTTTTTGCTCCCATTCTCCAATCTCAAAATGTTAGGGTTCCATGGCTAATACCAAAGACATTTTGCTGATGCTGTTCAGGATCACCGATGGCCAAGCACATAATACCAACATTGAAATTCACACTTTCCTTCAAATTTAATTCTCTGCGATATAGACCGATTTCTTCCAGCTCTTAGGCCTCGTAGTTCTGCTCTGCCATTCATCACCCGAATGACACTGGGCAAGTCACTTAACACCACCAAACCTTGATCCACTCATCTATACAACATAACACCTGTCCATGCATAGTCACAGGATCATGACAAGATTCCAAAGGCAGTTTTTAAAAACTATATTTCTTTATTTTATAGGTTATTTTAATAATAATGCAGGCCATCTAAGAAAAATTAGTCAAGGCTGTTTATTTAATAATAATTCACAAGTTGCTATTTGCTGTATTTTAAAGTATTTGTGACTCAGCAAAGAAGGAATTATCACATCTAATTAGAGGCATGATATAATAAATAGGGCTTCCACCAACCTGGCCATTTGCTTGTAAGCTTCTTCGGCTACTGCAAAGATATGTGGATCCATATCACCCATGTTCTGACCACTATAGGCATTAATAATATCTTCTCCATAAATAGGCAGCTGCTCGTAAGGATTTATAGCTACTAGGACTATACCTGGGGAAAGGGGTAAAAAAGCAGAAGTCAGTGATATCCTAAGGAGCATGTCAAATTTGTTAAAGTAAGAATCACAGTTAACACAAATTTCAAGGTCAGTTGACACCGAACTAACAAATTGTTAAGGATCAAAATATGTCATGGCCTTTGCCTCTGAATCCATTATACCTCATCCTAACTGCAGCACCATTTAAAAGCTGAACTAGGTTATTTAAAATAATGAAAATTGTGGCACTGTTAAAAGAACTTTAAATATTTTCATAATATTTAAAAATTCCACTTCTAGAAATTTATGCAAATGAAATAATCATGCAAAGGGTTTTATTTTTCAATAAAGATGTTTATCACAATGCTATTCATAACAGTGAAAAGTAAAAACAAACAAAATATATAGTAAAGAGTGCTTAAATACATTTTGTTATATCCAGATGACAGACTATTTTGCTACCACCACAAATCACGTTTGTAAAGAATATTAAATGTCATAGGAAAACATGACACAAAATTATATAGAGACTGATTCCAATTTTATATCTATTTATACTCTCTCACATATACACACATATAGGAAGTAAGTCAACATGATATTGGTTATTTTTCAGTGGTGAATTACATGTAATTCTTTTCCTTTTTATATTTTTTTGTATTTCCTTAAATTTTACAGTAGGTATATATTAACTTATTGAAGTCATTCAATCAACAAATATTTTTTTCATTTCCAACTACATTTCAAGTATAAGTGCTGGGTTTACACAACAGTAAACAAAAAAAGACAAATCTTTATTCTCATGGACCTTATCATATTCTAGTAAGAAATTCAAACAATTAATAAGAAAAAATATATGTGATAGGTTAAATAGTAGTAAGGAAAAAGGAGAAAAATGAAACAGAGAAGGGAGACAGATACTAAGAGGACAAGGAGTTTATGATTTAGATGGGAGGGAGGTGCGGAAGGGAGGCTTTACCAAGAAGGCAACATGTGTGCAAGAAAAAAAAATTGAAGAAAAATGAAAATAGAGAAAAGGAAATACTTAGTTAATAGATAGGGGAGGAAAATATTTACTATCAAGGATATAAAAAGATATAAATTCTTTGAAGAAGAAAAAATATCTGTCCCTGTCCAAAACAGAAGAGTAATGAAGAAATGATAGCACTGAGTTGGGTATACCAAGCAAATAAACTTAGAGGAAAATGAATGGAAATCTTGAATCTGAGTTTCAGAGAAGAATGATTAGTGAATGAAAAATAAGAAGTCAGTAGAGGAAAAAGAGCCAGCGATGAGAGAGAAAATAAAGGATAAGAAGAAAACAGAGAAAGAGAGAAAAAAAGGAAGAAAGAGGGAAAGGAACCCAAATGTACACACATGTGCATGCTTAACTTCTAAGAGGGAGAAAGAGAATCCTGAGCTGTGTCCCTGGCAGCTGATACTGCAACAAGCAGGGGCCCAGGCAAGCAGAGCAAGTCAAGCCAGTCCTGCTTTTCTAAGCAATTGAGAAAAAGGGGACACTAAATTTCTCGAACCAGCCCCAAGGATAAGTCTTTGGACATCTACTCTTCATGTAGTGGTTTTTGTAAGAAATTAAAAAAATAACTGGAAATTGGCATTGAATTTGGCATGTGACTTCTGGGGCGTGAAGGGGGAATCCAAAAGATGGGGACCAGTCCTTTTTATTTTGAGAAAATTATGTAAGTTCACAAATGAGCTTATTCAGCATAAAATGGAACTAGCTAGTGAACACTGGTAAGTCTTTTTGGTAACTCTGAAGTGAATTTGTCTCTAAGAGAAAATCCAACCAGTCTTCTTTCCCCCTGCACAATATATCCAAGGCTATGTCCATTAGAGGAAAGAGTCCACAGTCCACTCAGACAGCAGGGCACACTTACCACAATATGTGTAAATAAGCTTGGAATCAATAAAGCGGACTCTGAGATTGTGGAGCACAGCAGGCTCATGAAGATAGCTGAGGGCTGTGAGGTCATTTTCACCCACAAGTATGTCAGGGTTTCTTAAGTGAGGCAGTTCCTTGGTCTTTGGATCTAGACGATATTCCAAATCCTGAAAATGCACAAGATACAGCATACGGATAAATCATGGCAATAAACATGGAACAGGCCCATGAATTTTGCTTATTTCCTATTTCTAATTTGCTTTTCAGCTATTAAACACATTCTTTTCCTGGCATCTTCCAAAACCACATAAACTGATGGAAATGGCAAAAAATAAGGATAGTCTTTTTTTCACTAGATGTATTTACTCATATTAACAATTTTTGCTAATATAGTTTCAGAAGTCATAGCCTAGACTTTTTTTACCCAGTTACTGGACCAGAAGTTTTTAATCTTTATTTAAGCTTTTTTTCTCTTCACCTGTGATAAGTGAAAGGCAGTAATACAGAGTAGTCAAAACCTTGGCTCTAGAGTCAGATCTACCTGGGTTCAAATCCTAAAACTGATATTTATTTCTTTTGTGGTCTTAGGTATGTTATTTAACCTAAATCCTTTATTTGTAAAAAGGCAATAATAGAAACAGTTCACAGGGGTATGGTAAAAATTAAATGAGGCAACACCTGGCACACGGTAAATACTTGGGAACCCCTAAATCCCAAAAGGTCCAAGAATCCCCTGATATTAGGTATATGTCTATATTTGTCAATATACACACATATGTGTACTTTTTTTGAAAGACAGCCCAGTTTTCATTTGATTTTTAGTGAAGTGCTTGGCCCAAAAGTTAAGAAGTACTGCTCACTTTAAAGCCATGGGAATATGGCTTTATAGCAAAGCCAAGCATGGAAGTGCCAAACAACTATGTGTTAAGGGCAAATAACATACAAGTGAAATGGGGAAAAAAATGCAATTTAATTGTGGGGAGAGATAAGCTAGTTTTGTAAAAAGCCACTTTAGTTAATACTGAAGAGATAATCAGGGGTCAAATATTCAGATCTGGTCTAAATGAGCTATGCTAAAAGGGAGAAATTTTACAATCTGCCCCTCTACCTCTCTCTGCCTGTTTATTGGGGCATAATGTCCTTCTCTAAAGCTAACTGATCCTTGCATTGGCCCCTGCAAGACACAAAAGCCAGTTCTGGTTGTGCGATCTCAGGCAGAACTATTGATACTTCATGTCTCTGAGCCTTGGTTTCCTTATTTGGAAAATAGTTCTAATACCACCTACAAACCCAAAGCGTTGCTGTGAGAATTAACCTAAGAAAATATAGGCCAAAGTTCCTAACGTGTTACCTAACACAGAGTAGATGACCAATATGTGTTGAATAAATTAATTCCCTAGTTTGGCATTCAAGGCCCTCCTGATCTTACCTCATTCTTTCCTGTCTTCTTCCCAACTAAACTTCTTGCCCCTGTGTTGCTGTCCTGAAAGTCATCCTCCGTGGAGCCACCAATGAGTCCTTTCTAAAACACACACCTGGTACCCTTCCCCGGTTTATAAACACTACCATCACTCCCTGTAGCATACCAGCTGCAGTCCAAGAGTTTCAGCATGGATACCAGGCCCTCTGTGGGCTGGTTTCCACCCTTATCCTCTTGCAAGTTCACTTTACATCACAACAACATGGAACTTGGGTAGTTCCCAAAACGCACAAGACTGTGCATGGCTCTGCCTTTGCCGGTGTTTTTCTGGATCCCGGAAACACACTCCCCCTCGTCTACTCATTTTTTCAGACAACGCCTCCCCGACCCCTCACCTTCACCAGCCCCCTGACCACTCCCCGCTCTGTCCTACTTCTGTTCCTTGTTTATATTTATTATATCATGGGCCACACTTTTCGTAAATATATCTGTTTCTCTGACCTGACATTGATGTCGGAGAGCATACCTTTTGCCACCTCTTAACGTGGAATCCAGCAGGTACCTTAATACACAAGCCTTGAGCTAGAACACAAACCTTTCTAAATCGCTGCTCCAGTTAACTTGTTATATTCATGATCTCCAAAAGACAACCCTCACAGGTTCTACCCCCTGTTTCTTTTTCAATCCAAATTCTACCTACCTTTGAAGACCCAGTCAAAATCCTTCCTCCTCCTTAAAGGGTTTCCTGACAAAGCAGCCCACAATGAATTTCCCTCTAAAAGGAGTTATAGCAAATAAAGCACTTAGAATCACGCCTGTGTGACATGCCCTGTCAAATGCAGTGAAGAAATTAAAATTGGTGGAGCTAAGATGAGTCCACTCATGTAGTGAATGGAGACATGAAAGCATAGAGACACAAGTGATTTTAAGTTCTTTTGGTCATTAGCCAAGTGCTTATATATGAGAACTTCTCAGTAAATGTTTCTCAAGTGATTAATTCCAGCAAATATCAAATCTCAGACTGGCTTCTTCAATGTTTTCTTAGTTAAGAGGAAAACATTCTTGTTAGCCTCAACAAAATACACATACACAGGCATGTTTGGGAGGATTAGATGTGAATCTGAACCTAATCATAATAAATTCATGGACTAAAATAATGGCTTTTTAAAGTATCTGCTATTTTCACAAACTCATTTGGAATAGAAAATTGTTTGCCATGTTTATCAGTCAGTAAGTAAAAAACATTAACCTCCAACTGAAGTCAAGTATGTCACAGCAAAGTTACAATTTGAATTCCCTTCGCTTTATGCTGATAACAAATACAAGCAAAATGTTTACCTTTCCTTCCTCAAGGTGAAGCAGGAGGACTTTATCTCCTGGCTTATAATCTTTGAGCAGCTCTGCTGACTTCCAAACTTCTTCGGGATCAGGTATCCAAACTCTGGCAAACTAGCAGATGGGAAGGAAAAGAATTTTAAACTAGCAAACCAATTACTTCATAATGATATGTAAAACATATCATGGATTTATTTGTAACTAAATAATTTATGAAAAATAAACCTTGGCCAATATGAAATTTAATTTTTAAATTAGTAGGTGAAAAATTTTAGCCCCAGTAGTGGCACCATCGAGCCCACATTATATAAAAAATATGCTCTGTGTTGTGAAATAATTTCACAATATGTGCAAGTCAAATCACTATGTGTGATTTTACTTTAAACTTATACACTGTTGTGTATCAACTATATCTCAATAAAACTGGGAAAAAGTATGCTGAAGAAATAGCTACAGTGAAAGTATGGTTTTGCTTGGTACAGTAAATGCTACCTGAAAATGTAATTGAGGTTAAAATGTGCATGTATTAATAAACCTATTTTTTCACAGACTTTCATGGATTTCAAAACATGATTTTGAATCACTGGTGCAGTAGCTCTGCCAGTTGCAGCAGCACAGCTATCTTTTTATGGAAGGATTTACAACTTGAATTTTTATTGTGGTTTTTCATTCTGTGCTGTGCAAAGCCTTAGTGATTGCTGAGGTGTTCTGCAGGGGCCAGTATGGTGTGGAGGAGAGGAGAGGAAGCCTGTGGCTTCACAGCTGTTTTACATACTAGGCATCTGGAATTGTCTTTAAACATAGTTCTGTTTACTAATAAAAAAAAAAAACTGAGAAAGTATTGTTGTCTAGTATTTTGCTTCATTATTTTATAAAGATGAGTGAAAATGGTAAAAATGGAATATTTGGTCAGCAATAAGTTTCGCTCTTGTAACATCAATATCATGAAAGAAGTATGGCAATAACGAGGGGTTCCTGCAGCAGCAAATTCTTAGCCTCAACTAGACACTCTGGTCTTAAGCCAATTTTGGACTTCTGGTCAATGTTGAAGAAAAAGAACAAAATACATGAACATGAATGATTCCTCCAAACACCGTGTTGAAGAGATGTTTTATGATTTCTTGGATTCCTCAGGAACGAGTCTCCCTTTAAAACACAGGTACACTAAACCATGATGCCCATTTTCAGGGCTATGTCACATACGAAAATACCACCACCACCACCAGCCTTTCTCAACTTTACTTTCTTCAGAGCTCTTATTACTGCCTGAACTTATTTACTGTTATTTCTTGCTTGTTTACTTATTATTTCTCTTCTTTCATTAGAACATAAGCTCCATGTCTGTCTTGCTCCACACAGTATACAGGGCCTGTGTACCTGGTGTACAGCTGGGTGCTTGGTATTTGTTGAAAGAATCTCAGAATAAAAGGCATCTCCTTAAATTGAATTAAGTAGTATTGTAAAATAAACTCACCCATGGCTTTCTTTTTCTCTTATTATCGCAGACTCATGTAAACTTTTTGTCCCAGCAGTTGGCAGAGGAAACAGTACTGAACTAGGTTATGGGTTCTAACCCCAGGACGACCATGTTGGCCCTTTAGCCTTTATTTCAGGCACCTATAAAATGAGGATGACGGTCGTGCTCCTCTAGTTTATCTCAAGTGCTTATACACATAGAAGCCTCATGAAAAGCATAAACCAATATGTAAGCATAATTGTTACTGTTTTTTTCATAAGAAGTGATTGCTAATGTTATACGTCAAATACATTACTGAAATTTGTCTTTCAGTAACTTTCTTCCCAGTTACACAGTCCATAAACTGAGTGACATCTGTACACATTACTAAAATCTTACTCGTTCAATAAACATTTCTGTGTACCAACTGCTCCTACTCCAAAGCTCGCTTTAGAAAGCCAGTATTTCTGTAACTTTCTCTGGAAGGATTTACTGGCTCCAGAAAAGACATGTAATATATATGAGACTCAGAGTCCATGAAATGACCTACTATCCTGACTGATGAAAGCACAAAACAGCGAAATAGGTCCAAGTGAGTGTGTGGAGGCATGCCTGGCTCGCTCTAAACAAGAAGAGATTTTAACTAAATCTAGAAAGAAGTACCTTTGTGTTCTTTGTCCACAGCTCAGATTTTCACAAATATTTTGGAAACAGGAATGAGTAGATACTTTGCCAAAGGCTAGATTTCCAAGAGCTGGGTGTTCACAGCAGACAGTAGAGGGAGGTGAAAGCCCTGACACTCCACAGAGACAAGATACTTAAATACCAAACATCACCCCGATAACCAGCTTCCCCTGTATCCTAACTTTATTTCTTGGTAAAGTATCCAAGGAGAAATAGGTCAGAAATCAGCCTGTTATTACCATTGTCTTTTTATGGCTCCTCTCCATCTTTAACAGTGACTGCAGAAACAACTGTACCAGAACTGGGTCAGTTGGGAGGTATATATATATATATATACCTTAGTTGCTGAAACCCAGCAGAATCTCAACCTGACAACGCCCCTTCCTATTGCCTCTGTCACTTCCAGCCCTGCTTTGTACTCTTCCCCTAAGCCCCCTATGAAAATATACATGGCAGCCCTGGGAACAGGATTAAATTTATCCGGCCACATCCAGAGCAAAGATTATGGGAAAGAAGGCAAGGCCCTAAGATCGCATGGGAAATCTAGAAATGGGACATAACAGCAAGAGACAGGCAGGAATCACAAACAGGGGTGGACACACATACCCACAAGTCTGCTCAGGGGCTTCCTGGAGTAACAAGCCGTTAGCAAACAATAGCTCTACCCAAAGTGAATCAGACTGGACACAGCTTCCGGCAAGACAAGGGAGGGTCTGAGGTTGAGTAACTCACTCTTAGCTGGTAGAAGGTGGGCTTTCCTGCAATGCTCCTCATTCCATCTCTTTTCCATTCACATTGCTCCAGCTTTGTCCCCCATTATCTTGTGAGTCCCTCAAATATCTCACTCATGATACCTCAGACCTTGTTTTGGTTACTTATCGGTCTATGGACCTCCCACCTGAGACTGTATATCCTTAACTCACCTGGAACCTCTCTAGGGTTGATCAAGTTCCTTGCCCACAGCTGGTGGGCAGCACATTTGTGTTGATTTAAGAAAGAGGTAGGGCAAGGGAAGGAGGAAAATGGGAGAACTGGGATGAAAGGCAGCAAAGGAAACTTCACAGGCCTCCCTCAGGATTTTCCTGAAGCCACAAAGCACAGCTGAGAAGTGGGAGGAGTTGGAGACTTAGAGAATTGAGACTCCTGAACAGGCAATGAAAGAGTATATGCTGATATAGGAACTGGTAGGAGAAGGGAAAACACAGATTTGGGACATGAGGTACTGTCATGAAAGCTAAAAAACAAACAAACAAACAAACAAACAAAAAACTGTAGATGAAGAAAAGAGGAAAAAGGCTTAAAATGTAAACACATATCAAAGATTTATGACAATTTAAAAGAAGACCCGATTAGAAACAGAGTAGGGGCAAAATAGAGGTGGGCTTCATTTTATAACAGTCAAAACCTGAGAAAATAATGCTTGCACAGATTTAAGTTACATAATCGCTTGCAAGGAAAATAAAAACCATCTATCCTTCTGCAATACGATATAATGAGGTCTGCCTGGCAGAGACGAGGTAATTCTGACAGAGTCTAACGGAAGAACACTGGAAAGGCAGGTTCGGGGGATGTGCTTGCACTAGTGCTTGCCCGAAAGGGGCACTAAATAGAGCCGGCTCAGGCTAGTATGGCCCTCAGACCTTCCTAGGGGGTACACCCATCCCTGCGCCCTTACGGAGACACCAGTTATCTTCCTTTTTGCATCCTACCACAATGACAACACTCAAGAGCTCCTTGATTAGTGCTGATGACTCACTGGAAGCTTTGCTAACTTGCATTTTGTCAGTCAAGATTCCCTGAGATGGCACCAGGAGCAGCTGTTTGTGATGCCTCAGACACTCGGGAACAACACTGACAACACTAACAGTAAATGCCCGGTCCCTGAATCCCAAACCATCTGACCCATGTGATTCTCTCTTCCCCAAACTCCCACGTACATTATTTGCTTTTCATACAGCACATGTGCACACCTTTCCTAGCTCCCCCACTAAATCACAAGCAGCTTGGCAGCATGGAATCTACCTTGGTTTGTTTTTGATATCCCATTGTGAATATTTGCAAAAATGAATGTTTTACGTGACAAGTCAAACAAGCCTATAATAAAAACTAAATATCCCTCAAGGCTACAAACTGAAGCAGGAGAGATATACTGAATCATCAGTCCCCCTCCTCTGAGTCCTGACATTAACACAGATGCTCCACGTGGTTACTAAGTAACTCATACAACGCTTCTGGCATGTTTTTGATGTAAAAGATTCAGAAACTACTACTCTAAAGCACATAATGGGCTTTCCAGAATTTTTATACATACATACATACATACATACACACACACGAAGTATTTGTCGAACTGAAGAATGATATGATGAACTCCCATATACCCACCATTTAGGTTCAGAAATAGAACATTACTAATGTTAAAACTCCTCAGTGGAATATATTCTTAAACATTTCATTTTCCATCCATCTTTACTCATCACTATTATTCTCCAGTCATGCCAAACTATGGGTTTGCTGTACCCTGAAAAAGCTCTGCTGCCTCATACTTCTGTGCCTTTGGTTTAGTGACTTCCTCCATCTGGAACACAATCCCTCCTTTTTCTCAGCCAGCAGGCTCCTATCTATCCCTCATATCAGTGTTAAAGTACCACCTGTGTTAAAGGGCCACCTCCTCTAGGAAGGCTTTCCTGACTTCTCATCATCATTTGGCACTCCATTCTCAACGTCCCCATTACCTCATATAATCTTCCACTAGAATCCTTATCCCACTAAATGATGACTTTGTGTACCTATCTCCCTCTAGAGATTGGGAGCTCCTTGAGAGGAAGGGCGCATCTTCTTCATCTTTGTCTCTTCAGCACTTAACACAGGGCCTGCCTATAATAATTTCTTAATCAAGTTTTGTTATATGAATATCCTTGGCCTCAGATATTACACTGTAAGAGGTCAGACTAAAAGAAGTCGAGGCAAGAGGCTCGCAGAATCTTCTGAAAGGGTCTATAATTCCTAGAAATAAAGAAAGCTGTAAGCAACATTAGACTGCTGAGTTACGTAGGAAATCTTGGTGTGACAGAAAGAAAAAGAGCCAGGAATTTAGAGGGTAGAGGAAGTAACAAAACATCCTTTCCTCTGCCCCGCACACAAAGCCATACCTCAATCCCTTCATAATTTGTGCGTTCAGAGTGGAAGTTGTCCCTCACTTCTAGAACACAGAGCCCCACTCCCAACGCAACCAAAGCTACTCACTTTGAAGGCCAAAGTGTTGTGACCATCACTTCCACCAGTCATCCCCTGGAGCAGCAAAGCGGGGAACAGATGGAAAGAAAGGTAAGCCAGAGGGTTACAGCAGGGTGAGGGGACATACTAAAATGGGAGGAAAGAGAAAAGAAGGGATAGGGGTGAACACATGGTGCATTCTGGGTAAGGATGGTGAAGAGTGGAAGTGTCCTACGACCCTGCTGCATGCTATGGCTGAGCAAAATGGCAAACACCAACCTGCCTCATGGAACTTGACAAAGGTTGTGAGCAATGAGAGCTAACATTTGCTGAGTGTTTTCTCTGTGTCAGTAGAGGCCTAGGTATTATACATACATAATTCCACGCCATCATCACCATAACCCTATTACTAACCCATTTTAACAGATATTGAGGCTTAGACCTTAAAAGTGATAGCACTAGGGGTTAAATCTATGGCTACTCTAAAAGCCAAATACTCTCTCCACTCTACCACACTTCCCCCTTGTTAAAACAGTAGACTTCATGAAGAAGAAACTCCCTTCCTTCACTCCAAAAATGTTCCTCTTAGTATCATAATGGAAACAGCTATTTCACTGGTCCGTGTCATTAGGTGAGACTTAAAAATGCCTTATCTAAGACAATGTGTCAAAGCCACAGTGATCAGCCTGGCATCCATCCTGCAGTATACCAATTGGCTCTGATCACAGAAATGAGCTTAGGGAATAACAGCAAAAAGTAATCTAATGATAACCAAGGACTAACATTTTAATAAATGAATGATTTCAGGTTCATTCACTTCTATAAACAAACAAAGTGACAGGGTTAATTTAAGATTTTTAATTTGTTTGTAACTCTTGAAGTTATCCTGCATGCACATGGTTTAAAAATAAATCAAGTTCAAGTCAGCTTCCAGCAGACACTGGAATTATTTTAAATTCATAAAGAAAAGAACTTCAGGTTTTGTTACCATCAAGGAGCAAAAATTAAATAACCTTATTTCTCTAGAATTTTATGTGAGATGGCAGAGCTCTGGAATGAATATTTTTAGATACTGCAGTTCTGTAATATTCCTATAGATTATTTTCGGAACTAGGTCTCACTTTATAAGCACAGTCTCAATATACACATTAAGGAAAACTACTATTTCCATCTACAATTGGCTAGTGGGTACTTGAGGATAAATTACAAAATTCTAAGTAAGTAAAATAAAAGTAAAACAGAGTCACCATCTAAGAAAGGAATCATGTTGATCATTTTCATCACAATGCTTTTTGTTTGATTGGGATGAAGAATGCTCCTGCTTTCCTTTACTTAATTCTTGCAATATTCTTTACAATTGTTATTACTAAAGAAGTCCCTCACTCAACAAACAACCTAAGAGAGGTTAAATAACTGGCCCCAAAGCCACTCAGCAAATAAATGACACAGGCAGGATTCAAACCCAGGACGATCTCTGACCTCAAAATGCTTAGGATGTAGCGTATTAGGAAGAATAAAACAAATATAGTCCCAAAGATTCACTTTTTCCTGATTGTGACCCAAGCTGTCCAATTAAACAAAACAGCTCACACTTTCCTACCATTTTCAACACTTGCTCCTAATTTAGAGAAAAGTATAAAAAGGGATCATGTTAAATAGGTACAGGCTTCTGCTATAGATATTCTCTTCCTGTGCAGAATATCTATCACTCTGATGAATGAGTTGGTGTTAAAGAAATCATGGATAATTTTTAAATCTTAAATAAAATGTTTCAACATGGTAAAGTTTGAAGAAATCAGACAACACATGCGTTGTATGAAACAACACAGATAAGCAGGCACTAAGACGTAGTTCCTCTCATTTGTAACAGGTGGCTACCTTTGTTTTGCTCCCGACTTTGGGGACAGGCAGCTCTGGCTGAGATCATGGTCTGGTGCAAACTTAGGGGACATTACAGGTCTCTCATGATCTGGCCCCTGCCAATTTCTTCAGTCTCATCTCTCATCATTCGTGGCTTGCTCATGACCCTCTAACATCTGCAAACAACAACTGGTTCCTCTTTATCTCCCTCTCTTACTCACATTCTCCCCAAACCTGGCAAACCCTCTCCCCATCACCCATTTAGTGCCTATGTGTCCTTTAAGAGCCCACCTTTCAGCAGCATTTGATCACTGACCTTAGCAACCTACCTGGAATACTCTGCTTGGCTTCTGAGACACTTCATCCTCATGGTTCCCCTCTTACCCCTCAAATCACTCCTCCATTTCTTGTGCCAGGTCCACCTTCTCTATCCACCCTCTAAATGTTGGAATTGCCCAGAACTCTGAGATGAGCCTCTTCTCTCTTCTAATGTAATAGTAAGAGTCTGGGCTTTGTTGTTTCCCTGCTCTGTGGATTTCCTGTGCCTCATCTACAATGAGAGTAATAATAATGCTTACAACATTGAGTTCGCATGAGAATTAAATCAGTTAATATATATACTCAGAGCAGTGCTTGGCACATAGAAAGCAGTCAGTACATATTAGCCAACCTCATTCATATTGACATTATGATTATGATTAGAGATCACTATTGTTATTTTTATGTCAACATTGTATCCCACCCTCATGAGTTTAAATACCAATTTTTCTCAAATTTCTATTTCTGGCCCAGACCTTTCTATTGAACTCCAGACCCACAGACTCACATAGCTATCTAAGATCCCTATTTAGGCGTCTCATACACATCTTAAATTTAAATCCAAAACAGAACTCTTCTCCCACCACCTTTTAAACCTGTCCTTCCAGCAGTATCCCCATGTCAGTAACAGGCACTCTACCCAGCTCTTGGGAGAATCTGATCATTAGCACCAGTCTCTCCTGGACTCCTACACCGAATCCATCACTAAGTCCTACCTCCAATATATGGTACCTTTGGTTCACCTCTCTCAACCTCCATGGCCACCCCCCAAATCACAGCACCATCATCTCTCACCTTTATGCTTCAAATAACTCTATATCAAGTTTTCCCTCCCTCAATGTCTATTCAGCAGCCAAAGTGTTCTTTTTGAAATGGAAAAAAACCTGATGATGTTTTCCCCTTGCTTGAAAACCTTAGTGACTTGGAATAAAACATTCACATAACCTCCTAGAGCCTTGCATTACTTGGCATCTGCCTCCAGAAAGTCTCGCAGAACCAGCCTCATCTCATGACATTGCCCACTACCCCTACTGCTTAGCCCCTCCCTCCACCCCATCAAGGGCCATCTGCACTGGTTTTCCTTCAACTACTTAAACAATCCATGCTACCTCGAGCCTCAAGACTTTCTCTTGGCCTAGAATCCTTATCCTCACTGCTAGCGTTACTGATTCCTACTTATCTTTCACATTTCAGCTTTGAATGTCTGTTATTTAGAAAGATCCTCCCCGACCTCTCCATGTAGATAAAGCCCCCTCATGATTTCACACATAATCCTGTACTTTTCTTACTATAAAGGCCACAAGGACAAGGACTATGCCTATCTTGCTCAAAATTGATGCCTAGGGCTAAACACAGTGTATGATCTATAATGCGTGCCCAATAACTACCGAGCGAATAAATGAATGTCCTATTTCATCAAATCTAAGATACCATCAATGATAAAAGATGCATTCCTAATGTGAAAAAAACGTGCGTGGCAGATGTGAGTAAATACAGCATATCATTATTGTACACCTTGTTCTTAGCCACATCTCTGACTCTATTTTGTCTCTGCATTTTTTTCCTTCTCTTTTCTTCTACTTTTTAAACTTTTGTCTAAAAGAGAAAAATAAAAGAGATGTATAGCCTTTCTTGAATAAAGTAGAATTTAAAAAATAAAACAACTTATTTTAAAAACTCAGTTTAGTGTTAAAACCTCCAGAAAGCCTTCCTTGACCAGAAGGCTTAGGTAGGGGCTCCTGTTTGGACCTTCCATAATACCTGGTTTTTCTCTCTATTCACTTGCCACATTCCATTAGAATTATCTTCTCAAAGTCCTAGGTCTTTAACTAGACTGTGTCCTCCTTGAGGACAAGATCTATGATTGATAAATTGGCATAACCCCCTTCCTTGGCCCAGTGCTTAGCAGAGTAGATGCTCAAGAGATGTCTGTTGAGTGAGTGAATAGTTCAATGGATTAGTTTTTAGGAGCCACAGAGCTTCCATGGACTTGAAATGTGAAGGAAAGCTATGCTAAAACAGAAAGCCAGTCATGGCAGAAGCCAGAGAAGAGAACTGAACATAATTTAATTAGCTACCAAATACAAGCATGAGTGAAAAGCAATAATCCAGTCATCCATGCTTAAAAATACAAGCCTGGCTTGCCCAAAAGAAACAGCACTTCTCAATAGGAGGTTGCTTTAAGGATGATGAACAGAACATGCATAAACATGATGAGCCTGGAGGTTAGTAAAACATACTCATATTTACATCTGATGTGCTACCTATCTGTAGACTTTTGATCAACAGAATCCTTATAAAAACTATTTGAACAAAACCCACAATTTCTACTTTGTAGCATTAGTATTTTTAAATGCACATACAACAGGTTAAGCTAATAACATAAGGCTGCAGTGTTAATTTGATGTATTGAAGGCACAACTAGATGTACACTGAGTACCAAGGAGGCAGGTGACCCCAGAGTTACCCTAAAGGAAGAGGAGAACAAGAGAAGTGGTATTGGACCCAAGACAGCTGTTCACCATGCTTGCACCTTTATCATGTTAAGACAATTACTAGAGAACCAAGAAGCAGAAATAATTAGATATTGAGGTTATGGAACTCTGACTCAGCAATTGCCAAACTACTAGAAAGACCAAGAGTACACTCTTCTTTCCTTAATTGTGACAGCCCTAGATGCTAAATGGTATGACTGAATTGATAAAGATCATCTGAATTGGTTGGTTGGGAGTTCTCAATAGGAGTGAGAGGAATTGACAAGGACAATGGGGGAGCGGGGATTACAGAAAGATCAAGATCAACTGTCACTCTATTTTAGGTTGTAAAACTCTCATAGTTGACAAAACAAAGGGCATTTGTTCTGATCAAGAGTTACTCCAATTGTATATGTTGAGAGAATATTTTGAAAGACAAATGCAGCACAAACAAGCAGAGGCTCTGAAAGAACTTGTGCCCTCAGCCTTTTCCTCAGATGTCAAGCTGGTGTCCAGACACTGACTTCACAACATCCTTTTCTAGCAGCCCAAAATGGATTTCCCTGGAAATAAGAATTTCATTCTGTCCGTGATGACTGAGGAAAAATAGTTATTTCCTTCTATCATTTCTCACGCAAAAAAAAAAAATTTGTGAGTTTATGTATTTCTCCTTAATGCATAAGAAACTAAAATTTTTAAACATTGAGAAATTATCACACCTAAAATTGCTTTCATTTTTTTATTGTTATACATAGAGTTAGTTTCCTCTTTCTCATTTTTTTCCCTAATTTTCTTAGGTATTTAAGCTTCCATTACAGGCAATTTCATTGGTATCTTAGTGTGCTTCATACAAAACAGGCTCTGTTTCGCTAGCTCACTCTACAGCCTTCATAAAAGCTGCTCTAAATTTATTTTATTTTCAATCTGTATGTGGGGTAATCGGCTTCTTCTATTTACTACCCACTGTTTAAAAAGTACTTCCTTTTATTTGACATGTAATTACTTCTTCTAAGCTTCAAGAGATGCTTCTTATTCATATGGTGAATAAAGCCATGTCGCCTTCTTCATGTGCTTCACAGCTTCCTGAGATTCCACCAGATAAAAAGTTCTTTATCCTCCCAGACTGAAGAGTCAATTTTTTTTAACAGTGCCTCACATCCTCTTACTCATTCTAGCTTATTTTTAATCTATCTGAATTTCAATTTTCTCAGTTACAAAATAAAGCAAGTAGTATAGAATCGAGAGTCAAGGTTAAGAGCGCGTGCTCTGGAGTCAAACCCAGTAGCTCCAATACTTTCTAACTGTATGACCTTGAACCAACTACCCAACTTCCTTCCTCAAGGTCTTCAATCATAAAACTGGTTATTAATAATACCTATGTCAGAAAGTTGTTATGCAGATAAGTGAGATAAAGTTTAAAGACCATTATGTTATATTGTCGCCACCCCTACCCACCACAACCACAGATTTAAGCACTCCATTGTGCTTAGTCAGAATTCCTTTACTATATTCTACAATGCAACTGTGCGATTCGGCCCCTGCCCTCGGGTTTAAAGTCACCTGACTGGGGCATTGTCCCTTCCCCTGAGCTCTGGCTGTGCCGGCCTCTGTTGTTCTTAGGACACCCCAAGCTCTTTCTGACTTCAAGGTCAGGTCGTTACTGTGCCCTCTGCCTAGAGCACCCTCCACTCACTCCCCAAATCTTCTTACAACTGGTTCCTTCTTCATATCTCAGTTTAGATGTCTCCTCAGAAACATCCTCCCTAGCCACACTATAAATTGCTTTGTTTACTTGGGATTATCTGTCTCCCCAATTAGCCTGAAAGCCATGTAAGAGCAGGGATCTAGACCACTAACTCCAGAACCTAGAATAATGCCTGGCAAGTAGCAGGTACTCGATAAATATGTGTGGAATCAAAAAGCTTAGCACAGTGTTTAGCCAGCTGAAAAAACAGGTTAGGACCAGGATATGAAAGCCCTCACAAGCCGTGTTAGGCACTTTGGCCTTCATACTGCAGATAGGGATTCCTCAAAGGCTTTTCAGTGGGGTAATGACTGACCAGATGTTTCTTAAAGCCTAGTTCTCATCGGCAATTCTTTCATCGTAATCAGAAGCGGGTTGTGTACAACTTCTGTTTGCATCTAGGAATTTTTGATTAGTTGTTCACCCCCCAGCCATGTGTATATTGTGTGTCACAGTCTGTCTGTAGATAGGATTTACCCAATACCCACATAACTGCTTCCAAAATACCATTCATATGAGGCAAATAAGACTTGTACTGGAGTAACTGGGAGTCAGCTTCACCAAAGGACAGGTGCTTGGAGGGCAGTTCAGCTGCTATTGCCTCATGAATGGTGGGAGCTGGTGGGAGATTTTAGTCCTGGAAACAAGTGCCTTGGTTGTAAGGTCAGGACTGGGGGGTAAAGGAGAGACCCTGTAATGACCTAGGTTTGAGAGGGCAAATGAGCAGGACAGCTTGCAGGCTGGTTCAGTCACCTGAGGAAAAGATCCTGGGAGGAAGCATTGCCCCCTGTGCTAAAGACCGCTTCCTTATCTCATCTGCTGCTCCTCTTTTTCTAAGTGTCTTTGTAGCTGAATTTTAGTTGGGAAAAGCAGCTTTGAAAGTTGACCTAGACCTTATTTTTAGAAGAAAAGCTGGCTTAAAAGGTGTTTAAGAAAATTAAAAACTTTTGGGTGGCAAAATACATCATAAAGTCAAAACACAAATTGGCCAAAAAAAATAAATGTAACAAATTAACTTTCTTACTGTACAAAGAGCTCTTACAAATTAATAAGAAAAAGCTAAACAACCCAGTAGCAAAATAAGTAAAAGAAAACAACAGGCAACTCACAGAAGCACCACTAAAAAAAAAAAAAATTTAAATATAAAAAAAATATATATGTTCAATCTCACTAATAATTAAGGAAATGCACATTTAAAAAGTACAATTTAGGGCTGGCCAAGTGGCACGTTGGTTAAGAGCTGGTTTGGGATGCCAGAGGGCCCCGGTTTGGAGCCCACATACGAGGGACAGCGACGGCGTAGGCTGCAGCCCCTGCTGTAGTGGGTTGCCATGGGCTACCGTGTGTGGCCAGCAGCCAGCGTGAGCAGCCAGCAGCAGCCGTGAGAAGCCGTCCAGACGCCGGCAACTGATGTGCCTCGCCCAGGAAGAGTGCAATGATGGTGCCAACGTGGGCCAGTGAAGCAACGTCCTCTACGACTAGCCTGAAGAACAAAACAACAGCAACTTGTCTGTACCCTTTCCCCCAATTCCCCAATAAAAATCTTTAAAAACAAAACAAAACAAAAAAAAAACACCAGAATTTAATATTTTGTATATTGGTATGGTGATGGAAAGAGAACTGACTCAGGGTGGTGAAAACACAATGCAACATACAGATGATGTATTATAGAAATGTACACATGAAACCTATGTAATTTTACTAACCAATGTCACACCAATAAATTTAATTTAAAAAAATTGTATATTGGATTTAAAAAGATTTAAAGGATTGATAATAACAATAATTGGGAATAAAGTGGAAAATCAGGCATTTTCATGTATGGGAGGTAGAATAAATAGGCACAAGCTTTTTAGATTGTAATTTGGTCATTTCTTATACAATGTAAAATGTATATTTCAGGGATGTATGCATGTCAAGCTGGCAGGAGGGCAGACTTGATTTTGAACTTTATGTATTTCTACATTTTACATTTTTGATAAGTATTATTTTATAATCAAACAAAAGTTTTTAAAATATGCATCTCCTTGCCTTAGAGTCTATATCTAGGAATTTTTCCCATGGATACCAAAAATACAAATCATTACAGTTAACCTTGAACAACATGGGTTTGAACTGTGAAGGGGTCAACTATATTTCCAAACTATTATGCACCATTGTTTGTAAAAGTCAAAATTTAGAAAGGACACAAAGGTTTATATATATATATAATAAATGTTAATATAACTATGGTAATATATAGTTAACAGATTAAGGTACAGCTATACAGAGGAATCCTAAAAAGAACAAGGTAGGTCTACATGTACTGACATGGAGAGATACTGTTAATTGAAAAAGGGCAAGCTGCAAAACAGCATCATCTTATGAATTTATTTTTGTTCAATATATATTTATAGATCCAGGTAATATAGTGGCTTAACAGTCAACGGTTTTCATTAATGAGTTCCACTCTATGAAAAACGCTGAAAGTCGGTGGCATCTGAACAGTTATCCTTTGCCCAGTCATGAGTGAGTGACACTCTCTGTGAGGACGTCTCTGGGGAAGGGCTGGACAGTGGGCCTGGCCCTGCCCTGGACTCCAGATCTTTGCTCTTCTCCATTAGTCTGTGTGCACACTCCTGAAGAGATATTAAATAAATAAATAAATAAATAAATAAAACTTTCTTTGTAGGCCGGAGCTCTGAAAGAAAGCCCTTTCTTTGCACCGGTGATGAAAATGAAAATTATGTAAAGAAGTCTCTGAAAGTGACTGTTCTAACCATACACTGTCTCCTCTACCCCAACCTCCACATCCTAGCTTAGCTTTGGCCTACAAAGTCACTGGCCCCTCCCTTCTAGCTTTATCTCTCATCACACTGCCCCCTTGATTTTTTTGTACTCCAACCCCACTGGCCTTTTTTCAGTTCCTCAAAGGTGCCAGACTCTCCCCACCACAGGACTTCTTGCAATCCATGCCCTCTGCTAGCAACTCTACTCTCCTCCCCTCGTTAATAATTAGACTTCTTTCAAACCTCAGCTTGGCCTATACTCTTTCAGAGAAGCACCCTTGACTGATCAGCTCCTGCTGCTCCGGGTGCTTTCACAGCACTAGGAACCCTTCCCTTTTTGGTGCTTAGCACAGCTATGACATGACATTTGTCACTCTCCTCCCAGTAAGCTCCATCCCATCTATTTTTGCTGTTATATCTCTACCATCTAGAGCAGTGCCTGGCACAGGAATGAATGGTGTGTGTGTGTGTGTGTGTGTGTGTGTGTGTGTGTGTGTGTGTGTGTGTGTGTGTGTATGATTATGGATAACATACTATATAAAAAATTACCACCAGCAATGAACAAGTGGAATTTGAAATTAAAAGCAATACCATTTACATTAGCACCCCCAAAAAATGAAACACTTAAGTATAAATCTAACAAAGTATGTATAAGATTTACGAGTACATGAGGAAACTACAAAATCCTGATGAATGAAATCAAGTAAGAACTAAATAAGTAGAGAGTCCATGTTCATGATTAGGAAGACTCAGTATTGTCAAGATGTCAGTTCTTCCCAACTTGATCTCTAGAGTCACTGTAATCCCAATCAAAATCCCAGCAACTTATTTTATAGATATCTACAAACTGATTCTAAACCTTATATGGAGAGGCAAAAGACCCAGAATAGCCAGCACAACATTGGAGAACAAAGTTGGAGGACTGACCCCATCTGACTTTAAGGCCTACTCTAAAGCTACAGTAATCAAGACAGTGTGGAATTGGTGAAAGAAGAGACATATAAATCAATGGAACAGAATAGAGAGACCAAAAATAGATCCACATATAGTCATCTGATCTTTGAAAAGGAGCAAAGGTAATACAGTGGAGGAAAGATAGTCTTTTCAATAAATGGTGCTGGAGTAACAAGACATCTACACGCAAAAACAAAAAACAAAAAAAGAATCCAGACACAGATCTTACACCCTTCAAAAAAATTAACTCAATGGATCATAGGCCTAAAATGTAAAATACAAAACTATACAATTCCTAGAAGATAACATAGGATAAGACCTAGATGACTTTGGGTATGGTGATGCCTTTTTTAGACATGACACCAAAGGTATGACTTATGAAAGAAACAATTGATTAAGTTGAACTTCACTAAAATTAAAAACTTCTGCTTTATGAAAGACAATGTCAAGAGAATGAGAAGACAAGTCACAGACTAGGAGAAAATATTTGCAAAAGATATATCTGATAGAGGACTATTTTCTAAAATACACAAAAAAACTCTTAAAATTCAACAATAAGAAAACAACCAACCTGATTTTTAAAATGGGACAAAGAGCTTAACAGACACTTCACCAAAGGAGATAAACAAATGGCAAATAAATATATGAAAAGATTGCTCCACATTATATATCATCAGGGGAATGCAAATTAAGACATCAATGAGATACCACTATATACCTATCAGCATGGCCAGAATTTGGAACACTGACAACACCAAATGCTGGTGAGGATATGGAGCAACAGGAACTCTCATTCACTGCTGGCAGGAATGTAAAATGGTACAGCCACTTTGAAGGATAGTCTGGTAGTTTTTTACAAAACTAGACTAGACATACTCTTACCATATAATCCAACAATCGCACTCCTTGGTGTGATTCAACCCCAAAGGAGTTGGAAACTTCTGTCCACACGAAAACCTGCACACAGATGTTTACAGCAGCTTTATTCATGATTGCCAAAACTTTGAAGCAACCAAGATGTCCTTCAGTAGGTGAATGGATAAATAAACTGTGGTACATCTAGACATTCAATGCTAAAAAGAAGTGAGTTATCAAGCTGTGAAAAGATATGCAGGAACCTGCAAAGATTACATACTGTATGATTCCAACTATATGACATTTTGGAAAAGGCAAAACTATAGAGACAATGGAAAGATCAGTGGTTTCCAGGGGTGAAGGTAGGGGAGAGAGATGAAATAGGCAGAGCACAGAAGATTTTTAGGGGAGTGAAAAAATTCTGTATGATACCATAATGATGGCTACATGTCTATACATTTGTCCAAACCCATAAAATGTATAACACCAAGAATGGACTTCGGGTGAGTATGAAGTGTCAGTGTAGGTTCTTCAACTATAACAAAAATAACACTCGGGGGGGGGATGCTGATAATGAGGGGGCTGTGCTTGTGTGGGGCAGGAGGTATGTAAGAAATCTCTGTGCCTTCCCCTCAGTTGTGCTGTGAATACTACACTGCTCTTTAAAAAAAAAAGTCTTTAGGGCCGGCCAAGTGGCGCGTTGGTTAAGAACTGGCTTGGGATGCCAGAGGGCCCCGGTTCGGATCCCACATATGAGGGCCAGTGACACTGCCCTCACAGCTAAGATGCTGAACAACAGCTCGACCTGGAGCTGGGCTGCCATGGGTCGCCGGCGATGGCGTAGGCTGCAGTCCCCTGCTGCAGTGGGCTGCCATAAGCTACCGTGTGTGGCTGGCAGCCAGCGTGAGTGGCCAGCAGCCACTGTGAGCGGTCGTCTAGAAGCCGGCGACTGATCTGCTTCACCTGGGAAGAGCGCAATGATGGTGCCAACTTGGGCAAGTGAAGCAACGTCCTCCACAACTAGACTGAAGAACAAAAGGACAGCAGCTTGTCTGTTCCCCTTCCCCCAATTCCCCAGCGCTGTTGCCATCCCCCAATTCCCCAATAAAAATCTTAAAAAAAAAAAAAAAAGAAAGTCTTTAAAAAAGTTATCCACTTTGTTCAAATTTGTAATTTTATATAAATGAGGCCTGTCTTTACATCAACTACAATGTTGGTTCTAGTGATTATGACTGAAAAAAATTAGATTGGTCCTTCTAATTTTTTACAGCATGTGCTTTTTATTTTCCATATGTGAAGGAAGAAACGTGATTGTCAAATAACTACAGTCTTTGGCTAAAACTCAAAGAACCTCAATTACATCATCTATAATTTGATCTATTTATATGTAATGTTTAACCCACCCAGGAAACACCTGCAGAATTTAGGAAAACCCCTAACTATTTCAAACTCCATTGAGAGTATGAAACTTCAGAATCGGAAGAGAGCTTAAAGATGATCTGGCCCAAACATCTCATTCACAAGGAAACGTAAAGCTCCAAGGGCAATACATCCAGACTGCAAAGCAAGCTCAGACCAGACACAGCACCAAACACAGCATGCCCTGAGTCCCCTGCAGTCCTGGGGCTCTTTCAGGCTCCCTCTGGCGTGCGTGCGCTCTCTCTCTCTCTCTCTCTCTCTCTCTCTCTCTCTCAGGCCTAACAGATCTAAGAAATTGTACAGCTGCACAGATGGAAGAAGAAAGCAAAATCAAGAGTCAACTAAAAGTCCACGTCATCACACAACTTGGTTTCCGGCACCCTTTTTCTCTAACAGAAGAAACATCTTCCTTAGCATCGTCTCCTAGCTTCAGCCTTCAGCTGTGCCTCCAGCAGAAGCAAAATCTACAGAGCTACAAAGTGCAAACCATAGATTCTTTCACATACAATTAAATCCATTCATCCGATGCATTCGTTCAGCAAGTATTTACTGACCCTATACCAGGTACAGGTCTAGGTCCTGGGATACAGCATCTACCCTGGCAGCGGGGCTTATGCTTAGGTTCTCTTATACTCCTCCACTTAGGGTATTGGAGGGTCTGCGAGAGCCATGGCGCTTGATTGTGTGCTGGACCACATTGTACACACTCATTGCATTAAGAGTTTGCATAATCATGTCCACTGACTTGAGAGGTCGAGACTGGCACTAGATTCAAGCACATTTACCCACACTGCCAAAATCCCAGTCAGCCCTTATACAGTAAAAATCAGACGGTGTGTCTCTAACTCATGATTGTGTTGTTGCAACAGATGCTAAGAATGCCCTTGCTGGAGATTTGGGTAAACAACCTCTAGCAATGAAAAATAATGCTTAATGCAACCAGGGATTGGCTATAGAATCTATAAGATTTTCTATTTGACATTATACCATGACTGATTTTGTTTGGTTCCACAAGTGTTTATTTATGTGTATATTCTATTACATGCACTGTTCTAAGAACTGCAGAAACAAAAATGAGTAAGATATTGTCCTTCCCCTCAAGGGTCTGCTGTTGAAATAGAGAGATTTCCAGTCACTATGATGAGGTAAGTGTGGTGGTGGAGGTATGCACAAGGTGCCAGGGAGCCCCGGAGGTAAACCTCACTCAGCTTGGGCAAAGCAAGGAGCACACAGTGGCTTCCCCAAGGAGGAAGTACCTGAATAGGGGCTAGAAGGATGAATAGGAGTTATCCAGACAAGTGGGGAAAGCCTGTTCCAGACAGAGACAACATGAATCAAGTCATAAAGATGTGAAACAGAATGAAATATGTGTGAGGAATACTGAGCAGTTTAGAATCACTATAGCAAGAAATGAGAGGAAACCAGAGAGACACCCGGAGCTCTGATCAGGAAGGGCATGGCACATAGTAGGTGTTCAATAAATACTTGTTTGAGAAAAGAATTGGCTAGCGCTTTCAATAAGGAAAAGATTTGAGCATATGATTATGCATGTTGGGCATATTTTGTTAGTAGGAACAAAATATAATGAATGCATCAGTAGAATTATAAAAACATGACGCAGTCAGCAAGAACATGGCTCACTCAGCATGATACTTGGAGATACAGGCATAATAAAGAGGAAGTGGCTGGATGGTTCTGATATCCTTGTGACCACAAGAGAGGAAAGAGCTGGGGTGGGGTCTGCACAGAAGACACAGGCTGAAATCATATGGAGAACGATCGAAAGGGATGCTCAGGCTCCCTGAGTTTGATAACTTCCTGGATATAGCAGCCATCTCTTTGTTTCTTCCACCTGACTAGATACAACCAACATAAATAAACCAAGTATCTGTGATTCTACCTGTCTTTCCTCACGGCGTCACATGGAGGGAAGTCTGAACTGGGAAGGAGGAGAACTCATATTCCTGGTGGTTGTTTTCTGTAAGTGGACGTGAGTCCTTCGCTGCTGCTGAGTAGGGAAGAGGGTACCCAGAGCTGGGAGAAAAGGAAGTGAACACGACCCGTACTCCAACAATCCCATATTGAAACACAGGAACTCCTGCCCAAAGTAGGTTTTCAATAAGTATAAGAAAACAGAAGCAATCATGGAGGCAGGCACCAAGACTATGGGTCATAAATTCTAAATAAAAACTTTTCATCACACTTACACCAAATACAACTCAACAAGGTGAAATTTATCCTTTTAATATCTCTAACATTGTTTTTCTGTTCATAATGTATCTTTCTTTTTAAAGTGAGGTTGTGCTTATTTGGGGGCCAGGGGTATATGAAAACTCTCTGCACTTTCTGCTCAATTTTGCTGTGAACCTAAAACTGCTCTAAAATATAAAGTCTATTATAAAAAAGCGGAGCTGGTCCATTAGTATAGAAGGCTGGGAGCCTGAAGTCCATGTTCCTGGCCTGGAATTGTGACTCTGACCCTGACAACCCTGGACCACCTACCTGTCTTTGCTCCTCCAGGCATCGAAGGGTCTATGATTGGGCTCCTATGATTACAAGGGGCTGAGACTCAGTTAAGCTTCTTCTGGTGAAGGATGCTAAGAGCATATGTTAAGAATACAGGGGAAACAAAAGGAGGACTGAATCTCACAGAGGCCAAAAATCCAGCATGGTGCTGATTCCAAGGCAGGCCCAGGAAGCTCAGCACGTAGGGACCTGTGGCCTTTGTGACGGACCAGTGCTAATGGGGTCCTTATTATCACTTGTCTACACCACTCTTCTCTGGTTTAGCTTTTCTGTACTCCTTGGTTCCCAAAACAGAACACCCGAATGGCTTAGTTAAAAACTACGGCCTCAGTTTAGACTGAACTTTTGAGACTAGACAACATCACCGGCCCTCACCAGCCTGTGAGTGAGCTATCATCGGGTCAAGCGTCCCCTAGTCTCATCAGTTTGGCCAGAGGGGCTACGTCATGTGGTTCCTCAGCACGAGTCCTGTTGGGGGGACATTTGGCCTCAAAAGGAGGTGTGGGTATGGCAAGCACTGTAAGTTCATTTATGATACACTGATGGCAGCCATGTCCCAGCAGGAGGAGTCTCAGGAGTAAGATGGAAAAAGGGAAGTCTGGCTGGTACTAGAGACTTAGCAATGTAAGAAGTGTGTGTGTGAGGTCTTTAGCAGCCAAGACACACCTCGGCATTCCTGAAATATCCATTCCTTCCCCACCCCTCCAATCACATAATTTAGAAAAACATCTGCCCCTACTCACCAATATCTTGCTGTTCTGAAGACGTTTTAATTGAGCAAACGAGATTGGGAAGACACAGTGGCCAGGATTTGAAGGTCCAGTCCCAAACTAGATGAACCTTTTCCTTAGCTTATGGCTACTTCACATTCTTATCAGAGCGCTAACTGCGGTTCTTCAACTTTTATCATTATAACACAGTGATCTGAAAGAACAGTCTGGTCTATGTAGCTAATGCCACGTTGGACAAATTGCTTCTGGCGGTGCTAATCCCTTCTGAAAGCTGCAGGCAGCCCTCTCCCAATCAGGAAGCATCCAGTGTAGCTAGAGCTCTGAAAGCCTCCCTAGGAAGTCAGTCAGAACCAGAGACCACTTTCTTTATCTCTCTTTAAAGATTTGTTAGTATACGCTGGAATTGCTGAACTCTGAAACACAAACAATTAGACAACTGGGGAAAGGCAGCTAATCTTTGCAGTCCCATTTTAAGAAAAATTAAAGTATTAAATTTATTCACTAAATGACTATATAAGCTGAATCAAAAGTATTCTATGACAATTATAGGAAGCTGAACATTTTATAGGCGTGCCTTGCTTTTACACTATACATTTTCCTCAAAAATAAAGTCGAATTAGAATGCAAAGAACTGGATCATAAGAGACCTAGCTAATTTGGTAGCTACAGTAGACAAAACATGCACGCGCGCGCGTGCTAACACACATAAGCGCGTTTTTTGGGGGGGTTTTTTAGCTGAGCCATCCTGCTACCACACACTCCTTTTTAAAAAACAAGAATGTGGACCTGTTCCAGTAGCTGGGATGGGAGGAGTTGAATATTCAGGGTGAAAACATTGTACTCTCCTAATTCTTTTTATGACCAGGAAAAGACAGGGCAGGAGATGAACTCTAACCCTGACCACTACATCAGCTTTCATAGGCTGTCACAGATCTAAATATTTCAAAGTGATCATTCCATGAGATGCCATTAGAACACAGAGTACATGTTTATGTTCCTCAACTAATAACTTTGTAGACAGAACTAACAATTACAGGTATTTTCTTATTCCTCCAAATATTTTCTGATTTAATATTGTCTTTTTTTATAACTGAATAAACTGTTCTTTTGAGTGATCATAATAAATAGAGAGACTGAGTTGAGTAATTACAGAAACTTTCATAGCTAAAAAGTAACTAAGTCACTAAAAATGATCTCCATTTCTAATCAGTCTTCAACTGACACAGAAGTTCCTAATACTTTAAATTACCCTTCCTCTACTAATGACTTGTGAATGATAGAACGCTGATATTTAAAAGAGAATAAAAGATTTTGCTATGTGAAAAAAGATTGTCAGGTGATGAATCATTTTGATGTTAAGAAATGTTTTGGGTATTGAATTTGAACAAAGTAGAGAACATTCACAAATGCTATTGGGCTTAAGTGGACTCCTAGAAAGTTCAAGTTTTCTGTCACATGAGTTAAGTAGCCTATTTAAAAGAAGTCAGTTGATCTCTACATGAAACCGCTGATGAGATCATGAGATACTGAATATCTCGAATAACAAGGTCTCTTTTTAGAAATCTTGCCTGTACTGATCAATGTTACTGAAATTAAATAAAAACAAAAACATAAATCAGCATAGTCTTTACACTTTTTTTTTTAGATTTATTTAGATACTAACTATACAGAGTTCTACTATAAAAATATAATTTTACAAACCACAGCCAGGCAGTGCAGTAGGTGGATGATTAAAAAAGAAACCAAACACTTTTGGTAGAAAAAGCGCCACAACTCTGAGAAGATAAGACTAAAGATTGTTGCTCTATTTCTTAGCATTCTGGTAATGCTAAATAATTAAGTTTCTTAAATCTTTCCTATAACAACAAGCAAACCTATTTGTTAGCTCTGAATGTTGTTCTTTTAAAAACACGATGGCAAATCCTTTAGGCTGAACCTTAGAAGTGATTTCAACAGCCTGGCATTAAGCAACTATATAAAATTCTTTTAAGTTGCTAATTATCACCATAAACAAGCAGTCAGGAGGACATGGTTCTAGCACCATTTCCATGGTACACTGTTTTTCATTTTGATTAATTGTTTCAATCACATTCCTATTCTGTGAGGGTGGGACTGGAACAAGGAGGACCACAGTAGAGTCTGTTCTCTGTTTGCCAGGTCCAGGCCTCTCCGCCTGATCAAAATGGCAAACGAAGGTCAAAGGACCATGGTGCATTTTAACCTGAATAGCCCTATCATTGAGTATTATTATCCCTGTTTTACAGATGGAAAAACTGAGACTGGGTGAGGTAAGGTAGCGTGGCCAAGATGATGGTCTAGTCTAGTTAAATGGTGCAGCCAGGATTTAACCCAGGAATGTCTAGCCCCAACTATCTCTCCCCATGACACTGTGCTATTTTCTTATTCAAAACTCAGCTCAAATTTCACCTTCTTAGAGAGGCCTTCCTTTTAAATTAGTAGTTTTAGTTTCTTTACATTTTTAAAGGTATTGGACCCATTTATAAATCATGAGTCTTTTCCAGTGGAAAACAAACAAAGCCTTTTTCAAATTGTTTTTTTCAAATGATACACCAGCAGAGAAAAATAAAGATGCTGTTAAAAACAAAAACAGAATTACACTTTCTCTCTTCTCACTTCCCTGAGAGGCTAAAAGGAGCAGGAGCCAGTTCTAAAGGCCAGGTGTGAAAACCTGACCACCGTCCTGCCCCCTAGGATAATCAGGTGCTCACAGTCAAAGCTCTGTGGAAGATTACCCACAAAGAAACACCCCTTTAGGCTCATGGATGAAAGATATTCAGTGTTTGAAATGTCAGCATGTGGATGTGTGGGCTTTCTTAAGAGAATAATGAATTAGTAGTAGTGTCATGTATGAATGCTTCTTGAATACCTTTTCAGAAGACTTTGTAATACTTTTTACCTTGATATTAAAAATTTAGGGGCTCTCAGCAAGGAGAAATAAGTTATAAGACACAAACTATTTATCTGAAGCATGTAGAGAACAGTATGCTAAAATGGCTTTTACACTACAGCTTTTCCTGGTTTCAATTTTGCATTATCTTTGACCACCATTCTTGGATATCCAGGCCCTATATATAGTCTTAAATCTTCCCTGATTGAAGGAACCAACTTATTTGTACAGCAACAGTTCTCAACACCTCTGGCCCCCTCACCCCTCAACCCCCCAACTACCAAACCAGTCCTACTTCAAACTGCTTGCTGAGATGACCTATCTGGAACCCACCTTTGGGTTCCAGTAGCACTGGATAATCAGGCAATACAAAGACTGAGAAAACCATTCGAATCTTGGATGAGGACTCTAATTACCTCTCAATTCAATGGTCATGTGTTTCTGAGTTCTTAACTTCCATGTAGTACTTCTATAGCAAAAAGTTTCCCACTTTATTGAATTTTATTAAATTTTCCAGTTAAAAAAAATAAGAAGTTAAAAGAATAATGGATCAGGTTCTTGGTCCTGTTACACAATATCCACTAGGACACAAAACACCAAGGGAGAAAGTAAAAAAAAAAAAGAGAGAGAGAGAGAGAGAGAGAGAGAGAGAGAGATAGAGAGAGAGAGAGAGAGAAGCATGCTTTTGTAATCTTTCCTGAGTTCTCATTATAGCAGTGTATATATACAGCTAAATATATGTAGCTGATATCTGTAAATAATGAGTTCTTGCAAACCACATTCTAGCATATTTTCCCAAAAGAGCAATGTTGTAACTGAGGTTTCAGTTCCTGAGGCTTAGGCAGCATAGTAGTTGTATATATGTGATCAAGGAAATGCCATTAAGCAAATATGCAAAATTATAAAATTTTAAAGCAATTTCAAATATTAAAATTATGCTGCTGGGCCTAGTCCTAGGATTTAGAAACAATACAAACTGATTATACAAGTATTCTACTGCGAAATACATAGAAAAGCACACTTTGACATAATACATATTTGATCAGAAATCTGTACGTTTACATTAAACATGTAAACATAAACAAGATGATGAAATGACTGGGATTTGCCTTAAAATATTCCAGAAAGAAAAAAAGTTGGGAAAGGAACTAGATGAAGCAAGATGTGCAAAATGCTGGTATTTGTTGAAGCTGTATGCTTGGGGTTTTATTTTATTATTCTCATTACTTTTTGTATATTTGAAAACTTCATCAAAAGAAGTTTAAGGATCTAAACTAAAAGTTATAAATAATTACTACTTAATAATTATTTAACAATCTTTACATTCTTTTTATTTATTTATTTTTATCTTTTTTTTTCTTTTTCTCTTTTTCTTTCTTTCTTTTTTCTTCTGTCTTACATTCTTAAAGCTTAGAACAATGAGCTAGATCAGTAACAACCACACAAGGGAAGACCATTCATAAAATTTTCCCATAGCAAGCAGTTGTTAGTAGTACAAGTGACTTGAGAGAGTTCTCACCTTCAGATGGTGTGCCTGCATCATTAAACCAAAGTGTAAAAGTGTAATTGCAGAGAACGAGGCTAGATTCTAACCTTACACCACATATAAAAATTAACTCAAAATGGATCAAAGATCTAAATGTAAGAGCTAAAACTTTAAAACTCTTGAAAGAAAACATGTATCCTTTTGCTGTAATTAAGTCTTAGCCTTGAGTATGGTCTATACTGTGAACTCTCTTAGGAAATCACTGAACCTGGAATGGTCTTAGGGATCCCCAACACGGTATCTTTAAAACAGTATCTTTTTCTTGGAGAAAAACAGTATCTTTTTCTTGGAGAAAGCTTCCTGACATTAGACTTGGCAATAATTTCATGACTATGAAACCAAAAGCACAGGCAACAAAAGAAAAAAATATATATAAATTAGACTACATCAAAATTAAAAATTTTTATGCATCAAAGTATACAATCAACAGAGTGAAAAGGCAACCCAGAAAATTGAAGAAAATATTTGCAAATCATATATTTGATATGGGGTTAATACACAGAATATATAAAGAACTCCTACAATTCAACAACAAAAATGAACAATCTGATTAAAAAATGGGCAAAGGACTTGAACAGACATTTCTCCAAAAAAGGTAATGCAAATGGCCAACAAGTGTGTGAGAAAATGCTCAATACCATTAATCATTAGGGAAATGCAAATCAAAACCACAGTGAGATACTATCTCACACTCATTAGGATGCCTACTATCAAAAACATAAAATAAGTGTTGAAGAAGATTTGGAGAAATTGAAACCCTTGGGCACTGTTGGTGGGAATGTGAAATGATGCAGTTGCTATGGAAAACAGTATGGCAGTTCTTTCTTTTTTTAAAAAATTCAACATAGAGTTACCACCTAATCCAGCAATTCCACTTCTTGGTATATACCCAAAAGAACTGAAAGTAGGGTCTCTCTCTAAGAAATATTTATACACTTATTTCATAGCAGCATTATTTATAATATCCGAGAGATGAATGCAATCCAAGTATCCATCAACAGATGAATGGATAAACAATCCATTCATGTATATACTACATACACAGTGGAATATTACTCAGCCTTGAAAAGGAAATTCTGACACATGCTATACATGGGTGAACCTTGAGGATTTATGCTAAGTGAAACAAGTCAGTCACAAGAAGACAACTACTATATGAATCCACTTATATGAGGTACCTGGGGTAGCCAAATTCATAGACAGAAAGTGAAAAGAGAGTGCCAGGGGCTGAGGGAAGGGGAAATGAGGAGTTGTGGTTTAATGGGTATAGAATTTTAGTTCTGCAAAATGAAAAGTGTTCTGGAGATTGGTTGCACAATATGAATGTCCATAACACCACTGAATTGTATACTTAAAAATGGTTAAGAAGGGAAATTTTATGTGTGTTTTACTAAAAATTAAAAAATTTTTAAAGCATACATCTGTATTCTAAACATTTATTATAAGCCCAAACACATAGTCAGTTCAAAAAGGCACATCTCCAAAGATGACCTGTGATAACTACATTGGACCCTTATTGTCAGATTATTCCTATGGAATTGAAGTAAGAGGAACTTAGTAACTCATTAATTAGAAAGAATTTAGTTACTGAGATACTGAAGGGTTCTGTTGCATAGCAAATTAATGCATGTTAGGCTTTACAGATTTTAGTAGGGTTCTGATGTTTTCTGTCTTAAGTTTTAAGGCCTTAAAAAATAGTAAGATAGACTTAAAAAAACAAAAACAAAAACTACATGTCCACCCACATCATAACATCTGGTCACCAGGCACTGTACCAGTCCTAGATAATTAAAGCCAAGCTTGAGTTCAGGGAACTCTGCCAGCTTTAGTACCTGAAAGGCAGGTAATAAACACTAAGCCATGTACTTTTGATTGGATTCTCTAAAGTGCAATGAGTCAGATTCCAAGTGTCAGAAGACCTAGTCTCATGCTAATGAAAACAAAGATATTTACTGTTAGAGCTTCTTTTATCCAAGTACCTCAAAGTGCTTGGCAAACGTTAATCAAATGGAAATTAAGGCATCGCCTCAGGACACATGAAGGCATTGGGCTTTCAAAAACTCTTACAAAGAGCCTGTAGATACAACTACCAATTTACAGAGGAACATGTTAAACTATAATATGGCAATAAAATCAGCAAAAACAAGATTGGGAAATTCTACAGGACAAATGACCCAGTTTCTTCAATAAATAAATGTTGAGGGAAAAAAAAAAGAGAGAGAGAAAGAGAGGAAAGGGAACCTATAGATTAAAAGACACTTAAAGACATACCGACCATTGCAATATCTGAAACTTGATTCAAACAAACTGTAAAAAAGACTATGACATTTACGATACAATTGGAATTGCAAACACACTTGATATCTGATGATATTAAGGAATTATTATGAGTATCTTATGCATAACAATGGCATTGTGGGTATCTGTAATAATGATATTGGGAGAGATATATGGTTTTTTAAGTGCTCATTTTAAAGATGCTGTGTCGGGGATCCCCAAGACCATTCCCAAGTTTGGTGATTTCCTAGGAGAGTTCACAGGACTCAGTATATACCATACTCAAGGCTAAGATTTATTACGGCAAAAGGATAGAGAAAAATCAACAAAGGGAAAAGGTACATAGGGTGAAGTCCTCAGTAAACCAGGTGCAAGCTTCCAAGAGTCTTCTCCCAATGGAGCCACACAGGATCGGCTTAATTCCACCAGCAACAAGTTGTGACAAGATTGTCTACGGGAGAAACTCATTATAGACTCAGTGCCCAGGGTTTTATTGGGGCTGGTTACACTGGCTTGCTCTAGCCAGCGCGTACCAAGATTCCAGACTCCCAGAAGGAAAGCAGGTGTTCGGCATAAACCATATTGTTTGTACACAAAGCTCAGGCACAGTGAGCCACTATAAATTAAGGTATTAAGAACCCTCCCGAAATCCAGGTTCCCAGATGCCAGCCAAGGGCAAAACTTGTAAACAAGCCTTCCAAAGAATAGCAGTCAGGTCTCATATGATAACTCTTTCCTGCAAAGATACACACTGAAATATTTGAAATGAAATGACAATATGTCTGAGATTTGCTTCAAAGTAATATGGGAGGGCAGGCATGGGAACAGGCAGAAGGTTAGCCATGAGTTAATATTGGTGAAGCTGGGGGACAAGTAGGTGGGAAATAGTTGTACTGTTCTTTTTTCTACTTTAGTATGTTTTAGATTTTTCCATAATAAAATTAAAAGTTTTATTTGTTTTTAATCACCGAGAAAACTCAGAACCAGTGCTTAGGCTGTGAGACAGCAAGGCTGTGGGGTGGTGGGAATGAGAATTAGAGCGTGTAGAAAGAACAAGCTCTAATTGGGCTGCTACCAAGGTCTGAGGGAAGAGAGGGTGTCCCAAGCCATGTATGAACAGGCTTTGATCCTTGACACTCACGAGTCAGTTAACATCTTCTGGGAGACAGGGCCAGAAAGGATTGCCTCTTATCCAAGGCAAACTAAACCTCAGAGCCAAAAGTTTGAGAGTGGTTTAATTGTAGCCACAGATGAAACGCTGGCAAATGATCTTGATCTATAAAGTTTTGCAGATCAGGTTTATTACACTTTGAGTCATTAATTGCTGAGCCATAAAATAAACATGTAGCTGCTCTTTCCCATAGCACATGAATAAATAATGGAGACTGCTTCTTCCATTTCAAAAATGTGTTCTTTAGCCCTGAAACATGCTACTCACATATTACACAATGGAAGACATCAGCCTCAGAGTGAGTAAAGCCTTGGCAACAAGTTCCAAACCCTAGAGTTACTGAGCATTCTGACTCACAGCTACACGGCCTCCCTAGGCACCACTCAGTTTTGCTTTCCTTAGATGAGGCATACAGGAGAAGTGAAGGAGGTAGGGGGGAATACGGTAAAAGTATACCCTTTCCTCTGAAACTACAAATCATCTGTATTTAATAATAAATTATTTGTAACATAAACATAACGAAACCATGTTTTAGCTTGTGTTATAAAAGGGTGGAAAAAAACAACTAAAAGCCTAAGGGTTCACTACCAGCATAAGAAGCTTCACCACCTGGCCCTCTGTTTCAACACCCCGCAATATGACAGCTCAACCTGTAATAGAAAAGAATAAGGCAAGCAGGATCAGCCCAAGTCAGCATACCGACTTCTACATCTCCCCTCCCGCATGTTAAGAAAAAAATATGCATTTATCACTGAGTGGTGCCATCCCTGGTCTCCAAACCAAAAGCATTTTTAACTCATCATAAATGCTCATCATCAGTAAAGCATTCCCTATTAGTGAGGATGGTTTTCGCTGATCCATCCACACTCGCATCCAATTGCCAATATGACGAAAAACAGGATGAAATCTCTGAGCTGGGGACCAGAACAAAGCCTAGAGATGTACAAGGTGCCAAAGGTCTACTTGATTCTGTACTAAAACCGACAGATCTCTCCCACCAATCGAAAAGCATAGCAACTGCATAAAGCACATCATCATCACTTAGCAGTGTGTTAAGATATAGTACAATATTTACTCACAGAGTTTCTTCAAGATAAAAGTTATTCTGATTATGTAAAAGGTAGAACGTTATTTCTTGTTTGCTGTTATCTAGGTGCTAAGCTCCAGGCAAGTACCGTATTTGCCGGCGTATAAGACGACTCGGCGTATAAGACGACCCCCTAACATTTCCACTCAAAATACAGAGTTTGTTATATGGTCGGCTGTGTGCGATTTTGCGAGTGTGGTAAAATCGCATAACAGCAAAATCGCATAACAGCCGAGCATACACCCAGCAGCACTGCTGATGCCTGAACGGTATGTGGAATGAAGTGGGCGGGCATCGGGAGGCCACTATGGCACGGGGCAAGCACTATGGGCAGTCTATCTGAAGTGTACCTGGCGTATAAGACGACCCCCCACTTGGAGGCATATTTTTCAGGGCCAAAAAATCGTCTTATACGCCGGCAAATACGGTACTAATGATTCTGCTGAATTTATATACCTGAGCACGGAAATCTATGGGTGAAATATATATGTAAGTACTAAAAGAACTTATAAAATGGCTAAAATTCAACTATCCAGAACTAAAACAAATAAAAGGCAAAAAATAGCCTCTGAGTGTCAAAAGAGAAGACACAAAGTCTTCGCATACCCTAGAGCTTTACTTGGATGAGAATCCCTCAAGTATTCATTCACAGACTCTACCTCTAGTCTTCCTTTACAATTTGATCTGTTCCAAGTTCATGTCAGTTTAGGGTCAGAAAAGTCATGTTGTCCTAAGTAACAAGCTAACTTGAGTTAACCGAGGCAGGTAAGGAGGATTTTAAGGATAGGGCCTCTTCATGAAGCCTAAGCACAGGAAGTGGGCTTCGGACAGAACTGGAAGCAGGGCGTAAAAGGCTCATCAGTCCCTCTCAGTTTCTCATCTTTGATCCTTTGTGCGTATCTACAACCTCTACTTTCTGGGTCCCATGGCTGATAAAAAATGCCCACTGCACACAGCTCCTGAGTGTCAGGTCTACAGGTCTGACCACAGGGAGTAAGCTACCCTCCTCTAGGAAAGTCCCAGGAAATGGACATGAATGGCCAGCATAGGACAGGTTGCCACTGCTCATCTAGCCTCATGTGACTGAGGTGAGAGGATGGCAAGTTATACAGAAGGGCTGGGGATTACAGGAGGTTCATCACAATCTAGGACTTTTTAAGCCCTACAAAGAGTATCCATTACAGATGAGGACAGGCTGCAAAAATCATAGGAAATAGAGAGTTGCAAAAAAGTAAGATTTTATGGCCTCATGATGAAATGCAGGCCCGCTAAAAATTTTGACCTGAGGTAATTTAGTATATGGGCAAATATTCCCTAACACTTTAGTAGATTATGTGAGCTTCACTGTACTATTGCACTGCTCGTCACGTTTATTATGATGACCGATCACTCACAAAAGTTTAAATTGCATTCAACATCCTCTAGAAAGGAGAGAGAATGCACTCATGCGACACTTGGTAAAGGACAGTAATATATCGCTGATGGAAGTATAAACTGGTACTCTTTGGAAAGCAATTTAGCATTATATACAAAGTACCTTAAAAATATTCAGTAACTCTATCTTTAAGAATTGATTCTATGAAAATAGTCCAAAACACATTAAAAAATGTATTTTAAATATTCATAACAGCATTATTAATAATACCCAAACTGTGGGAATAAATATCCAGCAATAGGGCAAAGGTTATCCATATGATAATCTGAAAAATATACAATTTTAAATAACAAGGAAAAGTGTTCATGTCATAAATAGGGAAAAGAGCTGCATAGGAATACACACACACACACACACACACACGTATATACATGTATAAGTATATATGTATATATATATATATATTTGACTATATAAAAAATAATAAATGAATAAGGCTAGAAAAGGACTGTCGCAGTCTGAGTTCTCCAGAAAACACTGTGAGGGAGAGGTCAGCAGTTTATTAGAGAGTGCTCTTGTGATCTACAGCTATGAGCGGAAGGAAAGGAAGCATGACTGGCAGAGAGAGAAGCTGCACTGCAGTGTAGGCCTAACAGAAACCTGAGTCAACCCCACACAGAGCTGGGAAACGGGAACGGCCCTCGCTGAGTTGCCACGAGAAGGCTGGGCTCTCAAAGCCCTGCATCACCCGTTATTGGATGTAGTCTGCCCTAGAAAAGAGTGCAACCTTGGGTTAAATGGCTTTAATAAACTGAGATAATTCCCAACTACCTTGCAGCATCTGGGAAGAGAGAGCGGGGGAGTCCTGAAAGGTAGACCTGGACTGTGCGGTACAGTGTCTACAACAGAGACTATATCCAAAATTTATCGTCGGTTGTCTTTGGATGGTAGTTTTTGTTTTGTTTTGTGTTCTCATTCTTCACCAGGGGCTTCTGTATTTTCAAATAAAAAGTATACCCTATTTTTAATAATAGATTTTAGAAAGATTTATATCCAATATGCTTATAATAGAAAAATAAATTTGCTTAATAGGAGTAACTATTAGTATATAGAAAAATTAGTTATAGAAAAATGTATAATATGTATAGCTAAGGTTGGGTTATTTTTTAAATGTAAACATATTGAAATTTATCTCTAAAAAACATCATTATAAAAAATGTAGAAACAACTTTTTCTTAAACAGATCATCACTGGAATACTAGTAACAATTGGGTGTTCACTTTGCATACCATACAACCAACAAAAATGTGAAAATTCCAAAAATATTTGGAAAAAGTAGTCTGTCTTTAAAAATGGAACACTATTTTAAGGTTTACTTCATACCCACACACATGCATATGCTAGGTTATACCATCTTTGGCATGATCAATAATGTATCTAAAATGAAATTTTCCTAAACTGTTACTTTACCTACCAGGAAAAGCTTATATTAAATCACCTAAGTAATTCCTGCACCTACATAAGAAAATGCTTATAACATATACTTAAAAATAGCTTAGCGAAAGACTTCTGGTTCTAGATATAATGGAATAACTTGTATCAGACTTTTACTGAGAATTAAGACAGGTAGGTAAAATGCAAAACCCCCCAACAGATCGAAGGTGTTGGATAGCAACCAAAGAATCAAGATTTGAGGGACAGAGATCCCAGAGAAAGGGGAAATGCATTTATGTGAGCCCTACATTGGCTACTACTTTTTTTCCTCAGGTCATTTCCCAATTCCCTTTATGGGGTGTGGAGGCTGAGCAAAGAGTGTTGACTCAGAACTTGTGGCAGTCTCAATGGTCTAAGAAGACAAAAGCTTCCTGTATCACTAGCCTTGAACTCCAAGATTGGAGGGGGCCAGGATCCTGCAGAAAAAGAGGTGGTCTCAGTTGCTCACAATTTCCCCTTAGAGCATTTTGTCAGTTTCCAAATTGTAACTATGCAGACAGAGTGGCTGAGAAACCAAACAGAAAGCAATCATTAAGAAGCTAAACAGCTAAGCAGAAATTCTGGCAACTCAAGTGATGAGGAAGCAAAAATCAGAGTTCAGGGCAAGGAAGAAAGAAAGGTCTGGTGATTATGTCCCAGCTTTCAGTTGAGATCCTTAAAACATTATATGCTAAAACTAAGGCCAAACTGGAATCTGACCGTCCTTACAAAGCCTGTACCACATTGAAACATTTCAATCCCTAATTGGACAAGGTTATTAGTCTGGCTGCCAGAAGAAAATTAAATCAATTCTGAAAAAGGATATTATCCAAAGCCTCATAATTTTTCATATAGAATGTGCTCCATTCAATAAAATTTTAGTGAGCATGACAGGAAAAAAGACTAAATCACCAAAAACCAAGAGAATAAATAGAAATAAATAGAGCCAATAGAAAACGAATGACGGGTGATCCAGATATTGGAGTGTTCAAACACAGACTTTAACTATGATTAATGCATTTAAAAATATGCAAATAGTTGATAATTTTACCAGAGAACTTGAATATTTTTAAAAAGCAAGTAGATCTTTTAGAACTGAAAAAGACAATAACTGAAATTAAGAATTCAGTAGATGGATTGGATATAGCAGAAGAAAGGATTTGTGAAGTGAAAGATAGCTCAGTAGAAAATCATACTGAACCAAAAATAGAAAAAATAAAGTAATAGAGAAAAGGGGTTCAGAGACAAATGGAATAAAGTGATATAGTCTAACTTTTGTAATTGAATCCCAGAAGGACGAGACAATAAGGCAGAACTAATATTTGAAGAAATACTAGCCAAATGTTTTCCAAAACTGATGAAAAACATTAAGCCATAGTAAAAAACTCTAAAGGCCCATAATAGAATAAATGAAAAGAAAACCATATGCAGATACATCACAGTAAAACTGCTAAAAGCTATAAACAAAGAGAAAAATCTTAAAGGTAACTGGTGGCAGGTGGAATGCAGGCAAGGAGTTGGGGGTTGTTGAGATGGCAAGTAACAGATAACAGAGGAACTTCTTGTCCACAGTGGAATTATGCTACAAATCAACATCAGTGAGAGAACTAGAAAACTGCCAAATGTTTGTAAATGAAGCAATATATTTCTAAATACCTATGAGTCAAGGAGGAATTTTCAAGGGAAATAAGAACATATTTTGAGCTGAATGATAATAAAAATTCAACATAAAAACCAGAGGAATACAGTCAAAGTTCTGCTTTGAGGATTTATGTCCTTAAATCATATAAGAGAAGGAAAACTGAAAATCATTGTCTAAGCATCTGTCATAAGAGCTAGAAAATAAAATCAAATTAAACTCAAAGAAAGTAAAAAAAAACCACACACAACAAAGACAAACACAAAAAAAATCAACAAACTAAAGAATAATTGTAAAGAAAAATTAATAGAGCCAAAAGTTAATTATTTGAAAATACTAATAAATTACAGACATAATCTACGTAACAAGTCCCTATTGTTGGACATCTACATTGTCTCTAGTTGGATACACTACTCCACAGCACTGAAATTGCCATCCTTGTATTATAGTATTCATTCCTACTTATTCCCTTACAACTAATTGTTATAAACATATTACTGTTGGCTCAAAGACTGTAAAAAAATTCTAAGGCTTTTGATGCATATATTGCTATACTGCCCTAGAGAAAGACTAAGCCAGTTTTACTCTCATTAGCAGTTTATGATAGTGTTCATGATCCTAAATAACAAGTATGATTTTTTAAAAATATTTATCAATTTAATTGATAAAAAATAGTATCTCATCATCTTAATTTGCATTTCTTAGGTTACTAATGAAGTTGAATACATCCAATATTTGTGGGCTATTTAAATTTCATCTTTTGTGAATTGCCTTTTAATGTTATCTACTTTTCTACTAGTGTGTTAGTCTTTCTTATAGATTTTATTACTTTTGTTGTGTACTAAGGATATTGAGCCCTTAATCAAAGAACTGAAAATCTTTTCCTGTTCTATCAATTTGCCTATTAATATCATTTAGAGCATTTTGTTTTGTTGTTGTTGTGGAAAAGTTTAAATTGTTTAAATTCTTGTCCATTATTTTTCCTTTAGTTTGTCTTTTATGTGATGTTTGCAAATACCAGCCTTATACCAAGGTTACTATGTAAATACTCACCTGTATTAACCCTAATGGAAAAGCATGGGCAAAAATGTAATGAATCTCTACAAATATCTTGCTGGCCCAGGAATGTAGTCTGAAACTCTGTAAAGCATATCAAAGGTAAAATATCATCTAAGATTCTTAAAAACCCTGGAGATACTACTGGATTCTAGGCTTTGTGGGGCTGAACCAGAGTAAGGCAAAACTGTGATATAACTGAAATTGCTGTAGATGGCCCAAAGTTAACTTGTGCTTTTTTTACTTAATAATATATCCTGGACATCTATCCATATCAATATGAAATGCTGCTAATTATCTTTTTTAATAGCAGTCAATAAAGTATTTATATATGTAAACTGGAAATTGAATTTTTAAAAAATTCACAAAACACAAGACAAAAATGGATACTATTGGGTTGTCGGAAAAGTCATGACGTATTTTTTCTGTTTTTTGTTGCAAAAATGCGTCATGAGTTTTCTGACAACCCAATAATATGATCAAAAGCACTTGGAGTCTAACATTGAACAATAAAGTGAAGAAGAAATCGAAAGTGGAGTCTGTGATTACTCTTTATCACTTGTACATGAGATCTAAATCAAACAGAGCTGCAGTTGCAGCTCTCCCATACCTGCCTACAGTGCTTTTACAAATTCTTTCTCCCTTTGTACCAGAAACACTATCTCCTCTGACCATGCCTCATCTACAGAAATGTGTGATCAGGAAGGCCAGACATTTCCAAAACAGAGAGGCTATCAAGCTTGCTGATCAGTGTAAAAGACAGATGAACATATATAGGAGTTTGTGCATCAGCCTCCATTTAAAGTATAATTCTCTCATTGTGTCATTGCTAAACAACATTTTGGTTTATTTCTTCAGTGACACAAAGGATTAGTGTTTTCCTTTATGATTAACTTTAAAAAGGATGCAAAAGAGGCACTGTTTTGGGAGTCTCAACAAATGGTAAAATTTAAGTAAGAATAATTCCTCAATGGAAAGTGTTATCATCATGCTCATCTCATGATATGGTCAAGTTTTCTTAAATTTCTACCTACTTTTTCCACAAGCGTTCTCTGTATTTTCTCACTTGTATTCCTTTCCTTGCCTACTTTTTAAAATTTTCACACCAAATGGACAAGTCTTCCAAACAATTTAGCAGGATTGGGTTAAACATATGGTTGGCATGGCTTCACCACAAACATCACATAAGAGCTGAGAGTCCAAGTGGAAATGAACTTCAAAGTTGAAGGGACTTTTTTTAAATGCTAGCAAGGAATTTTTCTAGGCCTTCAATGATTGCTGCTGCTGCTGCTTCTCCTTCTTTGTCTTTTTAATATCTTGTTCTCTTCTTTCCCCATCGAAATTCAAAAACATTGAGCTTCAGGATATCCTAGCAACAAGGCTGGCTAGAAGACTGGTAAGGTCTCTACACGCTCATCTTTCAATTGATGTTACTTTCACTCATACCCAGCTTCTCCCTTAGTATTAAAACTTCAGTCCTTGCCTCTGTCATGTTCAGGTTTCTAAGCCTGAGGAAAACAAGACTAAAAATTCATAGATAATTTGGGAAAAGACTCAGGAGGTAGCCAGAGAACTTAGAAATTATGACTAGGCCTGGATTATTAGATAGTACTGCCCGTGTTTTGCAATGTCAAAAGCATGACTAGAATTCATTTTTCACCTCTTGAATTCTGTCATATTCCCATGCTACCTGAATTTATTTTGTGCATAAATAACACTGTACAAATTGGACAAATCTCCCAAATTTATATTAACTTTATTCATATTAAAGCTGCTACATCTCCTTTAAGTTAGGAATGTTTTCAGCTACAAGGAACAGAGAAGTCTGACTAAGTAGTGTACACTGTAAGGACTTTAATAATGTATCACATGAAGTCCAGAGGAGATGGTCTCAGGGTTGTTCTGCCAGCTCAGTAATATCATTAAGACCCAGACTCTATCTATCTGCTCTACCACCTTAGCTTGTTAACTTCATTCCTGGGCTCACTGCCTCATGATTGCAGCTGTGCTGTCACAAATCCATATCTTATTCCACTCTGAAGAATGGAAGAAGGGATGTGCATTCAACCTGTCTACTGCTTCTGTTCCTTTTCAGAAAAGCAATTCTTTTCCCTGTAGAAGTCCTCCAGAAGACTTCTGATTATATCACATTAGCCCAAACTGATTCATACAGCCATCGCTAACTGCAACGAAAGTCAGAAAAAGGAATATTTGTCTTTCAAACCCCTACACTGGCAAGAGATATAGGGTTGGGGCTGGCTTTTGAGATTCAACCAATAGTTTATGGCACATGTCTATATAATGCATAAAATGCTAGTTATGCTAGTTAATTACAACTCGGTACAGGACCATTAAGAGCCCTGGTTTAGAATAAGTTCCTCTTTCTGGCAGAAAAAAGGTCGAGAATGCTGATGAAGGAGACAGATTAAAAAGGGACTGGGATGAAAGCTACAGCTATGTCAGACAATGCTGACAATTTAAAGTAGAAGTAGGTGCTAACAACGCTGAGTTGCAGATAGATTATAACTGAAAAAGTATCTCTAACCAAACCCTATCTAGAAGGAAGGGGAAATTGTATTACTGTGTATAACTCATGCCCTGAAACCTTCCAGAACCTTTAAGAGTATGGTAAGGAGAGGTCTCTCTAGGGATATGAATTTTTTAAGGAAACAAGTTTTTACAAATCGTTTAAAATAGATAAGCCAATAATACCAGCTAAGAGTTAACATTAATGGACTTCATTATGATATGCAAAGTACTGAGCTAAGAGAGATAGATTATATATATATATATATATATATAGAGAGAGAGAGAGAGAGAGAGAGAGAGAGAGAGAGAGAACATTTACTAATTTGCCTGTATCACACACGATGATGCTCAGCTTAACACTAGAGATCATGCTTTCAACGGTATCACATTATGTTTGTTACTTTATTTGTTCTCAGTATTTACCATTTGTTTTATGTATTTGTTATTGAAACATTCATATTCATAAAGTTTAACTCTTATTTATATATTATAAATAGTCTTTTCTCTACTTTCTTTTCATACCTGAACCATAGTATACCTGGTTCACACAAATCCTAAAGTGGCAAAGCTGTTTCAATCATATTTTAGAAAAACCTAGAATCAGGTAATCCAAATAGATTTTTAACTAGTTTTAGAAAGCTTAGGGAAAAAAATTACAACTAACCTGAAAAAACAACCAACCAAAAAAAAACAAACAAAAAAAAACAAATCACAACACAAGACAACAAGACAATGTACAAACAACAAAAGTAGAAACATAATTATACATCTGTATTAGTCCTATTTGTGCTAATCCCTCCTGTTCCATCTATTCTGGGTTTGCTATCTCTACAGCACAGTGGCCAATATTATTTATAGACAAGTCACTGGTCCCCTGAGTTATTGTGCTATTTCCCTTCCCAAGACATAACTCTGTTTGACCCACAGATAATACACATTTGGGTAATCATACTCAAATCTCCCAATCATTCCTCAGCGCTTTTTTTTTCCATTTTTATGTTTTTTTGTACTTACTTTTTCATTATATCTTTATTATTAAGCTCCCAAAAATTTAGCTCCTGAGTACACATAAGATCCTGAGCGTATTTTCAACACAATGAAATCCATATCTTTTCATCTGTCAAAAACTGCAAACCATATGGTATATGATAATTTCCTTTCATTGTCTTTCATCTACTATTAAAATAAGAAGTAGATTAAACTTTCTAGTTTTCCTGAAGGCAGTGTCCTCAAAGGTTAGGTCCCAAGATGGGAGCTTCTACGGATCACAAGAACGTTGGGTTGGAAAACCAAGTTAATCATCTATGGGAAAGGGTCTTCTTACTTATCTCTCAGCCTTAGGCTTTCCCTAACTCTGGCTATCTCTCTCAAATAACCCCTGTCTTAAGTATTTGGAAGACGAAAAAGTGAACCTCATAATAACAAGATGAGCTAATAGTATGATCAGCTGAAGAATACAGTGATGGGAACATAGATAGCCTCTTCTTCCCTCCAATAACCCGGCAGGCAACCTGACCTGGTATTTGCCACTCTGCTTGTACACACACAAATGTTTGCTTGCTAGGTCAACTGTATTTAAACTAAACTATGACAGCTATAAATAAAACAATGAAATAGAGGCCATTTTTAGATTCTGACAAAGCCAAAGTTCATGGACTGCTCTCTTGAAAGCTGTCAAGGCAAACAGAAAGCCTCAGGAGAAAATCACTACATGGCCTGAATGATTCCTGTTGAAATCACAACCATCAGGCGAGGGCTGTAAGCTGGATCAATAGCTTCAAATGGTCTCCAGTGAACCATCTGTGCCATTCTCCTTCTCTAGTCTGTGAAAAAAGAAAAGAGCAGGGAAAATAAAGTCTAAGGTCCCTTAATGAGGCTGTTACTCCATTAATTATTTGAGGCAGTTTTTTGTTTCACCGGAATTAATTAACATGACCCTTCTTCTTTAAGCTCCAGCTGCATGTGACGTCACTGTGCTATGGCAGTGAAGAAGAAAAACCAAAGCACAACTGGCTACTTAAGAAATTAAGTTGACTGGGGTAAAAAGCACACACAGAAGCAGCTCCAGTGCTCTGGCTAAGACTCTCTGTCTATATATTGATCGCTTTCTGAATAAACTCTATGTAATTTCAGACTTACAAAACCTTCACTGCTGCTGCTCAACAGAAGCAATTTTCAAGCTGGAATCACATACTCAGATAGTGGCAATACTCCTACTTCTATTTTGCCCATACATATTTTAAAATAATTTGGACTCCACTAATACAGATGTATTAAATTTCAGTGTAGTCTGATAGTTACCTTAGAAAATCCTGAAAAATAACCAATAGACAAGAAAAGCAAATCAGAATACAGGAGATGTTTAACCTTAAAAACAAAATTATTTTAAGAATCTAGGTTTAATGTACAGAATGGCACAGATTACAACTGAGGCTCACCAATTTGTTAAATTGGTACTGATTTCCAAATGTCCCCATCACTTAGTTTTCATAAACTTAGATGAGACATCCCAATTCTTACTCTGACCAGTCAAGTTGCACTCTACATGTTTGGTCCAAATCCTTGCTAAACACACCATAGTGGAGGCCCAGCTGCAAAAGATAAGCTGGACCTCTATGGCTCCAGGGACAGAAACCAAGGAGGTAACCTCACATGGTCCACAGGTTCTTCTAACTTTCCTGAGGCTGAGGCTCAGCTCCTGACACAGACAGATAAAACCCTCAGACCCAAGGAGGTGCCACCTCTGCCCCAAGGGAATGGAACATCTTCTGAAGAACCGGCAGCCTAAGGATCCATGGCCAGTTTCCCAGACATATTTCAATTGTAAACTTGTAATAAGAAACATTTAATTACAGTATATGTAAAACGGGGGGACGGGGGAGGAATATTTGAAATATATTAATAAAAAGACTCTTTTTCAGGGCTTTTAAGATCTGTCTTATGTCTCAGAGATTATTTCCCACATTACTTCTCTTGATTTAGTAAATGTGTTTTTTCTTGAATAACCGCCTCTGCTATCTTTCTTCTCCCTTTAGCCTAAATCAACCTTTTCATTTCTAAAGCCAACAGTTTCTGAGCAACCAGGCTATCTCGTCATTCACTATGGATGCAGGGACTTGACAAATCACAAGTGGCTTTTATTAGTCAGGGATAATCTCTTTAACTAACAAGAAAAGGCAGGTATATATGAATGTGTAGGTTACAATATAATTCATCCTACCATATGGCTTCCAAAATACTGGGGTAAAAAGAGATCCGCTGTCCTCTCAAGTTGGAGCTAACCTACACTTTGATTCACCCAGCCACTGATCAATAACCTCAATCTACCTCTGTGGTCTGGGAGGACTCCTTTCTGGTCAGTGTTGTGGCTGACACGCTCTGAGACCCCAACTATGTAATTATATTTAAGGGTTTATTCCTGATTGCTTTGATATTCTGTGGGATTCTTTTGTTTTGTTTTGTTTTGTTGCCCTTCTAAGCTCTAACTAGATTAATCTTCTTAACACTGATATGATAATCATCAACTTTTTGTACCAATATTATTATGCAGAAAAATGGGATGTTTTGTAATTATAGTCAAATTCATTAACAATTACAAAGGATTTCTTTTTATAGGAAAACACAAAGGTGTTTGATTTTCTTCATTATTTTAAATGTAAACTGTCAAAAAACTAGAAGTACGTATCATAGGGTACTGGTTGAGTAACATATGTCTAATTCATGCAATAGAGTATTCTGAAGCCATTAAAAAACATATTATAGAAGAGTATGTTTGCTTGCTAGGTCGGCATGAGGAAATGTTCACAATATACTACTTAGAGAAAAAAATCTTGCTACAAAATAGTATGTCCACACACAAAAAAACAATTTTGCTAAAGAAAATATACATAGAAAAAAAAGCTAGCAGGACACACACCAAAATATTAAGAGTATCTGAGGACAGTGGCATTACATGCAATTTTTTCTTTGGCATTTATGAATTTTCCAAGGTTCTGCACTGAACATTTATAGTTGTTTTTTTTTAAAAGAAAAATAGCTCCCAAAGTAATTTTGCAAGTTATTTCTTATACTACTTCACAACTATTATTAGTAAAGGTAATGGAACATCTTTCACCAAAGAAGAGTCTAAATTAAGTTTTTATATAAGGGAGGCAGTTTTTCCAGTGCCTTTAAAAATAGCAAAAAGATTTACTGGGTCACTACCATGTGCCAGGTATTCTCACATATTCTATTAAAAGTGAAACATTAAGGAGAGCCAGGGAAAAAGAGTGGCTGACAATATGTATACAGTAATATCTTACAATTTTAGAAAGACTCACCACCACCACTCAACAAATAGTTTGATTCGACTAACTTTTATTGGGCATTACTAGATGGGGAATTCTGGCAAGAGGGAAGTATGGTGAGAGGGAAGTCCAAAGTCAAGCAAAGCTGGCACACAGGCTCAAGCAGGAAGATGGTTCCAATGTCTCAGAGTGTAGGGTTCCACAGACCACCTGCATCAGAATCCCTAACGATGTTGGTTAAAAATGCAGATTTCTGGGGCTCCCAAATCTACTGGCTCAGAATCTCTGGAGGCAAGACCCAGGAATTCACATTTTAAAAAAGTATTCCAGATGATTGCTACACATATAGTCAGAAACCCCAGTGTTGTGAAAGATCAAGCCAAATGAGTAAGGTTAGAAAAAGATCACGAGTCTTGAATGTCAGGCTGAGGAATAAGTTAATTCTGTAGTAGATAATTAGGACAGGAAGAGGAGGGAGTGGGGGACTAGGCAGGGGTTTTAGCTGGAGAGCAGCATGTTAAGATCTGTGCTTTGGGTCAGTACTGCTCATACCATAGGTTGAAAAACAGAACGGGAAGCACTAGAGAACTGAGGAAAGTGGTCTATACTGATGCATTCAAAGTGACCAAAAGAAGAATAAAGTGGTTTCTATCCCTGGTGCCAAAAAGAGGGGTGGGAGGAGGAAGCTCATGAGGAGTTACTGATAAATAAATAAGATGATTTGAACGCTGAAATGTTAAACCCCAACAATACAGACATGGAAAGGAAGATTTGGAGAAAACTTTACAATGGTTCTTCAATGTCATTGAATTCATTCAGTCATTCAATCATGGACTTGTTACTCACTATGTATCAAACCCTGGTCTAGATGCTCAGTCAAAAAATAGATAAAAACCACTGAACGATTTAAGTCAACAAACTATATGATATGTGAATCACACATCAATAAAATTGTTACTAAAACAAAACAAATGAGATATTTCCCCATTTAAGGGGCTCAGAGAAGCTCTGGGGAGATAGACCACTGCAATGCCTGTGGTAAGTGTCAGGACAGAGGTAAACCAAGTGCTCTGTATAAACACACAGAAAGAGCATCTTAGCCAGGCTGGGGTCCGGAAGGACTCATTCATGAACGAAGAGGAGAGAAAGCCAGGCAAGGTGAATGCTGCAAAGCAGGAAGAAGGCAACCTGGAGAGCTCTTGACTTTCAAGTGAAGAACTGAATGCCACGAGGGGCACATGAGAGACGAGGCAGGCCCAGGGTGAAGGCAGCCAGGAAGGGCCCTGCATTAGCCTCACTACTCCTGGTGTGGTCCTCAATCCAGCAGCACTGGCATCACCTGGGAGCTGTTAGAAATGCAGAGTCTTGGGCCCCATCACAGACCTACATCAGAATCTCCATCTTACCAAGATTCCTAGGTGATGCAAATGGAAACCAAACTTTGGGATGCGTTACACTAACAAATTTATTCTAAAAACAAAACTATGGGGAAATCACTGAGGAGTTTCCAGCCAGAGACTGGCACGATCAGATATGTGCATTATATACAGATCACCACTTTGGTAGCAGAACAAAAAATAGATTACAGGAGCTAAGGCCAACAATAGCTTAGGAAGCTGTTTCAGGATCCAGGAAAGAAGTATTAAGGGCCCAAACAGAATAAGGATGGTACCAGAAAATGGTAAGTGATTAGTTTCAGGGGGTGGGGAGGTCCTTTCCATGAACTCTCTCTCATTTAATCATCTTAACAACCCTGTGAAGTAGGTACTATTATTATGGCATCCGACAGGTGAAGAAGCTAAGACACAGAGGTGAAGCAGGGTAGAGTGGCATGAAGCGGGACGGAGGAGAAGACAAGTTCAATTTTGAATATGTTAAGTTCAAGGTAAAGATGTCCATAAGACTGTTGTTTGTAGGGATCTAGGTTTATAAGGAGAGCAAGTAGATGAGAAGCAGACTCTTCAAGAACAGATCAGGCCACAGTGGGAGGGAGTGTAGGTCAAGGACAGAGTCAAGGAACACCAATATCTAAGGGGCAATAGGAGGTAGGCATGGTTCTGAAGACAAAGCAGCCAGAGAGAACGAAAAATGATAGTTATAACTGCAACAGCAACACTAACAGCTAACACGTACATGTACTATGTATATCGATACATACTAAGCACTATTCTAAGCACTTTTTAATATAATTAAGTAATTTAGTCATTATTAAAACCACATGAGGTATTATTCTCCCCATTATAAAAATGAGGAAATTGAGGCACAGAGAGGTTAAGGAGCTTCATCAAGGCCACACAGAAAGTGAACAGTAAATCCAGGATTCCAACCAGGACTCAAGCTCTAAGTGTAGATAGAGTCCATGTCCTTGAGTGCTATGTACCAGGCATTATTCCTCCTTTCAGGCACTGGGAGAGGTGGAAGCCAAGGAAAGAAACAGTTGTAACAAAGCCCCAAGAACAGTGTCTGGTCCACAGTAAGGCCTCAGTAAATTTTAACCATTAGTATTTGATAATGATACGGCCATGAAGTCATGCATTTATGCAAACCACAGTTTTAGAAGAAAACAAATGACAACTAAATAAGGTAAAAATCAATGTTTTAGTGGAGGAAGAAAAACAAAGAAACTTCCAAGGATGCTAAGGCTTTGACTCAGTTTTTTAGGCCTTCGATATCCAAGTTTCCACACAATCAACCTTCATCCACATTGGGGTACCAGTCCTCAGGAGGGCTACAGTACACAGCAGTGACCTGCAGGCCTGGCAAACCCCAAACGCCTTCTGAGCACCATAAAGATTCCGTTCCATGGTGCTATCTTTAGCACTGGGTACATTTTGCTCCATCTAACTGTTTAAAAGCAGGTATCAATGCTGAAGGTCTCTCAAATTCTTGACGGCCCACTGAAAGCAAACTCATCTTGACCATTCCAGACAAGTGCTAATTTGTTCTAATTAGGAGGACATGTCATCTACAATGAAATGATAACATATTTTCAGGTAATTTTTAAGTGAAAATTATATTTTTTTATACTCTTAAAACGTAGCTTCATGGTTTTTCTCTCTTTTTAAAATTCTTTCTAATTTAGTTCCCCACCCCAAAATGAGATAAGATCTCCCAAGATCAAGAAGAAACAGTGAGTAAGAGCAACAATGATGAAAAGTTAGAAAAAAATTGTTTACATTTCTAAAAGGTTAAATTTTTAAAATAAATTTATATATTTCTACTTTAAGAGGATTTCTCAAAACAGAGTAAAGGTACTAGATGGCAGAATTCATCTCACAGAAGTGGGATATCTGGTCAGCCTAGCTAGCCCTGACACAATGTACATAAAAAGTGCTATTTTTAAAATGAAATAAATGTGACTACTTACCCTGTATAAATGTAAATGCCAACCATTGCCAAGGAGACTTGGAATCTAAAATTGACTAAAACTGACTAATTCCAGGAAAGATTTATGTACAAAGATGCTCATCATAGTACATTTTTTATAATACTAAAAATGCCCAACAGTAAATAAATTATGGTATATCCAGATGATAGAATATTATGCAGCCATTAAAAATATTCTCAATGAATATTTAATAATACAAAAATTCTCACAATTCATGTTAAGTTTTAGAAATTATAAAAATTACCATTATGAATATAGATAAAAGACTTAAGGAAGTAAATCAATATCTCTGGGTGGTATAATTAGTTTATTTTTCATTGGTTTACTTTATATGTTTCTGTATTTTCCAAATTTTCTACAATATATCATTCCTCTAAGCAGAGAAATTTACTGAAAAGTCAATTATATTTAAAAAATTTTTCCAATTAATTTCTGTTTCTGTTTTTAACTCTTTCCTACTTTTCCTTACCCAAGTCTAAGTCTTAATTAAGGTCTAAACCAAAGGTTCTCAAGGGGAGAGTGGAGAGGGAGGCTTTGGCTCCCCAGGGGACATTTGACAATGTCTGTGGATAATATGGTTGTCACAACTGGGAGTGAGGGAATCTTGCAGATAAAGGTTAGGGATTTGGCTAACATCTTACAATACACAAATCAAGCTCCCAGAAAAGAAAGAATTATCTAGCCTGCTATGTCAATAGTGCAGAGGTTGAGAAATCTTGATCTAGGATGGAAAAAAGGAGTATAAACAGGAAGAGCGGGTTAAAATACAATATTAGCTCTAATGGGTTTAACCTTTCACTTCTAAAATAAGATATATAAAAAATATATATAAGTTGAGTTAATGAAAGTTTAAGCCAGGTTTTGACCCAAATTCCTTATTAAGATATACATTTTCTGATTTATGGATATCTCCAGGAGTTCTGCTCCCAACCTGAGCATGATGTTTGTTGAACTAGAAGTAAAATTTTTCTCACCTTGAACATATATTCATAGAGATCACTCCTATACAGATAAGTTTTTTAAGTACTGCCACAAAAATGTTCTAAAGAGATCATATCTTTAAAGTAATAGCTGGTCACTTATTGTATGTACTCTAGTACGGTAGCTCAATAAGTTCTAACTAGTCTAGTCTAACAAGTCTAAAAACTAGTCTAACACAAGTGTTTAACTGTTTAAAACACCTGCACACTCACACACAGAGAAAATGATTTATGTAAACTCATGCAAAATTACTTCCTATTGTGATGTGAGATTCAGGGAGTGGTAACAAAGCAAAAGTACATGGATTTGAGGAAATGAAGTATCCTCTTCGATCTAAGTTAGTAAGTAACGAGTGTTTGATTATAACAAAATACAAGAGTATTAGGTGACTGGATGAAACAAAGTAGTAGAGGAATCAAGAAGTAGATGACGGGGAGAAGGCAAGAGAACAGAAAAAGACATTGCACCAAAGATGAATAAGGGACAATTCAGAAAGTCAAAAAGGAATAAGAAGAAATTTTGCAAATTTTTGGATGAAAACAAGGGGAAGAGAATTAATGTATACAAGCTAGGATGTGAAGACAATAAGGGGAAATAAAATGCTAAGAAAGTATGGCAGAAAGAGAACAGAAGGAAAAGCGACACAGGGGTCAAGGTCCCCGAATTAATTAAGACTAAATGAAAAATACTTTCCAAATCTTCAATCTCTGATATGCTTTTAGTAACATTGCTTGTATGACTTCTCCGTGGCTTTTTTTTTTAATTCGAAATGATTCTCTAAGGGAAAGATATCCAATGTCCTGTTCATGCAAAACACTCCCAATGTTCTGCTCAAAGATCACTGTCATTTTTGGTGATTTATTCATAGTGGACACTGATTAAGAGTAGTTGTTTTGTTGTCTACAAGCACTATACCTTCTGATGGAGGGCAGCTCTCAGCCACCCCACTATCAATCACAATGCCCTGTCCTCCCCCTGGCCTGTAGGGTGAGCATGACTTGACCACTCATGATAGTCCTCCCTCACGGCCTACATAGCACAGTGAAAGGAGGGGGCACATGACCCTAAGCAAGAGTACCCCAGAATTCCTCAACCAGGCTCTCTTCCTCCAGGTCTAGAGCTAGGAGATCATGTGGTCTGCAGGTGCCACTGACCATCTTCTTCACCCCGAAAAGAGCTGTCCTGAGATGAAACCAATGTCAGGCAGCTGACATGACAGCCAGTGACGGAGAGCCCCAGAGACCACATCTGAACCTTAAAATCCAGCCATGCCTGGGTTTTCAGGTCACATAAGCAAATAAAATCCATTTTGGCTTTGAGCTGGGTTTACTTCCAACTAAAATCGCTCTGGCTGGTAAACTATTCAACGCTACTAAAAGAGAAGTTTGGTAAGTCGATGTGTTAGAACTATCATCCATGAATTATCCGGACCCTTCTCTTTATGTGCTACATTTTCACTGATATCATAACTTGAGGTAATGAGTTTCATAAATGCAAAACTAAATGTTTAAGATAGAAATTCATTTTCAATGACATATACTTATTTATTTCAAGATCTAACAAGAATCCCTACTGAACTAAGATTTGATGTTAGAAATTTCTACTATTCTTGCTGTTAAATACTTCACCATTTGCCCAGCTCACTTTTATCTTTCTAAAGAGTTCTATGCTTTTATGCATCTAGCCTCTTCATTGCCCTAATTACTTTATTTCTCCTGTTCTGAAAATCCTCTAGTTTCAGAGTGTATTTATCAAGAAGTAGAAACCCCAACCATACACACAGGATTCCTAGCCGGGACAATGCATGTTTTTGTATTAATGACCAAGGATAGACAAAACTTGTCTTCTTTATGTCCAGTCTCCCTCCGGTCTAGCATTTTGCTCACATTTCTGGCCACAGCAGCACATCAGGCCAAAGGAGGTAGACAGAGGGTCACCTTGGACACTTAGGAGTGGATAACACAGTTCTCCCTTGATTTCAATGAAGTTTGGAGTCATTATCTTGAAATCAAGACATAATTACATCATTCTTAAATTCTACAATTGGCTCCGTTGTACAAGATGTTTAATGCTAATGGCTGCTGGTTAAGGAGACCTCCAACTGAGGAGGGCTTAGCAGAGAAATGCAGGATGCCCAAAGCAGGAAGAAGCCAGGGACAAATTCCTGTCAGGTTCAAAAATCTGTATCAGCGCAAACCCAGACTGACATTACAACCCAGGCAGATGGGAGAGAACTGTTAAAGGGCAAAATTGACCAAAGGGCATTTTAGCACACTAAGGACTGAGGAAACAAGATATCAAAGGGAAATACCACTTAAAAAAAGTAAAGGGGTAGGTGTGTGAAGGAAAGGTTAAATCAACCACCCAAACTCCTTTTCCATCTACTCACACCTCCCACTGTCAATGAAACTCCACAGGAGTGACTCCCAAGGTCAGTCCTTGGTATTAAGTGTCTTTATTGGTTGGGCTCAGGTAGAACCATAACATACATTTTTAAAAACAAGAAACAACAACAAAAAACAAACTCTTCCCTCTGCCCTGGTGGGAAAGCACAACTCCGGTAAACTCTGAGTAAGCTGGGGAAGAAAAGAAGTTAATCACAAGGGGACTTTTGAGGGTGACAGAAAAGTTCTATATCTGGCTTGTGGTGGTGGTTACATGACAGAATATATCTGTCAAAACGCATCAAAGTGTACACTTGAAATGAGTGAATTGTATTACATGTAAATTATACCTCAGTAAAATTGATGAGAGAGAGAGAGAGAGAGAGAGAGAGAGAGAGAGAGAGAGAGAGAGAGATGCGCTGGAGGAAAGGGGGGAACAAACTCCCCAGGTAGACAAATGAAAAAAGTCTGGGAAGATCACCGTGGGACAGACGACATGCCCGTCCAGATGGCCTGGGAGGAGTGGGGTTGCCCACACAGTATTTTACCGAGGGCCAGACCTTATTCCATAGATCAGCCGGGAGTCTACACTTCTTTTACTTCATTAGGAACTGCCCAAAGTGGAGACAAAGAAATCCAAGTCTATCTTCTAATGGGCCACGTGCCCCTAGATTCTCCCGACGGAGCTAAAATCCATCATAAAATGCAAAACAGAGAAGCTAACTTACTTTCTGAAATAAGAGGGAAGGGGGTTCATCTCTCCTCTCCCACACTCTCCAATAGGAAAGTGAGCGTCCCCCCACAACCCTTTGAAGGTTGTAGTTAAATCCCTGGAACCCCATTCATAGACCTTCCTCCAGCGTTCCTCTGCTTTAAAAAGCTAAAAGCACCAGGGAGATTTAAACTGTTTATCTGACAGTAGCAATTCTCATTAGAATTAGAACCCCTTTGTCATCTTTTAGCCACTGGGAAATACACTGAACTTTCATGCTTCAAGAGACAGTAACAAATGTCAAGAGGAACTCGCGAGTGTTCTGCTTTGCTCCAGCGGTCTAAACAAGTAATTCTGAGTGGCCTCCAAGGTCCACAGAGTCAGGAAAAATTCATGATGTAATGGGAATTAACTTCCAGCTTCCAAAGCTAGAGCTCCTGGCATGAATTTACACTATTCCCTCTCCTCCCCATCCTCTTCCTAACCCATCACAGAGACCTGTGTCTCAGATGTGCCCCTTTCTGCCTGCGCCTCAGTCTACCAGACCTTCATTACTTCACATTTTGTTTCCTGCAACAGTCTCCGTGGCCTCCCAGCCCTCCTCTCTATTCCTCACCCTGTTCAACATGCCTGCAAATGTGCGCACTTGTTTAACCACTTCTTTACACCCTGCTTCATGCCTACGAGTGGACTAATCATCCCCAGCCATTATTTTCTGCCTCTTCTTTCTGCTGTTTAAGTATTTCTTCATTCATCCAATAAAGACTTAATCAGCACCTACTGTGTGTAAGACATTGTGCTAGGCTCTACAGGAGGTGAACAAAACTCTGATCAGCATTTCAGGGGGCTTCCAATACTGTGAGGGTGGCAGACATATACACAAGGAACTAATAAGATAGAAATGCATACAGGTCACTAAGAGAACTGGCTGTCAAGTAAAATTAGGATTGGTAAAGAAGAAGTAGAATGTAAAGAGACAAAGAAAAGGTTGCTGAGGTTTCCAACCTGAGGGACTAGGAGAATCGCAGTGCCATTAACAGGCCTGCGGACAGCGGACATCAGGAGGAAATAGGGATGTAAGGGGCATGACAGGAGACTTTGAGGAAAGTGAAAGTACTTGCCAAACCAAAAATCAGGGCACGTGATCAGAGATGAGATTGATGTCCTGCTTTAAGATATTGGAAGCAGCCTGAGAAATGTAATTGTGATACTAAAACATCAGAATTTCTAAGATTGATGGTTTAAAGGGACAACAGTATAGAATATAAAACTGAAACTATCACAGATAATATCTAGGCCATGTGGCTTGAGTAGGTGAGAAAGGGAGGTTACAGATATACAATCTACTGGCTAAAATGGCTGTTTTTATCTAAAAAAGTTTACATGACTCCCAAGCAGGGGTTTTTAAATCCATTTGCGGTTACAAAACTCAACATCTTGACACACCATGGATATTCCTAATGAAACAACCTCAGGTAATTTTGGCCATTCGACAGCATTTATGGTGCTATCCATGGTGTCTGGGAACCTCACGTGAGGAGGACTAGCATGCCATTTTATTGCTGCTGGTGATCCACCTCGGTCTAATTAATAAACTTTGCTCCATAAGTGCTGAATCCTTTGAAGTTGCTGAAAGCATCTATGGGTGATGTTATGATTCAGATATCCACTGGAAAGTCGAGACTAGCAAATATTGTCAAAATCAGAAGCAATGGGATATCACAGCCATCTTCAATTTTTTTGGGAACAAGCCAGGTGGGTCTAAAACCAAATCGACACACAACCCTATGAATATACTAAAACCATTGTACACTAAATTGGTGATTTGTATGGTATGTGAACTATATCTTGGTTAAGCCATTGTTTTAACCAAAATGTTAGTTTCCAGAAATGTCGTATCCTAGGAACCTAGCTATTGCCCTTAAAATGTTTATGCTGCTGGAAAAACTTACAAAATGAGAGCCCCTCTAAAGTACTATGACAAAACAATGATCATTTTAGCTAAAAAGAATAAACTGAATGGTCACTTGCCTTTCACCAAAATAAAAGCTGATCTGTATCACACATCAAAATCGGCCTTTAAGCTCCCGAATGACATTTTTTAAAAGGGCACTTCTCAGATTTTACCACTATGCTGAATACCATAATTATGGCATGTCACTAATACATCTTTCCTAGTTATGTACCCCAGAACTTCCTTTCCTATAATTCTCTGCAAGGGAAAAATCCTTGTGTTTATCCATTGATATTACTTCTAAGGATTTCTCTCTTCCTCCAATAATCACTACCCATGTATTTACCTCTACAATCATTCTAGCATTCCCCATGTTCCAGCCTGTTCCCTAACTTCTACTAATACCACACCAGCTATCTGCCTGCTGTAGAGTAACAGCAGATTATTTATGCCCTTGGAGATTCAAAATGGGTCAAAAATATAAGAAGCAGACTGTGAGCCCTTTGAGGGAAAGGAAATGTGTCTTGTTTATTGTTAGAACCTCTCAACCGTAAGCAGAGTACCTGGCACCCAGGAGGTGCTCAATATTCTTGCCCACCATTAAGCTAAAGCCCATTCACACACACTCACACACAAATTAGCCAGCAATAGTCAAGTGACCAGATTCTTCTTAGGCATAACTATTCAGGAGAAAACAGCTGAAGTTCAACCTCAGTATCGAAGTCCCAAGCAGTCTGTCTTCACAATGACTACAAGGTGACTTTTAAAACAGATTGTGATGAAGCTGTGACCGAAGCCCAAAACCTTATAACTTAAAAATCACAGTATCTTTTTTTTCTCTCACAAATTATCTTGGTGGAAAAAAGCCGATCCAAAACCCAAGAGCAATTTATTATCCAGTCAGTCTCTAGTGAACCCTCATACAATTAGGCAGCTCAAGGATGGACTTCATCCCAGTGAAAGGGAGAGGAGGGGCTATACAAAGTAACTAGTAATGTTTACAGATCTTTATCTCTCCATGTGACAACGACTGGCATTTCTTAGGCACTTTATTCATACGTTAGAGATCTACAATGCTTAAAGAAAATTGCCAGGTTTAGAGACATTCCAGTTGTGCAGTCTTTAAATCTGGGGCTGAAAAGAAAGGGGTCTCAGAATTGTTTCATGCAAACTTCTCATTTCATGGTTGAAAAAATTAATCACATACCTCATATTTGTAGAGAGAGTCACAGGTTACAAAAAGCTTTCCTATTTATTACTAAATTTAATCCAAGAGCCATGTAAAAGATGCAGGACAGGTATAATTAATCCACTTACAGACAGGAAACTGAAGCAGAGAGGTTAAGGACTTGCCCAAGGTCACACAGTAAGTGGAAAGGCCTGGGGCTAGAATCCAGTTCTTTTGTTGTGGGGTCCCGACCTCTTTTCTCTGTAACATGCTGCAACTTGAGTCCTGCCTGGGCTTACTTGGGTCACATTTGGACGTAATGATTCTAGAACCCTAAATGGGGATTCTTCTGCAAATGTGAGCTTGAAAAGTTAAGACAATTCTGTTAACTGTAATTAGGGGTAATTAATAGCTGGCAGAGCACCTACCTACACATGAGTTACAGTATAAAATGCCATGATTACACATATTCACAAAGGGCACCACATACTGCCCAAAACAAAATTTCAGAACAGTCTTCAAAGGGACAGTTCTCCAAAACATGCCATTCAGAGATTTCCAGAGAACACTGGTGTCAGTATTACAAAGAAAATGATGCCACTTCCCTTCAATTAAACCCAGAAGGAAAAGGCTCGTCCCAGCGAATGGTGAAGACGTGGAGCCTAACAAGGCTCTAAGGGATTACACGCAGGTTGCAAACTCGCAGCGACAAAAGAGCCTGGACCATCCCAGCCCGTGAATCAGCTCGCCTTTATCCGGCTGCACCATCCCCAGGGGCTCACCACCCCAGGGCAGCAATCTGAAACCGGGCAACTAAAGGTGACAAACGGCTGACGACCGTTTGCAGAATTCCACATAATGTCACAGGAAGGTTGGCTGGCGGCAGAAGTGGCACCGCATACCAACACAAGACGTTATTTTAAGCGCGCGTTCCCAAGGGAGGGACCATCTGATCCACCCGAGAAGCATCTCCCACCAGCCAGGATTTTTCCTGAAGCGAGCCAGACGGCCGGGCAATCCCGACCCAGGCCCACCCTACCCAGGTCCACACGGGACCCCTTCCCGGACACACGCTCTGCTCCCAGCCCAACAAGCCTGGCAGGGGCCACAGAGCCCCCCGAAGCCGGCCTCCCTCCGCCGCCTTCACCATCATCACCACCGCCCAAATGAGGAAGGCGCCTCTGCGGGCGACGGGCGGGCAGGGCCGGGGATTTGGAAACGCTCGGAAAGGGGGTGGTGCCGGCTGCCGGCCCTGCGCCCCCGCCCCCCACCCCCCGGCCTGACAG